>NC_033795.1:81743021-81785721 GCF_001876935.1 Asparagus officinalis
ATTCGATCAGCCCTGTAAGTTCAACGGCTCGTGCCGATTAATACCAACCCCTAACGATAAGCTATAACTACGATGACTAAATAACAATTTTAGGTGATCTGAGGGAGTAATTCATAACAACAAAGATTTAAGGGACTAATACAGAAAAGAGTGAAATATCAGAAACGCAAGGGGTTAGAACGAAAAAAAACCAAAACCGACCCGAATTTCGAAATTTTCTCTTCCCTCCACCTCTCTCTCTCTCATCCCCCAAATTCGCAGAGAGGAGCGAGCTCGAGCTCGAAGCCCTAGCCGAGATCTCGCCATGGCCGACCTCAACGAAGACGACGACAACGAATCCCTCTCTCAAATCCTCGCCGAGCTCGAATCCCTCTCCCTCTCCTCAAACCCTAACCCTAACTCCCCTCCTCCTCCTCCTCTCACCGAGCCCGCTCTCCGCTCTCTCCTCTCCCTCTCCTCCTCCGGCGACGCCGTCAGCCTCCTCTTCCTCCGCCTCGGCGAGCTCAACCTCCAGATCTCCTGCCTTCTCTCTCCTCTCTCGTCGTCGATGGACTCCTCTTCGTCTTCCCTCTCTCTCCTCGCCTCGAGAGCTTACCTCTCCCTCCTCCTCTCTCCATCGGCTCCGTTATTCTCTCTCTTCACTCCGCTAGCGTTTCTCTCTCTCCTCAGTTCGGTTCGCCGGTTCTCTCTCCTCGCCTCGAGAGCTTACCTCTCCCTCCTCCTCTCTCCATCGGCTCCGTTATTCTCTCTCTTCACTCCGCTAGCGTTTCTCTCTCTCCTCAGTTCGGTTCGCCGGTCGATGAAATCTCAGCCGCAGGCGGCTGCTACGCCGCCAGTTTCAAACCCTAAGGGGCACCCAAAGGGTCGGCGGAAGAGGAAAGAATTGGATCGAGATGATTGGAGATTTGAGAGAGGAGGGGCGAATCTGGTTGAATCGGTGCTTGAGCTTCTTGAATTGGCTCTTGGAAAGGTTCCGCTTGATGCGGCTCATGATGCTCGGAAATCTTTGGTGGAAACCATTGTTAGTGTTCTTGAGTTATCAGGTAATTTTTGCAGAAATCCTCAAGTTTATCGATGAAATATTTGGTTGAAATTATGTCAGGAATATTAAATGTGTTTATGAGTATCCAAAAGTTTAGGCTTTAACAAATGTTTCATTTTTTTTAAACAACTATTTGTAATATTTGTAGTTTTTCCTTAGGCTATGTTTGGATTAGGGGCTTGTTTAATCCTGGGAGTAATTTAACTCACTATAGTCCCGGGATATAATAATCCTGGAGACTATAATGTGTTAAATTTTTAGTAATTTGTTTGGTTCTGTTTGTTATTAACATCCTTAATGACTTTGTCATGTTTCGAATCTTTTCATTGTAAAATGGTATAGGATTAAAACATAACACCAAATGTTCATAATGCCATTCTGCGTATTAGCCATTATTTTAGCTAAAAAGTGGGTCATTTTTGGCAGAATTTCATGCATTTTGACACTGCCCAATGCAAAACGACGTAGTTGAACAATACCTAAACCCAGTACACATTAAAACAACAGATAAAAATGGAGTAATATGTCAGTAATTAGATAGTAATAAGCAAATGATTCACCAAGCATATGCATTGACAGTTCATAGACATGAAATTCAATGAGTCTTAATAAGCATACAAAATCAGTCACATGATACAAGCATTTCATAGTATAGACTTGAAATTAAATGAGTTTTAATAAGCATACAAAATCAACCGTCCAATAAATGCCAAATAAGATAAGCACACTACATATCATAGTGGGTGTGAAAAAAAGCGGTGAAGAGGAAAAAACACATGAGGTGGTGAAAAAGGCTCTCTGAAGGAAATTAAAGGCAATGAAAAGAAGGAAGAACCAATCCGTGCGAATAAACAGAAAAGATAAAAAGAAGCGAACTAGGTGGGGAGGGAGGGAGGGAGGAAACCCTAGATAATTTTTAGGAAATTTTAGGGGGGCAAGAGAGTTGTTTTGCATCTAATCCCAAGGGAAAATAATCCCGGGACTATAATAACACCCCCTTCCACCATTATTTAGTCTATAATCTCTGGATTATTTCATTCTAATAGACTAATTAGTCCAACTTAATCCCTCTCCGAAATTTCAAACCAAACATCCCACTATTTGATTTTAAAGGATAAAGGGTTATTAATTTAAAATAATAGCCTATCCAAGCATAGCCTAAGAACTAATAGAAGTGCACACTCTTATTATTAGAACTCCTTGTACCATCCTCTTTCTCATGCTTCTTTTATATGCACTATAATTGTTTTTTTTTTCCTTTTTCGCTTGAAACCTCTACTCTCAAAGAGTCAGGTTATTTGTAACAACTCTCGAATTCATGCTGAGTTACTTAATTACTTCAGTTATAGACCTTTTATAAGAAATCGATCATTTGAAATTTAGTTATGATTTGCATCATATATCGGTACACACTGGTAATTATGTTTTCTTTGCGCTATTCGATGTAAATTATGTGATGTGTGGTTACTATTTGTTTTCGCATGGTCCTTTCTGTGGATATTATTTACTCTTTTATGGGAATGCTTTCCCTATCTGTGTAGAACTCTCTGAACATTTATTGTGTTCCTTCAGGCAGTAATCGGATTTCTGATCTGTGTTTTAAGATTCTCTACGGAGTAGTATCAAGGCCTGAGCATGGTGATCAGGTGAACTCTGCTGTTGAGGTGCTGAAAAATTTGACACCTTTGATTCTCTTACAGGTGAAATCACCTTTAAGGACTTCAGTTTTAGGATTTGTTACTGGAAAAATTGTGCCATTGGGTAGGGAGAATGAGAAGGTGAGAAAAGCTTTGGTTTATATGCCGAGATTTCTTGCGTGTAAGGCACCAGAAAAATCAGAGCCCAGGGCAGCAGCAATCGAGTCGATACTGGAGATAGTGAAGGTGATGGAAGAGGAGGATCAAATTGGGTTTGTGGATTATGTAGTGAAAATGAATGAAGGGAAGACAAATCTCAGATTACTGGCTGTTGACTTAATCTTAGGGTTTTTCACTTCATTTGCTGATCTTTTCAGACTGACGGATATGGAACAAGAGAGTGAAGAGTGTCCAGCGCTGAAGTGTTTGAAAGCATTGATACATCGCTGCGATGATTCAATGGGAGGAATTAGAGCTAGAGCTTTGACAAATCTGGCACATGCCATTGATATTTTATTGAGGGATGCAAACAATTGTGAAGAGCTTCAAGATGTTGTATCTGCAGGACATCTTGGATTCAAGAAGCTTTTGAGGGAGAGATGTGGGGATGAGAAGGCTGCTGTGAGGAAAGGAGCACTTCTTCTGATTACAAAGTCGATCTCTCTTATTGGTAGGCCTATTGATCAGGTGATCCTCAGGACGATGGCTGCCGCTTGCTCTGATTCTCTTGTGAGCATCCGGAAAGCTGCTCTCATGGCTCTCTCGGAGGTAAGTCTTTTCCACTGTCTATTGTTCTGGAAAACAGTTAAACCACTGTTTTCCTCAAGAAACTAGATTGTCTGGTCTTTAATCTATCTTGGACATGAAATAACAGCAAGTGTTTCATGAGAGGTGAAAAGGAGTTGTATTTATTGTATATCATGTGTTAGAAGAATCCGAATCCTCTTTTCCATTTGAGTCCCCTAACTTGTATTTCTCAGTCGTTGTTTAGTAAAACCATGTGGTAGTTTTAGTAAGCTTCATCTTCGTCCATGCAGTTTGATAGTTCTTTAGAAAAGTTTATACAGATCTAGGTTGCCTTCGCTTTATTACTGGCAATTCAACCCCACCATCCACCTCATGCACAACATTTTGGAGAAACTGCAAATTTTTTTGATTAAAAGTGGAGTACAAAAGGGGGAGATACCAGAATGAGCAAATAATACACTGCCTCTCACAAAAACTGAAACATCTCCAAGGATAGTAGTAACCCTCCACCATGAAATAAAACAAAATACATTATAAAAAAGCTCTGTGGCTAGTTATTATACAATACATGTAAATGATAATAACAACTAAAGGCTACACCACATGTCAGGCGAAACTATTGAATGTATTGTGCATACTTGAATGCTAGTCAGAAAAGAAACCATTGACATTATCAATCTCATCTTCATTTCCGCTGCAATCTCGTGCATCCTGTTGCTCTGGCAATTGCGAAGAGGGGCCCACGTTGCTGCTAAGTATTTGTTGCCTTCAGCTCTCTGCAACGTGGCCTTGAGCCTTGCGCTTGATAGCATCATGATTGATGAATCATATTGCCAACTGCCTTCCTTGTGTTGTTCCTTCTTGCTGCCAGCTCCAAAGGTGATTCATCCTCCTCAAATGTCTCACTTTGATGTATTTCCTGCTTACCTGGTAGCTTAGTTACTTTTCCACTTATTTTCCTTCACCTTGTTTACCTTTCTTCATAATACAATAGATACAGTAGATCTCGGGGTAGGATCACTCAATCCAACAACACCCTGCATGTTGCTCTCGTTGTTTATTCGGTGCAGAAGTCATGACCGTGTTAGATCTCACTGTTACTTGGTTCTTTGTGGTTGTCTTCTAGGTCTACAGAAGATTTCCTGATGATAGAGTTATTAGTGAATGGCTTCATGCTGTACCTCCATTAATTGCAGACAATGAAACAAGCATACAGGATGAATGTGAGAGCTTGTTCCTTGAGTTGGTATTGGATAGGATATGTGAAGCATCGAAAGTGAGCTTGAGTACTGATACAGTGGATTTGGATTCGGTTTTCCCTGAAGGGATATTATACTTGTTGAAAGAGATATGTGATGGGGAGGTTGCACCTTGTGTAAAGAAGATATGTGCTAACCTTGGAAAGAAGAAGAAGCTGAAGGCCTCTATTGTAGTTTCTCTTCAAAACATCATATCGACTTCAGAAACCTTGTGGTTGAGAAGTTCCATGCCTATAGAGAAGTGGGTAGCTCCTCCGGGTGCTTGGCAGCTTCTTTCTGAAGTCTCATTGTTCACACCCAAGTCAGTTGACTGGAAGTTCCTTCATCACCATTGGAAACTCCTTGACCAGGCCAACCCAGAAGAGATAAAGGAAGACTTTGATGGACAAGAAGCCGACTCATTTTCATGGGCAGGTGATCGTGTTTTTCTCCTGCAAACAATTGCCAATGTATCTGTCGAGTTACCTCCTGTGCCTGCTTCAGAATTAGCAACTAACTTGCTGTCACGAGTGGAAAATTTTAATATGAACTTAAATGAGGTAATGTTTTGATGATTTTGCACCTGCCATGTTTTGCATAAGTTTCTTCTCTATTATCTGTTTTTAGTCGTACTTAGAAAACTGCATATGTGTATGGATAGTGATGAACAGAAATTTTGTTGAGATTAGATGTTTACAGAGGTTACTTCTTATTGAAAGACCTAGCAATTTAGACATGGTTTGCATACAAAAAGATTTGGTTCGTCAACTGTACCAGCACAAAATATGTGGGCTGGTCATCTTAATGTTATTCCTCGGTAGTCATTTCTTTTGTTCTCTTTGTGTTCTAACAGGTTGATGCTCATGTGAAGGCTCTCAAAATTCTATGCAAACGCAAGGCTGTCTCTTCTGAGGAGGGACATACTCTTGTGCTGACATGGGTGAATCAGTTGCTCACTAAAGCTTTTAAGATTCTTGACAAGTATGTAACAGATATACCGGAATCTGTCAAAGCCAGTACTTTTTTAACACCTCCAAGTGGAAGGAGAAAGGGGAAGAAAGAGGCTTCAGCATCAAAGTCCATGCTAAAAGCTGTTACTGCTGTCTTCACTATTGGGTCTCTGATTCTGATATGTCCATCCGCTGATTTGCAGGGTATAACTCCCTTGTTACACACAATTATAACGTCTGGAAATTCTGAACTGAAACCCAAACAGCTTGCGGACTTTAAGGTTTCAGTAAAAGAGATCTCCCCTTCCTTATATATTCAATCTTGGGTCACAATGGGAAAAGTCTGTCTTATAGATGATAAACTAGCAAAGCGTTACATTCCTCTGTTTGTGCAGGTATGGATTCTAGAATGCGGTAACTTACATCCTCCGTCTGGTTCTCATTAAACTTATTGCTGCTTAATGGTCCTTCAGGAACTTGAGAAGAGTGATTGTGCAGCCCTACGGAATAACATCATGGTCATGATGGCAGATTTCTGCGTTCGCTACACAGCTTTAGTTGATTGGTATGCTCTTGCTACTGGGACCCTTCGCTACTGGGACACTTGAGAGCTTTCTTGCTACTATTACAAAATAATTACAACCATCTTCTCCATTGTCATCTCATCCTCTCCGTACAATTAATAGGTCATTTTATGGAATGGAGGCTGATAAGTTTTCAACTAATTTATGACCGCAAGGATTTTGAGTATCTTTACCAATTCCAAGACCTATCCTATGAAAACAGAATCAGCTTTAACCAAATATGAGTACCATATGGACCTGAATCAGACAAAATTTCATTTACTTAACAAAGCCCATCGCCATGCATCCACCACACTGCTTGTTTCTTACAATAACTGTTATGTAAGTCTTTGTCATGTTGAAATGGTATTGTGTTTATATAACATGTGACATACACATGAAGTAATGACTTTCCTGTTTGCACATTTTTCAGCATGGTCATATGCGTTGATCTACTGTCTGTCTAGTGTCACACTCTAATTTCTCAGATCAACAAATGTATGTACGAGAAACCCTCCAATCATATATCAATGAGCATCAGCACCCTATGCTAATACTATAACTTGTATTCTTGAATGTGACTCATTTAAACAATTCCAATGTGATTTTAGTCGTACAGACCCTCAATGAGAAATGAGCACATCCGTAATAAGTTAGAGGTTGTACTCATCGAGGAAAATTGAGAGAGAATCAACTAAAGTGGTTTGGACATGTGCAATGGTGACCTTTCAGTGCACCAGTTAGGGAAAATGATAATATTATAGTTAATGAGGCAAAGAGATCTAGAGGTAGATCTAAGAGAACTTGGTTGGAAACAATCAAGAAGGATATGGTAATGGTCAACTAAATGGAGGAGATGCCCAGAATAAAATGGAATGGAAGAATAGGATTCATGTAGCGAAGCGCAAACATTTGAGATAATGGCTTTCTTGTTGCTAATTTGTTGTAGACCTTCAATATTGTTTTAAATTTTGGGGCTTTGAAGCAAATTTGACACGCCGGTCAATTGCAAAATGCAAACCCTACAAAGAGTTTGCATTATAATAATAAAGATAATTCCTAAACTTTTTAATTCTTTGCCACTAATGACTAATGTTTTGGCTTTTAACTGAGATCAGTCTGTTATTCGAAATGCCAGTTATATATCAAGAATAACCATTGCATTACGTGATCCCTGTGAAGTTGTAAGAAGGCAGACATTCGTCCTACTTTCGAGACTATTACAGGTGTGTTCCTCCCTTAACTTTCACAATCTATGGGTCGGGGTTTCTATTATTGTCAATTGTGTTCAGTCATCAGGTATCTTAGCATTTAGTTATCATCCAGAGAGACTACGTGAAGTGGAGAGGTGTACTTTTTCTTCGATTTCTCTTATCTTTGGTCGATGAATGTGAAAATATTAGGCATCTGGCTGATTTCCTCTTTGGGAGCATTCTAAAAGGTGAGTTCTTTTTGCTGTTATATTTCTAAAAATTCCTCTATATATCAGATCGTATCCAGTTGTTGATGGATCTATATGGCAGTCAAGGCACCTCTTCTTGCATACAACAGTTTCATAGAAGCCATTTTTGTTCTGAATGATTGCAATGCCCATTCTGGACAAAGTGAGACTCAAGGAAGTTTGCCAAATGGGGCTCGGCGTTTCTCAATAAGGTATTCCTCAGCATAGATTTTTATCCACGGGACATTGTGTATTCCAGACCCAGTCTCACTATGTTACTGTTCTGGGTGCAGAGGCAATGATGAGAAATCAAGAAGCCAACGAATGCATATCTATGTTTCTCTATTAAAGCAAATGGCACCGGAGCATCTTCTGGCTACTTCAGCTAAGTTATGTGCAGAGGTTTTAGCAGCTGCTTCTGATGGGTTGCTTAGCATTGACGATGCTGCTGGGCAGTCTGTATTGAAGGTACGCTCACTGTTAGGGCTTCTAAATTCTAACTTTGTGCAGTTAAATATAAGCTAAGATACAAACAGTTCATTTAACTGTCACATAGTTAATTTGACAGTATGTACTTCGTATAATTTTATAAGCGCCATCACTGACATACCTTCAGATGCAAAACTCTAGTAACTTATGAGATGACTCTTAACATGCTAACTTTTTGCTGAAAGCGAAAGTACTACTAATTCTTGGTTCTCAAATGTTACATTAGGATTTTAGATGTGTGAAGCATTTGAGTGAAAGCCATAGAAGGTTTGACAATAGTGTACTGCAATCAAGTTTGCTATAGACTAGTTCTGTAAAGTTTTATTAGAACTTACATGCAGTTATAACCAGGGTTGAGAGTTATGTATCCTAACTTGATCAATCTAATACCATGCTAAAGAGTAATTTGATGCTTTGCTGCAATTTATTTGATACCATGTAAAAGACCCTATCCAATACATCAAAACTTCGAAGTTATAACCAGGGTTGAGAGTTATATTGCTTTTGGTTCTCTATAATAGGACGCCCTGCAAATTCTATCTTGCAAAGAGATGAAAATCCACCAGTCCCGAACCAGTGACTCCCACGAGATGGACGACGAACCCGGAGACAGCACCGGAGCTCTTCAAGCCGCAAGAGGCAGAGTAGTCACCCACGTCGCCAAGAAAAACCTAATCCAAAACGCCGTCCCAATATTCATCGAACTAAAACGCTTACTCGAGAGCAAGAACAGCCCTCTCATCGGCAGCCTCATGGACTGCCTCCGCTCCCTCCTCAAAGACTACAAGAACGAGTTCGAAGAAATACTCGTCGCTGATAAGCAACTCCAAAAGGAGCTTATGTATGATATGAAGAAATATGAGAATGCTAAAGCCAAGTCTACATACGACAAAGTTATTGCCTCTGCTCATAAATCGAGGTCGGTGTTGAAGGAGGTGAATAATGGGGGTGAGTTGAGAACGCCGCCGTTGGGTTCGATGAGCGTGCCGAAGCTGAAGTCGGCGACTAGGGATCGGACTGTGGCGGGGGTTTTGGAATCGGTGAGGAGGAGAGAGACTTTCGAGTTCGATGATGAGAATTGATGTGAATGTATGTAGAACATGCTGTATGTATATAGTTGAGGTTACCGGCAGTGGGGGTATTTCATTGATTCCACTTACTCTTGTTGTATCAGTTCTCTGCATTCTGGCTGTAGCATGTGTGTTGGTGGTATGCTAGATGAGAGTGCACCTTAGAAGCATTTTACTCATTGTGCAGTCATTTAATTGTATTTGTTCTGACTTTTACTTAATATAATTTATTAGTAGTTTATTAAATGATAAACTGCTATGATTGAAGAAAGCATGTTCTTTATTGTTTATTTGCAGTGGAAAAAGAATTTGAATCCATTTTTAGCTATGCTTTCATTTGCAAAAAAAAAAAAATGTCCTGGTGACTAAATCAGGTAATAAACATTTGATCTGTTCCTCTTGTTCTAATCGCATTCATTTGTCAGCTTTCTTTTTGTTATGCATGTCCCAAGTGTCTGCTAAAAGATCGGTGAAGAACAACATATAACAACCATTTACACAAAATTTTCAATTTAATCATCATGCTGAGTTCCACCCTTCTGGGTCTTACAAATATGTGAATTTAGACCTTCCTGTGACAATTATCTTCGATATTTTCGATTTTTGGTCACGCTGATGGCACGTAGACTGTAACTGCAAGGTTGAATATCAAAAACCACATGATGAAATTAATTTATAAATTGCAGCAGATCATTTATAAATTAAGGGGTTGAATAACAAAACTTGTAACCCATGACCAATCACACCCAATTTCCCAAACATGATGAAACAAGAAATTGATAAAGCTAAAATGATAAAAGACTATAAGAGAAAAGCCAATGCAACAAAGTTCTTCAATTCCACACTCAGAAAGTCTTTTAACAATCTTTCAGAAAACATTTTTTCCTCGGATTCGGATAAACAAATTTATTACCTCAACCTAAGCATCAGCAAAGAGAACCCACCCAAATCTACTACAAGAGAGTGGGTGCTAGATTGCAAACATGACATTTCACATTTACACGCAACAGAATTTAAGTTCTTTCCTTTTACAGCCCTCGAGAAGGGATGGCAGCGCCGTGCTAATGATGAGGGCTCTGACCACCTCCTTCAGCCTCCTCCTTGGCCTTGCGCGCAGCTGCTCTTATTTGACGTTGCTCTTCTTTATAGATCCTGTTCCTCCGTTGGAACTGCAATGCGATTCACATAAATTGCACAAAATTACTGTGGGAGTTTAACTATAATTCGTAAAAGCATCTATTTGGTGGTAATTAACGTTTACTCTAAAAATCAAGATTGTATTAAGGTTAACAGGTTGACGATATCATAATTTCTTCGAACTAGCATTCTTAATTTTCTTTTAAGCTCTCTATAGCACACTGAGCAATAGGTTTAACCTTGACTATACTAAATCAGGTTACATGCGCATAACTACTTACATTCTTTGTGACTGTAGACAAACGTTTTAAATATCGGTTATTGAAAATATATAAGACGTGCAAAATTCATATTGGATCCTAGATATCAGAATGTACCAGGGATAAGTAGTAAAAATCGGAGTGTTATACTGGATGGTGAGCATATATAATATAATGTCTTAAAATGTAATTTAAGCACATTTAATAAAAAATAAACATACCAATATGCAAATAACACATGTTTAGGATCACTTACCAATTGTTTTTTTAGTGGGTGCGGAATATAAAAGGAGAGCACTGTTTTAGTTTAATATATGCAGGTCAGGTATGGAAAAAAGAGGCTTTTGTTTCCAAACCCAAACCGGGTCACTTAGAATGTAAATTGCAGAAAATTGGGCGATTTTTAGCCCACGAGAAACCGTCCGCTTTATCGTGTTTACACTGATATATCGGAAAAAATCAGCCCAAAATTATATGTGATATAGTTTTGCAAAAATCGTATCCGCCATAGCTCAAACCCTATATATCGGCGATAAATCGATAAAAATGGCCTATTTTTAAAACACTGATTCTAGGCCTAGCAATTTTGCAGAGTTGATCTTGTAAGGTAAACATTTAACATTATTGGGTGGACTCTGGGATCTTCTTCAGAACAACATAACAAGAAATGTAACATAACCTCAAGCAGCAGTGATCCAATGTAAGCATAAAAAGCATTTTCTAAATAGCTGATGGATGTATCAAAATTCAAACTTCAATTTGAAAGACACTGTAAATACACAATAAAGATTTTTGAGGATCTAACTAGATTTATATCAACGTTCTTTCAAAAGACTGCGTGACCAAGTACAAGAGCTCAGCATTTTCACTCCGTAATTTTTTTGTAATTAGTAAGGAATGTAGATTGCTGCTTACTCCTTAGAGGCTAAAGTTGCAAGGGAACTAACAGTTTGGAACAGTTTGGAGAGATATTGCAACCCTGTTTTCTTCAAAATCTGGAACATATCTATCAACAAGAATCAGACATTATAAGTAAAGGTCCTTTATACTTTTGAAAAAAAGGTAGTACCGAAGACTGGAGTTTCTGGACATAGAATTGGGTATCGAGGTGTCACGGCTAAAAATAAAATCACAAAAATATCAAATCAAATCACATATCTATCACAAAAAATATCGATCAAGATCCTCACCATATGATATCGTTGCATGTTTGAATTTAACAACAGAACACTCGATCTTGAACAACTGATGACAAATTCAAATGTGCTTTAACAAATTTAACAAGAAAATCTGATGGATCAAGATTAATGAAAGCTTCAAGTGCTTTATTTTACTAAATCAGACTAAAACCATATCAGATGGTATCATGATTAGGAAGAGGAGGGTCTGCCGCTTGACGAGGAGGATCCAATGCTTGCTGAGAGGAGGATGTGGTTCTGGTTGTGGACGAGGTAGCTCCCTCTGAGAATCCGGCTTCAGCTAAAGAGGAGGTTATGCTGCTCTCAAGGAAGAGGATCTTGCTTTTGAAAAGGAAGAGACTGAGGAGTTTGTTGAAGATGTGGATAAAGAGATAAAGTGACTTGGACCGGATAACATTATCTACTTCTCTGTTAATTTTAACAATTAACTTCCTTCAATGATGTGATCTGATATAGTTTTGGTCTGATTTAATACAAAAAAGCACTTGAATCTGTCACTAATCTTGATCAATTAGGTTTTCTTGTTAAATTTGTTGAAGCTCATTTGAATTTGTCATCGATTAATCAAGATCGAGTGTTTTGTAATTCAAACATACAATGATATCGTAATGTGAGGATCTTGATCAATATTTTTGTAATGGATACGTGATTTGATTTGATGCTTTTGTGAGGACTCTGATTAAGGGTATAGCGTAAGAAAGAAATGGCACATATCATGCAATTATTTTGTCATGCGATGCTATTTGTCTCTTTGCTTGTATCATGCCCTAGTGTTATTGCCATCAAATAGCAATTCCGACCTTTTAGTTTAGACTTTTTCTGGCTCAGGCTCTTGTCTAAGGTTACTCCATTCCTGTTTGAACTCAAACCGCTTAGCTAGAAAAGGGAAATGTAGCTGCTCAACTTCAATCTCTTAAGGCAAGGTCCTTATTTGTTATGCGCTGCTATTTGTCTCTTTGCTTATATCATGCCCTAGTGTTATTGCTATCGATGAGAAGCAATTCTGACCTTTTAGCTAAGACTTTTTCCTGGTTCAGGCTATCGTCTAAGGTTACTTCATTCCTGTGTGAACTTTTTCCTAATTCAGACTACTATCTAAGGCTACGCTATTCTTGCATGATCTCAAACTGCTTAGCTAGAATAAAGAATTTAGCTCCCAACTTCAATCTCTAAGGCAAGGGCCTTATTTAAGGTTAATGTTAGATACAAAACTGATCCTCAAATCCAGGATAGTCTTTGTGCGGTTTCTTTAGCTGAGTCTAGCTCCACGCTACTGCATACTTTAGACTGTAAGAAGTCTGGATGCTAACAAGAAGAAGATACCTACGAACCTTTAAATTGATGGATTTATACTAGAAAAAGTGGACAAAGAAGTTTAAATCAACAACAATAGACATGGCAGTTGGCAATGGTGTATGGTTATCACTTCTTTTTTTTTGCCTCTCTTTGTCTAGTGTGTGTGTGCGTGAGTGTGTCTGTCTATGTGTGTGCATGTGTTTGCGCAAACACTTTTCTTTTCCCCTTCTTTTCTTTCCAGTGAGTGTGTGTCACGCTTGGCCTACACATAGATGAACAATGTAAAGAAGTACACCAGAGACAAATGAAATAGAGTTGAAATTCATGCAAACCAAGTTGCGGGTCTTACGAGTCTAGGGATAAGCAAAGAGATGAATAATTCCTTGGTACAGTAGGGATTCTTTACGTAAAACAGTCAACTAGAAAACGAAGGGGCGAGCAAACACCGAACAACAGCACTTCGGTCATTCCTCGCTGCGTAAAAGGAATATTCACTTGCCAAAGGAGGCACACTACTTTCGACATAAGCCGTGTAGATACAGCCATGAGCAAAATGAAGCTATATAGAAAGCATGTCGGAACACAATCTCAGGAATGCAATGATAATCTCGAACTCTTTGATAAGACCGAGACACACTCCAGGTCAAGGAGCCTATGCATTGAATACCCTAACACACAATCGACGATTTTTCCAAACTTGGACTCCCTCCAAACACTTCGAACCCTAATTAAACAACACTTTGTCCAGCTCCGAACCTGCTCAACTAAATCCAGACCAAGCTTCGAAATTTGACCCTTTTCCTGACAAAAAAAAAAAACCCGACGAGGCCTAACGTTTTCAATCAAGATTCCCGGTCCGAAATCTGACATCCCTGAAGCAGTTCAGCTCAGCGGGACTGCTCCTGCTCAGATCAACAACTCGAAGCTCCGTCGGGGCCTAGGGTTACAAAAACCTAGGGTTTTCCTCCCGCGACGGATCGACCGAGCGTCGGATCTTACCTAGGGTTAGGGTTAGGGTTTAGGGGGGTTTACCTCTTTGGAGTGGTGGAGGCACTCGAGGTAGTCCTCTCTGAGGAGGGAGCAGTCCTTGGGCTCCCTGCACTTGGACATGCACTCGCTGAAGTCGGTCCAGAAATCGTAGCATCGCCCTTTGTTCCCCGTTATCCCCCAACCCGACGCCATTGATCTCCTCGCTCTCTCTCTCTCTCTCTCTCTCAAGATTTTGCTCGTGACGACGGTGAGGGGATCTGGTGCCGGCTGTAGCGGGTCGGGTCCAATGGGTTGAGATGGATCCGATAGTTTAACCCGATCACCCGTAGCTATTTACCCACATTCGGTCAACGGAAACCCCGAAAGGCTAATTGTCACTTAAAACCTTGTAGTTTAACCTAGTTCGCAGTAAAATACCCGCGCCCGTTTTTTTTTATTGGACTCGCCTCCTGTACGCAAGCGTGAAAAATATTTCTCCGGAAATTCTCGCGTGTCATTTTGCCTGCTAATTTGCAGATGTTTTAAGCATTTGTTTTTTTTTTGTTAAAATTATGGCTAAATTATATCTGAATTCCATTTTAAAATAAAATCATATTGGGTTTAAGACTAAAGTAACAAATTTTAAGTGTGTTGTAACCTGAGAATTACCAAGTCTAATTAACTCGTGAGAGTCTACCATGTGTCAAGATTTGCTTACCAAGTCCTATAAATCTGAAAGCCCGAGCATCGCCGACCTCTCTGGCAGCCCAAGACCGATATGAAAAGCTTCTTCAAGCTGGGTTCCGCTAAAAGAATCCAAGTCCGAGACGAAAAACATCTTCTACTCAGGACCTCGGGCTCTCGCTAAGGAATGTGTCGAACGACGAGGCGGCCTGTCAGCTTCAGCAGTCATGCTCCACCGGCCAATCATCATCGCTTTTGATGCTTGGCTAGAGTCATTATGACTCTTCAGACCAAAGTTATGACTCCTCTGATGATGCCAACACTTCTGTCATTTTGTCACCATCGCATTAAATGGAAAGTGTGACTCATTTAGCTGATCGTCGATACGTGTAAAAGTGCAGTTTGATCAACGGACTGCATCGACCTGGTCAATTTACCAGCGCACCCTCGCCGGTTATCTATAAACAGTAGGGAATCTACAACTCTAAGGTACACAAAAATTGCTATATAACACCCTGAAACTAGATCATGTGTCTTTCAAACTTGCTTAACCTATTACTGACTTGAATGTCAAAGGGCAAATCGGAGCAACCAACTCTGGCCCTCTAACGGGTGTTGTAGAAATCTTCTTGTTGTTGATTGGTTAGCTATCAAGGAAGATCAAGAAACCCTAAAAACTCTTCTAAATATCCACGCACCAATTATCTTTTTGACATAAACGAAGTGTTGATTTTTTTTTAAATGGCATTTGAGTGTCAACATGAGAATTTTCAGGGAGAATAGTTATTAGCTTGTATAATAGAAGATACTAGTGTGCACTCGTGCAAGCACGACCTCCATTTTTTTATTTTTGCTATAGTAATTCTGTATTTAAATACAGTTTTTTTGTAAGTACTACAATAATATTTTTTAAATGCTACAGTATCCCGCCTGAACTACAGTAATATTCGGAATTCTGTACTTAAAACAATTTTCTAACTGCTACAGTGCCATTTTTTTAAAATGCTACGGTTCCCACCTGTGCTACAAATAGTAATACTACAATGCTTTATTGTAGCATGAATATTGAATCTTAGATCCTCCTGCATTTGCTACAGTGACAAATGATATAGTAATTTAATGTGTCATTTACTATAGCATGAATAGTGAATCTTGGAGCCTCCCATTATTATAGAGGAATAGATTATAGGTAAAAATTTACATACTTCAGGGATACAACTATTTAAGTGCTTCAAAACACATGTGAGGTTCTAGACTGCTACCTGGGGAAAGTATAAGGTATTTAAATGCTAATTAGCCAAGCTAAAGTGGCACGGGTTCTCGAGGCCCACGGGAAACCCAAAACCGCTTGCGCTTCCGCTTCCTGTTGCCAACGCATCTCTCCCTCTGTCTCTCGTACTAAACACGCTACAGCTCAGCAAGCAACAACAACTGAACATGTCATCCCCAGTAGTCCTCAGCGTCAACGTGTCAGTTTCTTATTGGTTGGTTTACCTGTTCTCACATGACTAACCCCCAATTTGTTAATCATACCCTTTTTTTTTGTTGACTGACAATGACAGAAAATATAATACACGTATAAATACAAGTCCCCTCTTTTTGCTTCTTTTACCATTTCATTCACCCCATAGATTCCTTCAAAGAGGAATAATAAAAAAATAATAAAAAAATAATAAAAAAATAATAAAAAAATAAAAAAACTTGCAAGCTCTAAAATGGCGGAGGAACCGAGCAAGATCGAATCGATCAGGAAATGGGTCGTGCAGCACAAGCTCCGAACCGTCGGTAAATTTCTAATTTTTCCTTTTTTTTGGGGGGAATTTTTCTTTAATTTTTTTGGGGGTTAGAATTGGTTTTTTTTAGATTCTGATGATTTATTCCTGATTTCTTTTAATGAAGCTTGCCTTTGGCTGAGTGGAATTGGGGGCTCGGTGGCTTACAATTGGTCGAGGCCCAACATGAAACCTAGCGTTAAGATCATTCATGCAAGGTTCGATTTTTAATCGATTTCGTTTTCTCGTGTAGTACAATGCAGTGGTTAGATTGATGTTAATGACAAATTTCTGACATTTTTTGGTAGAAAAGTTCGGTTTTTTAAGGGCTAGGATTTTGTAGTAGAAAGTAGAACAATTTTTCAAAACCGACCGAAATTTTTTTTTTTTCAAAATCGACCGTTTTTTTTATTTATCAAAATCGATTCGGTTTTGTGATTAGCAGGTTAATCACTATCCTAAATAGTCGGGTTGCCAACCCCGACTATTTAGGAGGGTGTTAAACCCTAATTAAAGGGTGATTAGCAGGTTAATCACTATCCTAAATATTCGGGGTTGCCAACCCGACTATTTAGGATAGTGATTAACCTGCTAATCACAAAACCGGGTCGATTTTGATAAATAAAAAAAACAGTCGATTTTGAAAAAAAAAATCAGCCGGTTTCGAAAAAAATTGTTCTAGAAAGTATTATTGTTTTCTGTTGGCTGAGGTTTTTTTTTGCTTGTTTGGGGTCACAGTATTAATAGAAAATGTTTCTCATTTTTAGATTTCTCCCGTTTTGTTACTTTAATCTCTTTCATTATGGCAATGGATGCATGATTCTACTGGTAAATAGTGGATTTGGAATCTAATTTATTAGTGTTTTACATGCACTAAAGCATAACATATGGAGATCAGATAGGATTAACCACCATGTCGAATACCTTTTGACCTTTCAAGTGTGATAGCTCTCTCGTACAACAAGTGATAAGCATAGGTCTTTGAGTCTTTCTGTGATATGTCATATTAGCCAATATCGGTTACATTAGTCATTATTAGCCAATATTGCTATTTCCAACTGGATCGCGAGCATAAACATATGTTACTTGTCAATATTGATGATGCTTCAAGATAGGGTTATAGTAAATTACAATGCTAGATATGATTTATAATTAGAGGGGTAATTAAATTAGCTGTGAGAGTTTTAATATTTGGCCTGTGAACTCATCCATATTTATGACCGAGAACTCTCTGGAGAGAACTTTAGTCATTTGGGATGATTATTCATCAGCATGTGAAATGGAGAATATATTGTTCAATGTTCACAGAATAAAAGCAAAATGGTTAAGTTGATTACTATTTCTTGAGTATTATGTGGTGATATGAGTTTTATAAAGGGATGGATGGTTCTATTAGATGGCTATATAAATAGTTGTGCTTTGCAGATCAAAATATAGTTAAAGTTTAGATATCAGAGCCTGCAGATTGCTGACTTGAAGAGAACACTGCAAAAGAGGACAAAGTTTTTGTTTTTGTTTTGTTTGTTTTGGGTGGCGGGGGGGTAGGGGGGATAATTTGAGGATTTTTAGGCTTTCAATGAAGTCTAATCAGTGCAGGATTAACTAGTGTAATAATATAGTCTAGGAAGGGCTTACTTTTCATGTGTCCAGTGATCACCAGCTTCATTCTTCTATTTAATCTGTTTAGGATTTAGTTCAGTTGGTTCCATGAGCAGTCAGTGATCAAACGGATAAATGATTTGCATTTTCTTGCACAAAATTGATTTGGAAACCCGAACTCTTTTCTGATTCTGAGATATCCATCTTTGTGAAACGGGGATCTTGAGTACCAGCATTTGCTGCACTTAATGGCTGATGACAAGAGCAACTTGCTGTGTAGTGAGTGTTGAAAATTTCATGTGCTTCTGCAGCTGGATAAGATTGAAATGAATCGATGACTGTGTATCATCCTTCGGTGAATATAAAATTGAATATATGGGTAATGGATGTATATAACTAATTTTCACCCTGTTGTGCTCAATTGCCACATGATTTTCATTTTTCGTAAAGACAAAAGAAAATCATTGTTAATGTAGTAATGCGAGCATTCACTGTAGAGGATTAGTCAGGCAGGAATGACAAGCTTCTTGATGGTGGCTTATGTCTCTGTTACTGAAGGCTATGTTTCACAGGACTTCTTCACGATTTGACATGCAAGTGCAAACAAATTACGAACTAGAAACTTAAACCAGCTATTTCCTTATTGGAGGAGTAAATATTTATTAATCATGATTCCTCAAATATGTTGACTCTTGACCGGAGGTTATTTTGAGGAATGATTCTCAATCATGAGTGCAGAATGGCTGAAGAAATGATCATATGGTTACAGTTATCCGGCTGTTGCTGTTTATCTTTGCTGATCCGCCAAACTTGAATTTTACCAGACTGTAGACAGGTGAAAAGTTTTCAGTTTAGTGGTGGTGTGGCTTCTTGTTACACAAGGATTTTGGCATCCTATATTGAATGTGTGAATCTTGTGAGGGTATGCATCTTTGAAAAGGAACATAAACATCTGTTTCGTTATGATTATTTAATGCCAACGATGTTCTACTTTTCACGCTGTATATTCTAATTGGAGTTTGGCATGTCCAAGCATTTATCTCGCCTATGGGCTCAACTCTGAAATGATAGGTGTTCTGGCCAGTTTACTTTTCCAACATATTGCTAGTTACCATCAATATTATGATGCTATAAGATCATTAGTTATCTTTATGAATGTTGTGAGTCAATTTAACCAAATTTCGGCTAAAATTTTCTCATTGAAGTTGGCATCAAGTCTACTTGCCACAAACCAACTATATTGCTTGGTCTATAGTTTTCTTGACCTCGATTCTGTAAATTTGGTTACGAGCTTGTATCTGAGGTATTTCAATAATGCTCATTATATGCATACACATTCTTGATAATTTTGATTTTGCAGGTTGCATGCTCAGGCTCTCACCCTTGCTGCCTTAGTGGGAGCAGCAGCAGTTGAATACATCGACCATCGATCTAGTTCTGGAACCAATACTAGCAAATACCCAAAGCAACTTTTGCACCATCAGCACGAGGACTAAAGATCTTTTAGCAACTGCTTGTCTGCTTTGATTCCATCATTTCATTTGTTTTGAGATGGTTATACTGCGATCAACCGGTAAAATGATGAGTTATGGGCTGGTAGAGGATACTTTCGCAATTATGTGAAGCTCCTTTTTGTGCAAGCGGTGCTCAAGAGTTTGTGATGTATTAATAATAATGTTTGCTTTGAATCATTGTATTTCAGAGAGTTTTACAGGACATGTTTTCACTGTTGATACTGTTATCACGATTGAAAAATCATATTGCGCACATTGCGGCAGGGCCATTGTGTAGGTTTTGCAAAAGTTGTATGAGAAGCAATTTGTATTAAGCCCTACTCCGAAAGGACAGTCTATAAGAAAAATCAACGGTAAGCATCCGCAGACTGAAGAAATGTACTGAGACCAGTAAAAAAATTATTCGCAATCGATTCTTAACACAAGTTAGCAATACTTGAGCTGTGCAGAATGATTGTCTTATGGTAGAATAATTCTATCATGCATCACTGCATGAACGTAAATACCATTCCAAAATTGAACGTATAAGGCACACAATTGAGAATCAAACCTTCACAGTAAACTCTTCATAAACATTAATAAGGATTCGCAGCAGCGACAAAATCATCTTCATCAAGCTTTTATTAACACGAAGGAAAGGTTGAAAGGGCCCTTGGAAGAGGTATCATGTTCATGTTACATTTCCTCGAATCCTTCTTCATCGGCTTCTTCTTCTAGCCTCCCAAAATGTCCTCTCCACGCGTCCATCTATCAAGGGGGAAAAGGGCTTAATATGTAATTGTATCGTTCGTTCAATGGCCATGAACTTAATTTCTCTTTCAAGAAAACAAATTAAACAGCTGCGTGAAATAACTTAGCTTCAAATATCGAGTTTTGTCACCTGGGAATCAGATAATCGCAACTGCCTTGCCATGTAAAATATGCCGTTGTAATCTCCTGGTGGTAGATCCAAGTGCAAGTTTCTTGCAATCACATCATGCTCAACCACATCAACTTGAAAGCCATGGCTCATAAAAAGCTTCTCCAGTGTTTCACGTTGTGTGTCCTGCCCAAGGACAAACAAATGTTAGGCAGAGGGAGGTAGCAACTAGCAAGGGAGGGGGCAAATCCCTATAGAGGACCCCCTATAGAAAATCACAAAGAGATAGGGGACGAAGACACCAAGTCTAGTACGAATCTTGATGCATGAACTATTATCAATCTCCGATGCAGCGATTATTTTCCATGGGTGCAGTTGCTATCAATATAGTGCTGACTATGAGGGAGCGGAGACTACATGATAGCGGATAGTAATGTGTGCATCAAGATTCATGATTGGCTAGGTG
Organism: Asparagus officinalis; assembly: GCF_001876935.1. Classification (NCBI taxonomy): domain Eukaryota; kingdom Viridiplantae; phylum Streptophyta; class Magnoliopsida; order Asparagales; family Asparagaceae; genus Asparagus; species Asparagus officinalis. The sequence continues at coordinate 81,763,954 of NC_033795.1, forward strand.
TCTTTTTATCACCCGTCTCCCTATATCGTCTCCCTATATGATTGTCTATAGAGGGCCCTCTACAGGACTTTTTTTAAGGACTGTAGTAAACTGACCATTTTCCGCATTTCGGCTCCTAGCAAGAAGCCAGGCAATTCTCCCATAAAAGTACATCCTTCCATTGCTAAGCTGCTGACAGTAGCTAGTACATTCTCAAAGCCTGCCAATGTCATCAATGGCAGCCCCTGCAAGGAGGTTGCAGTTACAACTTAGTCTCATAATCGTCCTGACTGACATCAACTGAGAGTTGATGTACAAAAGAATAGGATCATGATTCATGATCATCCAAGTTTTCCGAAATGAGGTTTGTCTATGTAGCATGACTCAGAAGACAAGAAAGCACCATAAGCTAGCTGCTATGGTTTCTCTAGAGCTATAAATCTTTCAACCCTGTATAATTTGCTACCTGATTTTTACGCAAGACAACTATTAGCAACTGGAGCCTTGAGGTCTCTGCCTTGAAACCATGACAAACCGTTGGCAGGCTAGATTGAGATGCAGTTTAGGCTGATGAAACCAATGAACAATCCTCCAAATCCATAGAATGAAGGAGTTTATATAAAGTGGTAGGAATGTGTGTTTCCTTATTGGATAAATGAGTGAGAGGAAATATGACACCGAACTGTTTAGATAACAAGAAAGTCATTAAAAATAAGCATACACAAGAAGCATACTTCACTTGAAATCTGTCTTCAGATTATCAAAGACAGACATGATTACATGGTTTCTTTCTCCTAAAATTATCCTAAGCAAAATGAGCATATACCCAAAATTGATAATATCCAAATCTACTGAAATTGTTACCACAGCTACTGAACATTATGAAGGCATAGCATCAAAATTAGTTTTAACCAAACAAATACAAGGGTTTCTCTATAAATAACTTTAGCATAAGAAAATGCAGTCTGCACATCACCTGAAGTACCCACAAGCTTGCCCTGTTACCACTAAAACCTTTCTTGTTCAAAGCTTCCTGTATATCAGAGGACTCAAGAGGCACATGAAGCAACACACAGCCTTTCGAAATTTTTGCCCCAACACCTGTAACAGAAATATGCATATCAAGCATCCAAAAGTTTTGGATAAAGGCTGCATTATTTTTGCATGTATATCAAGTACAAATATGCTGTTAACAAGGACATGTTACCAATTTATTTGGTAAAAAGCATATACCTACAAGCCTTTGAGATGCTTCTTTGAAAATTCTTCCAGGAGATATGTCATATATAACCGATGAGCGAGGCCAACTCAGCCTATATGGACGGGTGTCCATACCATCTGTCAATAAAACAATCTATAGGATATAAGAGCACATTTTGACGAATATTTTATCTTCATATGAACAAAAGTACCTGCTTAAGCTCATCAGAGCTGGTGATCAGGCTCAACAACTTATCATCGATGAACTTTGTCGTCAAACTGTAGTAGCATGGTGATGATGCACATGTTGTAATAGGGTACTGTTCTTTAATTTCCTTTTGACTTGAAATAGAGGAAAGAAAGCATCCAGCATATGGGTCAATGAAAAGGGGATCTGAAATATTCAATACATGTTAACACCAGATTTCAAAATAAAACAAATTTATCAGCTAAAATCTTTAGGACCCTACCCGATTATAGATGATAAAACATAACCAAAAGATGGTAATGAGATAAATAGCAAGTGTATGCAGAATAGAGAACATTATGAGAGAAATGTAGCACTCAGAAAACATACGAAAAGGCAGATTGAACAACTCTGTCTCTGGGTTGAAGTTAAAAAGGAAAATGAACTTTATATATATCGCTGAATGTGGAGTATTTGATTTAATCTGGAAGAAAAGATAAATGACAATTACATAAAGGGTAAATTACAACCATCCCTTAAGGTTTGCATGATCGACAACAAATCAACCTAAGTTTTTAAAAGTGACTTAACCCCCTCTCTCAATTTCTTCAGAACTAACTTGATGTAAAAGCTAATATCATATGATACGACAATTATATGCACTCCCATACAAACACATATATCATTATCGCATTGAAAATTGATAAATTGCATCCAAAAGTTGATGATTATTCGAATAGAAACCGCAGACGAGGACCCAATAGACAATTACATAAATTAGCACTGTGAGACTAAACCAACTGATACACTGGTTCATTTATCACAAAGAGAGGACACGAAACATTGATCACAAACTAAAACAATTACATAAGCGCATTTATATTGACAAAATACTTCTCTTCCCCTTTTACATTTATAAAGTCTTCTCTCAAGCATTTTGTCAAACATGTTTCTTGGTTTCATTGTCTCATCAAACCATACAAATTTCCAGCAATTCCCCAAATGGGTTGTGGATATTAAGCATATTCATCGATCAAAAAACTCAAATCAAGTAAAAAATTTTTTTTTTTGAGAGAATCGTAGAACCTGAGCGAAGAGACTCATGGAAACGAATCGAAGCAGCGCTGACAGCAGCTTTGAGAGTCGTGTCGTCGTGATCTCCGCTGCGAAAACTTGCGAAGATTTTGATCCTCGAACTCTTTGATGTCTTCCCGTTTTTAGTGGAGTAGAAGAATCGTGATGTTGGTGAGTGGAGAACAGAGGCCATTGATTTTCTTGTCCTTTTGAGATTTTTTATTTTCTCCCCCAACAAATACAACGAATTTTTAGTAAATTTAGCGAACAGATCCATGGATTTTTTATTTTTAGTAAATACGAAATCCACCCTTTGACTTTGGAAATAGTTTTTACCTAATAACCCCTTGCATTTTAGTTTTTCGCTTTTCGTGGTGTAAAACATACATGTAAATTTAAGAAGTCTTGCACAAGTAACAATTCTACATAGTTAATATGGAAGATTTCTTACTTAATTCTCTTTTATATTGCAATAAATATATAACTTAGATTACACGCAAAAATGTGATTGATTGGTATTGTTTGAAAATCTTAAAAATCAAATTAACATCTCCATCTCACACATTCAACCATGCCATGTATAGTTAAAAAAAATGATTACCAAGTAAATCTTATGATGTTGGTATCATTGAAAAAGGAAAGCTTCCTAATCAAGAATAGATATATGCCTTTATATATTTCTATCAAAACATATATTCATCTTAATTTATATATATAAAAGCATATAGTGCATATAGCATAAGTTTTGTTGGTGGTGTTACATCATTCTCTATATAGATTGACGCATTCAACCATGTCACGTATAGGGGGAAAATGATTACCAAATAAATCTTATGATGTTATTATCATTGAGAAGGAAAGCTTTCTAATCAAGAATAAATATGCCTTTATCTTTATATATATATAAAAGCATATAGTATACGTACGTTGGTGTTACATCATTCTCTATATAGATTTGTGTGTTGGCGTTATATTAACCATACACATAGCTTTACTTGTAAATTCCCAAGTGCTAAAAGAGAGACATGTATCAAAGCGTGACATATCTCTTGTTTGAGCCATACAAAATTAATCAAAAAGGAGGGACAAAATCATCCATCAACTAGTCAAGCCCTATACGTAGACATAACAAACTCAATTAATGGAGTTATTAACTTATAAAACAAGTGCATTAATCCGTACTAATTAAAGATATTGTTTGCAAGCTATCTCTATATCAATGTATGACTATACGGTTAAAAAAACAGACTCTCAATTTGATCTCAGCTTGTAAATAATATTGCTAATTAACAATATTTTTATGGGAGAGGTTGAGTAGATTAGTTATCGAACTTCCTAACTCAAGCATAAGTAAGTTTGAGTGGAAAGAAAAATGGAAGTGGAAAAAGTTTAAAAAGAAAAAAGAAAAGAAAAAGAACACTTACATGTTCATGGCGTATATATACACATGCATGCATGCCTCCAGAGGAGAGGAGGCCATGGTGGAGAAACAGTGCACGTGCAGCCCTTCGAGTCGACTTACAGAGGGTGTCGTCTCGTCTGGTCGGTTGCAATTCCTTGATATAGTACCATTAATGCTATGAACCGGAACCGTTAGATACTTTCTCGAGAAACGCAAAAAAACTGCACGTGTCCTGCTTCTCCAACAAAGGCAACCTCACCTTGCCACTTGATCACAGAATATTCGCACAACCCCCAGTGAGAGGATCCAGCAGGGCTTAGTGAAATGGAGCTTTATAAGAGAAAAACTAAGATGAAGAGTGAGAGAAAGAGAGTTGCTTTGCTTTGAAGGGAAGTATAGCTTGCTCTCCTCAGGCTTCATTCAATTTCTTTTGGGGAAGAAGGGCCGAGGTTTTTTTTTTTGGCCAATGTCATTAGAATCACAGCTGGGACCCTTTAAACCCTTTGCTTGACACAAGAGGAAAAGGGATTCATAGGAGGACAGGGTTGTGATCTATAATATTTTTACGTTAATATTTTTACGTGTACACTCCTCCTTTATTTGTCTATTTCTCAGTCTTTTCAACTGGTCTTTTTTAATGGTCTATGAGCTCAACTATGATGTGTTGGTTTTCTAGTTGCTACTATAAATGGAGCAGCAAGGGAGTTGGTTGGCTGTGACAATCTTATTCAACAGTGAAAGAAGAGAAAAAATATTTAAAAAAAAATGTCCTGAGAAATACTTCGTTAATATTGAAAATGAAACAAGGCTTATGTGTTAGAAACATATCAAATAATTAAGATTATAGCATGAAATAAATCTGAAATCACAATAAATGAGAGATAAGAAAAATTAGGCTTGACGGGAGCAGTCGTGTATTCACTGCCTTAGAAGATTGAGAACCCGCCTATCGCCCTGGCGCAGATGGTTCCCTCCCCCTAGCAGTAAAAGCCCCCGAAAACAGCCGACCTCTGCACTCGGGCGAGAATGCAGAGCTTCAGCTCAGATGAAGGAAGTTGCCCATAAAATAAAATTAAGATGTAGATGAAAATAATATGTATGGGAGAAGAAAAACAAGAGAAACTTGTTGTATATTTTTCTTCTTATTTTGAGCTCACATACAGATATATATATATATATATATAGGGTTGGAAAAGACGTTACAAAACCCGTAATTAATTCCGTAACGTTTGTCATAATGTATAGCCATTATGCTCATTTTAAATTCTAATTAAAGCATATTTTAATTACAAAATTTATTAGTATTCATTAAGGCAAAATTGGCTTTTCTCCAACAAAATATCCAGCAGTCCCCCCAAAAAGGCAATACTGACTGAAAACTCAAAATCAATAAATAAATCAATAAATCACAAAAAAAAAGGTTGGGCAACCTTACGTATCGTGAATTCGGGAGAGGCAGCTTTCGGCTTTGAACCTTTCCTTAGTGAGTTCATCGCCACCTGAGGGACATAATGGACTAAGCCTTGAATTAGGCCCCTTGAATCAGGTTTGATAAAAACACAGACAATACGTCTTCATCTATTGAGCAAAGTGGGTTGAGCGTTAAAGGTCATGCTCGTAATAAACCGACTCATGAGAGTTTCTAGGGGTCAGCCCTGCCCCCCCTCCCCCCAACCGCGGCCATCACGGTTCCTCTCATGTAGGTAAGTCCTCAAAGGGTACTACAATCGTTTATTTAATACCCCACAATTAGGTCTGTCCATCCGGGCCGGCCCTGCCCGGAAATCCGGGCCCAGACCGGGCAAAACCGGAGCCCGGACCAGGGTACCCCGGGCCGGGTCAGGGCCCGGGCCCGACCGGGCCGGGTTCCGGGCTGGCCCAGATTTTTTCCAATTTTTTTTATTTTTTTATCAAATTTTTTAATTTTTATTTAAATTTTAAATTATAAAAAAAAGACAAGAAAAATTAATAAAAAACAATAATTTTATTAATCACTTAAAATGACATAAATTACAAATAAAAAATAATAAAAACAAAGTCTTTATTAATAATTAATAAATTATTTACAAATTACAAGTATAAATTTATTTTGGAATTCATCGCATCACAATAGATAAGTACATCCCAACTAGGTTGGCACCTACTCACCTATATCACTATCATTTGCAATTATTTCCAAAATAATTATTTATAAATTTTAAGCTAAGATATAAAAGTTACAATTTGATTAATATTATTTATTTTTTATATCTATCTGCTAGTCCAAATTCTTCAAATTTATCTTCAATTCCAGCCATCCGATCGATGCATTGCGGTCGCTTCTCGTACCTCCACCAATCTTGTAAGCACATCACCGCTTGTACAGTATACGAATCTAAGCATGTTCTGTGGTCGTCGATCAAACGTCCTGCTGTGCTGAAGGCGGATTCCGAAGCTACCGTCGAAACCTGCACTGTTAGTAAGTCACGAACCATGGTGGAAAGTATAGGATATGAAACTGATCCATATACTTTCCACCATTGCAAAATATCTAAAGCATTTCCTTGACATTTAACTAAAGAAGCAGATAAATATTCATCTATTTCAGAAACCTCCAATGATGACGATCCAAGTCCAGATTCACCAGTTAGCTCAACTACTATTGCATACCTATTAAAACTTACACTTTTACCTCGGGATGAGCTCGAAGAAACCGAAGCTGTAGACTGTTGTGCAGCTACACCATGTCTAGCTGCATACTCATTATATAATGTTTGAAAATAATTTCTAATAGATAAATGATGAGAAGTAGCAATAAGGGTGGAACCATCATCTAAGTCTATAACCTGTCCACCATACAATGACTGTAACAAACTTCGAAGGCCAATATCCTTCAAGCATTGATCAATAAGAACCCTTAAACAAAAAATATGAGGAATAAGCCTAAAGTACTTATTAAATTTGCTCTCTATTTAAAAAATCATAGGTCCAAAAGTATCATTCATACTATATTTCCCAAATTTTTTTTGAATATTTAAAATTTGTAAAGCAGCTAAAGTAATGGTTGGATAATAACAGTCAGATAATAACATTGTAACATCATAAAAAACTTGTAACATTTTATTTAAATTACATATAATTGTCCATTCATCTTCAGTTATTCCATAAGTGCTACCAGAACTAGAGCTAGAAGCATAATAGTTTATAAAATCAGTTATAATGTCTTTATATTTTATTGCTACACTTAACATTGCATAGGTGGAATTCCACTTATGGTCAACATCTTTTGGAATTAGTCTGGGCTTTACATTTTTTCTTTTACAAAATTATTTTCATCTTTTAAGTCTTTGTTCAGAAGCATTATGCATATAAGCAACTATTCTAACCTTTTCTATCATGGGTTTAATTTCAGTAAATGCACTTTGAACAATTAAATTTAAAATATGACAGATACACCTAATATGAAAAAGATTATCATGACATGGCAATGATAAAGTTGATCTGATAAAATCAACAGCTACATTTGTTATTACTTGCATTATCTAGTGAAAGAGAAAATATTCTTTCTGAAATTTCTAATTTCATAAGTTCTTCAATTATTAAATTTGCAACATTAATACCAATATGTGACTCTTCTATTGTAATAAAAGAAACAACTCTTTTAAACATTTGCCAATTTTCATCAATCCAGTGTGCTGTGATACATAAATATCCAATTTGTGCTCTAGATGTCCAAATATCAGAAGTTAAAAAAAATTTACAGTTTAAATTTTTAAAATAAGAAATTATTTTTCCTTGTTCCTCCTGATATATTTTAAAATATCACGTTGACAGGTTTGACGAGAAAATTTTTTAAATGCAGGATAAAAACCATCTCTAAACATATCTTCAAATTCATCATCTTCTACTAATTTAAAAGGAAGGTTTTTAAGAATGATAAACCTGATTACGCATTTCCTGGCTCTGGCAGCGTCATAGTTCCAACTACCGAGATTACCAGAAGAGAAGGATTGAGAAATCATAGATTGTCGGATATCACCTTGAGGAGTTTGGTCTTTATTGTGTTTATCTAAATGGCGTTTGAGGTGGTTGGTGCCGCTCTTATGATGAGCTTGAAAAATCTTACCGCACAACGCACACTTAGCCTTCTGGGTGAGGATCCTACTGTGTTCATCCTTGGTGACGTCGATCTTCTCGTAAAAATTCAATACATCGGATCTTGGCCTTTTAGGAGCTCTTGGTGTAGATTCGTCGCCACCGGATTCAGGATTAACTTCGGTAGGAGTAGACCCAGTAGGAGGACTCATTTCAAGATCGGGAGATAGGTTTTGCTCTTCATAATCAGATCCGGAAGCCATTTGATGAAAGGATTAGAAGGTATAAGAGAGTATAAGAGTATAAGAGAGAGTATAAGAGAGAAGTAGATGAGTTTTGGTGTGAAGAAAACAAGAAAACAAATGAAAACCCCCCTCTATTTATAGAACCAGCCCCCTAAGCAAATGACCAAAATAACCTCACAAAATAAACAACCCGGGCCCGGAACCCGGCCAGGCCCGGATTTTTGGGCCGAGGCCGGGCCGGCGGGCTTTTTGGACAGGCCTACCCACAATACACACGTTGGACTTATTAAGAGTAAAACTCAGCCTAACCAGCTTTATCATAAGAGCATCGTCATCATAGAGAAGTGGTAGTAGCAAATGTTACATAATGATATATAAATATATCTAGGTCGATGCTCCACACGAGAGTCACTAGTCCAGCTTGTTTCTACTATAAATATATCTAGGTCGATGCTCCACACGAGAGTCACTAGTCCAGCTTGTTTCTACCACATTGAACCAACATTGGGACTACGTCTCGATGCTCCACACGAGAGTCACTAGTCCAGCTTGTTTCTACCACATTGAACCAACATTGGGACTACGTATCCAAATAAGAGTTGGATTGCCGCTGTCAGTGACCTCATCTATGGGCTTAACTCCATCTCCCTCGATGAATCCAGAAGCACACTCTTGGATAATCCCTTAGTCAAAGGGTCAGCAATATTTTTCTCAGACTTTACAAAGTCTAGAATCACAACTTTGCCTAGCAGGCGTTATATTTATTTATCAAGTTCTTATTTTGTTTTGTAATTAGTCATTCATATTGTTTGAAATTGACATTAGGTCTGTAGGCGTCAAAAAAATGCTTACAGACATCCAAATACCACTCAAGACAAAGAGAAGACGATAAACGTCATTCTCTTAATCAGAGGGGATCATTCAAAAGAAGCGAGATAATATGGAAGAACAATGTACACACCATCAGGCAGTACATGGCGGTGCGGCTGAGGCGTGGCAGTACATTGTGCCGCGGCCAAGGCGCGACAACCTATGGTGCCGCGGCTAAGGCGCGACACCCTATGGTGCCGCGGCTATTACAAGGGGTGCTGCGGCAGTTACAATATAGGGGGATGCTGCGGCGGTTACAAGGCAGTTATACGATGATTATTTGAAGCCCACGTGGCGGCATATCAGAAATAGAACGTGTGCTGACGTGGACAAGCAGTTAAATCACGAAAAAAGTGATTAAAGGTCGTGGGAGAACAGTTTCAAGCACGATGGAACGTGCTGGTAACCACCTCCTTGGCCGCGGCAGTCCACACTGTCGCGCCAATAGCCGCGGCAATGTCGACTGCCGCGGCCAAAGAGCAGTCATCTGGTCGGTTACTTCGCCCCCGTTTCAACTGTTGTGTACTCCTGCCCATATAAATACCTCCCTAAACACGAAATAAAGGACAGAGAGCATTTTGGAGCAGAAGAGGCTTGAGCTTTTGGTGATTTTGAGAAAGAAAGAGAGAACTTTCACCCTTTGACAAGCATCATTGGGTAATTCCTAGAGATCTAAGCTCAGACTTGATCTTTGGAAGAGTGAACATCTTACAACGATAAGATATTTGCTTTCAAATCTTTACTTCGATAAACGAAGGAAGAATCATAAAACACCCTCACGATCTGTGAATCGGTGGTCCACAAGCCAAAGCACTCCCGGCACAGGCAAAGATCCCACGCAAGCAGTGATCCAAACAACGATCCTGCGTTTGTTTCTAAAAAGTTATAATTTTTATTTTGTTGTGTAAAAGAAGTCTTATAAAAAGGCTATCTCTTTTGAATTTGTTGTAATCGATCGAAGATATAATGAATTCCACAACGAGACCAACTTTTGATGCAAACAAACTGGCGACCACAGTGGGAGCCAACGGTCTCGCTGCCGAGGCCGAAGTGTCGCAGCCGATTAAGATCATTATCACTGAAGAGATCGAATATGAGTTCGATCAGGCAAAATTCGAGGAGTACCTATCATCCTCATCCTCAAAATCTTCCTCGCCCCGCAAGTGCAGGAAGATTTCCTCTTCCAAGAAAGTTTCTAAGTCTTTAATTCCGATGAAGACCGCAGGTGAAGATTCTTGCCATGTTCTCGCCAAGGAATCTGCCTGTAACATCTCTGCTCCAAGCGATTCTGCACCCATTAAGGAGTCGTTGAATCATAGCTCACCGGTGCTGACGAAGAGGGCTCGTCAGAGACAACCCCAGCGCCGTGCTCGTCAATTGGCTAAGGCCATGCAACAAACCGACGGGGTTCGTTATCACGCGGACCTAGAGTCGAGGAGACATCGAGTGGTTCAGTTGTCTCGACAACCAATAACTCATATCTCTGCTAAATTAATGATGGATGAATGGACTTTTGTCAAAAGGGCTCGCTCGACCCTCAAAGAACGTATACAAAAGCGTCGTGCAAACGCTGCTCATGCCCATGCTCTCTTACAACAAAGACGAGAAAGAAAAAAGGAAACGGTGGCCAAAGAACCACCAAAACTCTGCAAAGTTTGGATTCCAAAGTCAGGAGTTGTGCAAAATCAGCATTCGAAGCCCGTTAAGACTCCGCACCCGCAAGGAGGTGGTTCTAAATGTGTGACTCTTGACACAACCTTGGATCGCTCAAAGGCAACAATAATTTGCCCTGAGAATACCAACAAGGCTTTACACCCCCAGAAGAAGACGTGTTCGCCAAAAGACATCGTTATGCCTGGGAGGTCATACCAACAGACGATAGGATTTTCCGGCAATCATACCGATGAATCGTACTATCAAGTTGTGGGTGCGAATAAATTTCGAAAGAGAATTATTCAAGAAATAAACTCTCATTGTTCCTGTGTGCGACTCATTAAAGCAGCATTGTCGGAATATAACTACGCAAAACGAGAAGCCATCCCACGAAGAGTCTCGGTATTCCACAGTCTTTTCACCGAAATGTCGAAGCCTAAGCCGAGACATTTCCGCAAGAGAAGATCGGCTGTCCAAGATGACGCAGTCCCTAAAGTCACCATCAACATGGCTGATAAAGGAAAATCTAAGCGGCATTCAAGTGACTCAAATCCCGACTTTTCCCCGAGAGGAAAAGTCAATCCAAGAATTGCTCAACGGATGTCTCACTTGGTTGGATCAATCTTCCCTCACAAAATTCTCACTTGGTCAAACCTTTAAACAGTTAGGACCAAAGCCAAAATCCCCTCTCGATTCCTTCCATGAACGAGAGGTCCACTCAAATTGAACGATCAAACCTTTAAACAGTTAGGATCGTCTCAAACCCTTATTTGGTCAGACCTTTAAACAGTTAGGACCAAAACCAAAATCCTCTCTCGATTCCTTCCATGAAGGAGAGGTCCACTCAAATTGAACGGTCAAACCTTTAAACAGTTAGGATCGTCTCAAACCCTTATTTGGTCAGACCTTTAAACAGTTAGGACCAAAGCCAAAATCCCCTCTCGATTCCTTCCATGAACGAGAGGTCCACAAATTGAACGATCAAATCTTTAAACAGTTAGGATCGTCTCAAAACTCCCACTTGGTCAAACCTTACTACAGTTAGGACCAAAGCCAAAATCCTCTCTCGATTCCCTTCATGAACGAGAGGTCCACAAATTGAGCGATCAAACCTTTAAACAGTTAGGATCGTACCAAACTCCCACTTGGTCAAACCTTACTACAGTTAGGACCACAACCAAAATCTCTTCTTGATTCATTCCATGAACGAGAGGTTCACTTTCAGTTGAATAATCAAACCTTATGACAGTTAGGATTATTCAAACCCGTCCAGATTCTTTAAGTGGAGATCCCACTTTGAGTTTCCTTTGCACCTAGGAGATAGAATATAAAATTCTTCCTCTTCGATTTCGGGTTCATCTCTATCAACAAACAAGAGACCAGAAGATAGAATATAAAATTCTTCCTCTCCGATTTCAGGTTCATCTCTACCAACAAACAAGAGACCAGGAGATAGAATATAAAATTCTTCATCTCTGATTTTTGGGTTTATCTCTACCAACAAAAAAGAGACCAAGAGATAGAATATAAAACTCTTCCTCTCCATCATCGGGTTCACCTCTACCAACAAAAAAGAGACCAGAATAATCCAATAGGTACACGAGTCTAAACTATTTCCCTACCCTCAACAGGAAGTTTCTGGAGAATATCACTCGGAATATTCTTAAGAATAACCTGATAACCTCCCAACGGGTATATGAGGTTAAACTATTTCCCGAACACTCCAATAGAGCATATGAGTATAAACTAAAACTATTTCCCGAACACTCCAATAGAGCATATGAGTATAAACTATTTCTCCATTCTTCGATGGCAATTCAAATTCAAGACTTCGACTCTCCATTCTTCGATGGCAATTCAAATTCAAGACTTCGACAATGGCCACGCGATAAACGCAGCACCGGAAGAATTTTAGCTATTCTACAAAGCTTTGAATAGGCTAAAAGATGAAGAAGTCAAGAATTGAAGCCATTTATAGACCATCTTACGCAACTTCCTCAACAAAGTACTGAAGAAATTGCAAAGAAAACTTATCATATCCAAAGTGTCCCAAACTCCTCTCCAAAATGATGAGTCTGAGATACTTTGGAGGGGGTATCTGTAGGCGTCAAAAAAATACTTACAGGCATCCAAATACCATTCAAGACAAAGAGAAGACGATAAACGTCATTCTCTTAATCAGAGGGGATCATTCAAAAGAAGCGATACAACATAGAAGAACAATGTACACACCATCAGGCAGTACATGGCGGCGCGGCTGAGGCACGGCAGGACATGGTGCCGCGGCCAAGGCGCGTCAACCCATGGTACCGCGGCTAAGGCGTGACAGCCTATGGTGCCGCGGCTACGGCGCGACAACCTATGGTGCCGCGGCTATTATAGGGGGATGCTGCGACGGTTACAAGGCAGTTATACGATGATTATTTGAAACCAACGTGACGGCATATCAGAGATAGAACGTGTGCTGACGTGGACAAGCAGTTAAACCACGAAAAAAGTGGTTAAAGGTCGTGGGAGAACAGTTTCAAGCACGATGGAACGTGCTGGTAACCGCCTCCTTGACCGCGGCAGTCCACACTGCCGCGCCAATAGCCGCGGCAATGTCGACTGCCGCGGCCAAAGAGCAGTCATCTGGTCGGTTACTTCGCCCCCGTTTTAACTGTTGTGCACTCCTACCCATATAAATACCTCCCTAAACACGAAATAAAGGACAGAGAGCATTTTGGAGCAGAAGAGGCTTGAGCTTTTGGTAATTTTGAGGAAGAAAGAGAGAACTTTCACCCTTTGACAAGCATCATTGGGTGATTCCTAGAGATCTAAGCTCATACTTGATCTTTGGAAGAGTGAACATCTTACATCGATAAGATATTCGCTTTTAAATCTTTACTTCGATAAACGAAGGAAGAATCATAAAACACCCTCACGATCTGTGAATCGGTGGTCCACGAGCCAAAGCACTCCCGGCACAGGCAAAGATCTCACGCAAGCAGTGATCTAAACAACGATCCTGCGTTTGTTTCTAAAAAGTTATAATTTTTATTTTGTTGTGTAAAAGAAGTCTTATAAAAAGACTATCTCTTTTGAATTTGTTGTAATCGGTCGAAGATATAATGAATTCCACAACGATACCAACTTTTGACGCAAACAAGGTCATCTTCTTGTTAAGTTATTTAAAATTAGTCTCTTTAGGCAAGAGTACAAGAAGTAAGAGGAGATATTAATTTCAAACAACTTATAAGGATAAGCCTAATAGCAATAAGAGTACAAGAAGTAAGAGGAGATATTAATTTCAAACAACTTATAAGGATAAGCCTAATAGCAATTTTTATTTTATTTTATTTGATGGACTAATTTTAATTTCAAACAACTTATAAGGATAAGCCTAATAGCAATTTTTATTTTATTTTATTTGATGGACTAATTTTAATATAATTTCACTGATTTTGAACTTTTATTTATCATATAGATAGAAGTTATAAGATATACCTATTGATTTGATTTTCAAGACATTGATTCATCACATCTCCTGTAATTAGACATACTAGTTGACAGAGCATATTTATATCAACTCTAATCATTTCCTGAAATCTCAAGAGAAAGCATTATATATGTAGTAAAATGAAGAGCTATAAAATGATTCTTTTAGTCACTATCAAAACATGTTAGCATAGTTATTGATGTCTCTTGTCAATAAACAATGGATTATAATAATTAGACATTTTCATTTTTTGTAATGATCAAATATTATCAAGGAAGGAATAGAAAACAAAAGCACAAAAAGGTTTGTCATTACTTCCAGGTTCTTTAGGAACACAATATGTTGTATATTTAAAGAACTAAATCCTAACATTGCTAATAGAACCTTTAGAGTTCAAAAGATAGAGGAATCAATTTAGCAACAAGAAAATTAAACATCATTTTTGAATGCAACATGTAAGCATAAAAGGTCATGGTTTCTGAGCATAAAAGATCGTATTCTATGTCTGGAAATGTAACTGCATTAAAGAGAACTAAAATACTTTAGTTATATCTTCACATGCATGCGTATGCACATATAAGAATAACATTACTAATAGATACATGCAAAGCATTAAAGAGAACCATATAAAATGATTTCGTATCATAAAATATACATCATATTACATATACACAAATTTTTTTAATTTCCTATTATAAGAGGTTGCAAATTTGGTTGCCTTCAAAGGGACCATCCAAATTTAAATCGGTGGCCTACAAATGAGACCTTCCAAATTTATGTTGTCATTTTCTAGTCCACCTCTTAAACACATAATAATAATAATAATAATAATAATAATAATAATAATAATAATAATAATAATAATAATAATAATAATAATAATAATAATAATAATAATAATAATATTTATACATACGTGCTTTAAATTTTTACAAGTGCATTCTTGCATAAAACCTTGTAATTAAAATTATCTAAAAAGACATATAAACATTTATTACAATATCCATCATGATGCAATAAAGGAGATGAACTTTACATTTGAAGATTTGAAATATAATCCATCATATAAAATAGAATTTTAAAAGATGCACCTCTTTGATGCAAGCAGCGTAATTAAATAAATGCATATGAAATTTTCTCATAATTCCGGTCCTCTTATTCCAAACCAAAAACTCCTAAAGTAAAAAGATTAAAGTTTTATCCGGGTAGTTAGGTAGGTAAGGATAGTAATAGAGGTTGATCAAAGATCAATTAAGTACCTCGTTCCTTGCAGAGCGCGTTACGCAACCCCTAAACCTTGCCTTAGACACCAACTAATCCAAGAAAACTTGAATCGGTTCACTCAATGAGTTTTTGTTCCTTAACAGTATATAGAAACTTTAAAATATTTATTGCAAGCATTTAATTTTCCTAGCAATTATACTGCAAACATATGTTGGATAAGGCCGAGAAGGGTTTACCTATTGATGTTCGAACCTCATGATTTTCATGTCTTGAGAGTAAAAACTCATCTGCTGCAGACAACTGCCACTTAAGTTGCTGAACAAATCTGCATTCACTTTTACCACCTTTTGTACTAAGCTTATTAGACGCATAAGCACTCCAAAGTATAGAATTATTAATAATAGAAGGTACCATATTGATAGGTTAAAAAAAATGAAAGCATTAAACAATGAAAAAATTCAGATATTTCAAAGCATCTATGCATCCATAGTTTGTTCTCTTTATTCTTGTCAAAATCATGCATATGAAATTTTCAAGAATAAATATGTACACTGCTGCAAATTTATAGCATGTTTCAAATGCGTGCATATTCACTAGCACAAGGGGATAATGGTAGGTTTTAGATGATTCTAACAAATATAAACTAGGCTTTTAGAAACCAATAAAGGTTCTTTGATATTCGTAACTTGCAATCTGATACTTGCTCTAACTTTAGAAGTTTTTTTTAATTTTTTTTATTAAAAAAATAACCAAAACTGTTTAAATGAACATTAACGTTTTTTAATAAAATGAACAGTAACGTTTTTAAAATAAATGAACAATATGTTTCTAATAAATGAACATTAAAAGTTTTATTTTTGGAATGAACAGTAACAATTACATTTTTTTTGTAAACAGTAACGGTTTTTTTAAAGGCTTTATCCTTCCTTTCCATATCTTTATGTATGCAAGCATAAAGTTTGTGAGAGAGAGAGCATGATGTGAATTGCTTTTTTGATCAAAGTTGATGATATAATTCTAATTAACGAATTAATGATGGAGCTCTTGCCATCATATGCACAAGCGACAAGACAGAGGAGGGAAGCAGACAAAGAAGCAAGAACACGTAGCCTTAATATGTCATCAGGTGCATAAGTATGTTCATCAAACTACTTGACTACAAAATTATGTTCCTTGCAAGAAGTATATTACAGTAGATCTATTTAATTAGCATGCATCAATACGTTGAGAAACATTTTCGGATTTAAAAATTAATAATAGCTACATTCTTAATCTTCTCAATCTTCTAGATTGTTAGAGATATATCAAATAATTAAGATTATAGCATGAAATAAATCCGAAATCAAAATAAATGAGAGATAAGAAAAATTAGGCCTGACGGGAGCAGTCGTGTATTCACTGCTCTAGAAGATTGAGAACCCGCCTATCGCTCTGGCGCAAATGGTTCCCTCCCCCCTAGCGGTAAAAGCCCCCGAAAACGGCCGGCCTCTGCACTCGGGCGAGAATGCAAAGCTTCAGCTCAGATGAAGGAAGTTGCCCATAAAATAAAATTAAGATGTAGATGAAAATAATATGTAGGAGAGAAGAAAAACAAGAGAAACTTGTTGTATATTTTAATTACAAAATTTATTAGTATTCATTAAGGCAAAATTGCCTTTTCTCCAACAAAATATCCAACATTATGATCATGAATTCTATGTAGAAATGGTGAAAATATTGGTAAAGTTCAGGAAATTTGAAGCGGAAAGGCATTTGGGTGCTTGCCGGTCGACCGCGAGCTTTGGCGCGGTCGGCCGCCAAACGTGCACGAGTACATGGTAGTTTCTGGAGTTCTGGTTGGTCGACGGCGAGGTTAGGTCCGGTCGACCGCCAAACCCTGTAATGGTTTTCTGGATTCTGTCTTTCTGTCCGGTCGACAGCGAGCTTTGGCGCGGTCGACCACCAGTCGGGTTTGAGCCTGAGCTTTATTTCCTGTTCTTATATGGTTTGTGTTTTGATATATATTAAAACACGATTTTAGGGTTTTGAAAATTAGAGATTTGCGATTGTACTGAACATATTAAGAGGGAGAACTTGTGAGCAAGTTGAGAGATTTGGTTTAAGATTTATTTGAGTGATTTTGTGAGATTGTAACCCTTTGTACTCTCATTGATTTAGTGGAATCTCCCCATCCTCTCCCCGTGGGAGTAGGCAAATTACCGAATCACGTATATCTCTGTGTTTGGTTTGATTTGTTGTATTTTGGATTGGATTGTGCTCGTGTTTGGTTTCGTTATCTTCTCCCGTGACTCGCGGACTCGTTTGGTTGTCGAGCACGCTTCCGCAAAGACGCACAACATCCTATCAGAATACCTTTAATTGGAAAAATATTCAATAGTACTCCAGTTTAAAGGGCTAAGATACGTACTAATGGTCAGGAATAAAAATTGATGGATAATTGAGACTTAAGTTCTCCAAATAGATGGGCATTAGGCAAATTTTCTAAATGAAGAAGGTTTTGATAGGATTTAATTCAATAAATACACTACACAAAGTAAGACCATAGAACCAAATGGCAAAATCAACAGCAAATACATAGTTTGCTATGTTATTTTCATGAAATCCATCATAGAAAAATTCCGTATAAAAGATCTAACCTTGTACTTGTTCTTCATGGTAAAGTTTTGCACTACTTCAAGAGGCACATGAGGTATTCCATGGAAGTTACTTTCTCCAAGTTGAGAAACGTACGCATAAATCAATCACACGGTGGTCCCTAATTGTTGGATATAAGATCCTCAATTATTGACCAGTCATAGCCATCCACTAACAACCAAAGAGATCAAGGTTTCACCCGCCCACTAATTGCAACTTACAAGAAATTTTCTAAACAAACCCATTTACCTTTTTTTCCCTCTAAAAATCGATCTCCTTAAGTTTTTTTTTACAAAAATCGACTCATTTTTCTTTAATCCGGTTCCTAAATAGTCGGGGGTTACCAACCTTGACTATTTAGGAGGCTGTAAATCCCCAATTACAACCCTACCCTAACATTCTATGCACTAAGTAGTCGGGATTGACAACCCTGACTATTTAGGAACCGGATTAAAAAAAAAGGTCGATTTTGTAAAAAAAACTCAAGGGGGTCGATTTAAAAAAAAATAAAAAATGAATGAGTTTGTTTAGAAAATTTCTTCTTGCAACTTATAAAGCTATTATCTTTCTTAGATATGGAAAAATATTTCATACTATTTAAAAAAATCTCAAGTGGGGCCCCCTGTACTGTAGCAAGAAAGGGGGTGTGGTCGGTAGTGTGACCGAGGGTGTGCCTGTATCATTTCTTTATTAACACTGCGTTCCGCAAGCCACACCATCGTCAATATTGTTACGTTCCAAGAATTCATGTGCCAATTGCAATTTGCAAGGGTCTAAAATAAAAACCAGAACCTGGGGACCATTATGCAAATTACGAAAATGCTAGCAATAGCCAGTATTAAACTAAACAAATTAGCTAATTATAAAATTAGTCTCTCGAAGTCCCCGAGCCTTCGTCTTCCCCATTTAATGCTCTCTCTATAATCTTCGCTGAAAAAAAAAATAAAAAATTCTCTCTTCTACTTCCAAATTGCTAGGGTTTATTCAATTTCTCAATGACCAGCCATTGAAAATCACCGATCGAATCCTCTTTTCGTCTCTTTTACGAATCGAGGATTGATGATCGGCGCCGCTTGACATCGTAGATCCCAGATTTTCGAGGTATTTGTTCCTTTTTGTAATTTTTTGAGTTTATATGAATGAATATTTCCTCTTATTTTGATCCCTGAAGAAGTGGAAATCGTAAATAATACGGGTTTTTTTACTTTATATTGAAATTTTGGCATTGATAACAGTAGAACGGATATTTTCATAGCTGATCACAGTTCTTAGCTGATCAGTATTAACTACATAGCTCCTTTACTAAATATATTTAAAAAGATTATTCTTACATAAGCTAACTATCATTTAAAGGGATTATTCTCAAACAATAAAAAAAAAAACTTCTTATTGATTAGCAAACTAAATGTTGTTTAATGTTTGTTGAATATTGTTAAGGCTGCCTTCTATTACACAAAAAATACGGAGCTTTGGAGAGGGTTAAGAGTTATAATTTTGCACACTAACTTGCCCCCCACATTGACTGCCTTTTTATGGATGGAAACCTGTCCCCCCCCAGTTTAATTGTTTTAAAAATTCTGTGGGCCGCACCATAACTTCGAAGTTTTTGGTGCAATGGAAGGAGCTTTAACATGGCTTCAGAGCAAACCATGTTACATTACCAATGACCACCAATTAAAAGCGGATTAAAAAAGTATAGCTCTACTCGAGTCCAAGTTTTAGTGCACGTTTACAAAATGTAGCCCTTAATCCTCATCATAACTTCGGAGTTTTGGTGCAGTGGAAGGGTTAAAGACTTTACTTTTGCTTGTTTGGCTCATTTTTGATCCTTTACCATAGATGGATCATGCATTATTGTTAACGGTTAAAACTGCAATTTCTTTCTTAGGTTTTGAAGCGACAGAGTTGATTAAGATGATCATTAAAAGCAAGCTAAAGTTGGCTTTACTTGTTGGCTTTTCCTTATCTGTGCTGTCTTTGTTGATCCATCTTCTTGTCACTAATTATTCGACTGGGGATCTAGTACAATACCACCCGGCGTTGGATAACTTCCATCCAATTGCACAGGCAAGTGTAGCTTTTGTCTGTTCGTTATTTCTACAATATGGTTTTTAAGTATATTTTTCTACAACGGTGTTACAGAAAAACAGGAATGGAAGGTTATGGGGCTCTGTGAGCACTCTGGCTGCCCTCCAACCTTTTGCTAATCCAAGGAGGAAATTCCCAGGTAACTTGCTCATAGGTAGATGTAGTCGTAGATTACACTATGTGAAATGCCAAATTTCGATGTATATGATAGTGGGTATCGGGTATTTGTTTGTGATTCGTGCCACCTTTCTTCTATAACTAGTATACACTTCATAACATACTAGCTCTTTTTTTATAATAAACGAGTCCCCCTTTTTTTTATCTTTATGCACTTGATCATGGAACACTATCTAGGTAGCACAGACATGGGTTTGGACATGGACACGGCAAATACACACACACGAGATCAAAGAATGAATTAAAATACCGATAACATTTGTATGTTTCTTTCTATTATCTATAACAATTAAGAATCAGATTAAATCAAACTAGAATAAGGTCTAACAACAGAAATTTAGTTTTGATCGCATGAGATAACACGATAGATATTTTTTAAATATTTAAGACTTTAAGTAATGGGTTTCAGTTTTTTGGGTTCAGAAACCAATTGGTTTTGAACCCAATCTTACTAAAGAAACTAGTCTATGGTATAAGTAATAGGGAGTTAGGTTTTTTTTGAACCACACGTGTCCATGGCGTGTCCGCGCAGAATCCGTGTCCGACACGTGTCGGACACGGACATGTCATCCAAAATGCTGTGTCCGAGTAACCTAGAACACTACTAGCTACTTTCCATTATGGGTACAATTACAAAGACCATGCTTTCCTGGTGCATCATGCTGGTAAAAGATCTTCTCTGAGTGCATTTTGTGAAGAAGCATCAGTTTACATAAATAATTTAGGCATGATGAAATTCTGGATTTGAAGCATCAATTTTAAGGATCACTTTAGGATGTTTCTAGCATTCTTTTAAACGTATCTTTCTTTTGACAGTTCCCAGTGAGCATAATGGATTCATTTACGCAAAAATACATGGTGGATTTGATAAGATCAGATCTTCGGTCAGTTTATCTCATGCTAGTTTTTAAAATAAATTTGTGTTATATCATAACAGAGTTTATAATATTTTCCTTCATTTTCTAGATCTGTGATCTTGTCGCAATTTCCAGGCTTTTAAATGCCACCCTTGTCATTCCAGAACTTCAACAAAGTCTTCGCTCAAAAGGAATCAGGTTTTTTCCACTTCATATAATGATTATTATATAGTTATTGTTGGAAGCTGTTGGTTGATTGTTTTATTTTCTTGCTTTCTGTCTGGCAGTCCTAAGTTCAGGAGCTTCTCATACCTTTACAATGAAGAGCAGTTTATAGGAGCACTTTCAAATGATGTAGTTGTGGTAAAGAATTTACCAGAAGATTTGAAGAAGGCTAGAAAAAAGATCAAATTTCCTACATTTTCACCGCAACGTTTGGCTTCTCCAACTTTTTATATAGAAGAGGTCCTGCCAAAGCTCAAAATTTCAAAGGTTGTTCGTCTGTTGATTACTGATGGTGGATGCCTTGAGGTGGGAATTTACATATTTATTTTATTTTTCTTTCTCTGCCAGCTTTTTTCCATGCTTTTTTCCCTTCCAAATGGCATGTCCTAAACTCTTACTTA
>NC_033795.1:81785731-81808231 GCF_001876935.1 Asparagus officinalis
ATTGATAAGTTTTCTGTTCAAAACATCAACTCTTAGTCTATCAAAGAGTTCTTATGTACTCATTTACCTAAACTTGCCGCTTCCATTAAATTTACAAATAATCATATTCCATATATATGCTTTAGAGGTTTTCTGTTGATATTTAAATTATTAATTTTATGTTTGCTCTTTTGATGTTCTGTGCAAACTGAAAATTAAAAAGGAAAAGATTGCAGCTGAAAGAATATACTATATTGTTACACCGGTAGATATTGCTGAATAGCAAAAGACACATATGATATAGACTTGGTTAACTTTGTAAATACTAAATTATGATTCATGTTAAAGGACCAAATGTCACTCTTCCTAACTACATCACCTATCTTCTCATGATTATGTTCAGTATTAAGTTTTACAATTAGGCGAGTTAAATGCATGTATTACATAGTTATAAAATCTCCTTCCCGTCTGTATATCTTTGCATAACAATGTTTATTGTTAGTCACACATTGGAGCGCTAACAAAGTGCAGTTCCCTATTGAGTAATTTAGGACCTACATAAGAGGCCCCTTCTGCATCTGGTAGCCTGAATTCTTGACAAGTCAAAGAAAACTGAATTGGTCTCATACTTCCAGTTTTTGCTTTGACAACCTTTATAGGCTGGAATAAACCTCATATAACAATGTCTCTGATATCTCTTTAATACGTGCTTGGTAAAAAATTCAAAGAAATTACTCTTAAATTATACCCTTCTATAATTATTTTAAGAGATGATTGGTGTAAGCCATTCAGACGGAGAACAGAAGGTTAGTGAATCTGGGGTTGAACTGGATTATTATCTATATCTAAACTTACGCTGCTTGATTACCATCTTTGTTGGCTGCTTCATGCCTTTGTCTCTGCTGGTTGGTAGCTATGTCTCCCTGTCATGGAAGCCACATGGACACTAGCACTTATCATGAAAAGTTTCCCATCTCACATGTATTTTAAACATTAGGCCGTAGGAACTAGTGGTTGACATTTGGAGGCAGGACGTGGTGTTACTTGTGGAGTTCCCAGAACTATAAAGCTGCTGAAAAGGTGGAGAATAAATCTCTCTTTGGATTTTGATACTAGATTGTCTCAACTTCTGATGTCAGTCAACGAAACAAATGAAGATGAAACTAAAAGAAAATTTAATCTTCCGAGTGGTTTCTAGAGCATCCGTTTATTATTATTTTTACATTTGATGTATGCTTTAAAGTTTCTTTTGGCCAGCGATTGCTACCACACCATGATTGGAAAATGCAAGCAGTAAACTGTAATTGTATGGTCTCACAAGCTTATGATCTAATCGACTTTGATTTACATCTTTACACTTCACTCGAAGAAGCATGTTAATGTTATATGCATCTAAATGAGGCTTAGAATTTTCTGCAGAACTTTCTGATTCTTTTTTCATTATTGTTGTAGTCAGTCCTTCCATCCAGCATGGTTGAGTATCAACGACTTAGATGCAGGGTTGCTTTTCATGCCCTTCAGTTACGCCAAGAAATTCAAATCCTTGGAAATCACATGGTAGCCAGGTACATTCAGACATGTCATGCTCTGCCTCCTGAACTTTAAATTTTGCTGACTATTAAACCTTTTCCATAATGCTGAATTTATGGTTGTGTACTATCTATATTCTTACTCATCATACATCATTTAAGCGTTCCATCTGTTTGGTCTTCATCATATGGCATTTAACTGCTAGTTTTCATGTCTTACATGTTTCAACATATTGTTGCTCTTGGCTTCAGTGTTACTCTCCCTTTTTTCTCATATATATATACAGATACAGATGTCAGGTTACTGATCTCGCTTTTTCAAAATTTCAGATTGCGTGCATATGGTCGTCCTTATCTTGCATATCATCCTGGTCTTCTAAGAGATACCTTGGCATTTCATGGTTGTGCAGAACTTTTTCAGGTTAATAATTAACATCCTGGTCTTCTAAGAGATACCTTGGCATTTCATGGTTGTGCAGAACTTTTTCAGGTTAATAATTAAACTTGGATTCAATGCCTCTGTCATGCCTTTTTTTCCTTGTCATTACCTTATAATAATTCTCATTGATGTGTTCCTCCTCGTTTATTAGGATCTCCATACTGAACTAATACAATATAGAAGGAAACAGATGATCAAACGCCATATTGTTCATGAAGAACTGAACATTGACTCAGTGGCACGGAAAAGAAATGGCTCATGTCCTCTCATGCCTGAAGAAGTGAGTAGCTCATACATCTTCATAATGTTGAACTATTTTGAAGTCTTCGATAGAGTAAACGATGTTGTCATGTGACGATAGTAACGTTCCAATACTTATTATGAATATTCTTTCAGTAATATAATATAGAGTCATTTATTTTAAACTAAATATATTCTTTAACTTTGCTTGGTCAGTTCCTGTATTTTGAAACCCTTATGTTCTGCTAAAAGAGTTCCTCGTGAAGTTTGTAATGAGTGTCAACTTAAGGGGATGTTTGGCGTATGGGTTTCAAACAAGATATTGGGAAGTAGCGACTTCTATCAAGAAAATATTTTTTCATAGCCAAAACATCTGTAGCTGAAGCCCACTCCTAGAAATTATGGTGAGATGCTGACATGGAATACCAACTTTTCTTCCTGCACTTAATATGTTTGGTAGTTAGGTTTGAGGAGGAGGATGGAATTCGGAGAGTGAGAGGAGTTACAAGGTAAAATGAAACAATAAGAGTAAAAATATCAAAAGGCTCTAATTTTATCAGATGTCTCCAGGTTTGTCTCCGCCTCGTGACATAGAATCTTGTTTAGATAGAAAATTAAAATAGAAATTATGCCCATTTGGAATAGTATGGTGCTACAAAGTGGGTAGAATTTGGGTCAAGTATCCCTCCTGTTGCCAAACAGGCTCTAATGGGTGTGAATGCTAAATAATTCACACCCTCTTGTCGTGGAATCTCTGTTCGGGTTGTTTAAAAAAATCTTTCTTTGTTAACAAGAAAAGAGAAATAAGAAAAACTAAGATGCCTCTGTTAGGATATTTTATTTCTAAATTAACATTTATTCTTGGTATCTCAGGTAGGACTTCTCCTTAGGGCGATGGGATATCCTCAGAACACAATAATATACCTGGCTGGTTCTGAGTTATTTGGTGGGCAAAGAGTCCTCATTCCCTTGCGTGCCATGTACACAAATTTGGTAGATCGGTATTCTTTAACCAGTAAGAAGGAATTGTCTGACTTGGTCGGACCAGAATATCCTCTTCCTGTGAGTACTCCTCAATCTCCAGCAGCTAAAAGTAGAGATCAGCTGCTGGAAGAATGGAATAGAGCTGGGCCCAGGCCGAGGCCCCTTCCTCCGCCTCCTGCAAGGCCTTTTTATGCTTATGAGCATCAAGGTTGGTATGGCTGGCTGTTGGAAACAGACAAAGAGCCAGATCCTTCACCGGCTGATCTGAGAATGCAAGCACATTGGCTGCTATGGGATGCTCTTGATTATTATGTTTCTGTTGAAGCGGATGCATTTTTTCCTGGATTTCACAGTGATGGAAGTGGGTGGCCAGATTTTTCGAGCTTGGTCATGGGTCATCGTGTGTACCAAGAGGCTTCTAGAAGAACTTATCGTCCTGATAGGTGAGTTCCACTCGTAATCTTTTTATACTCTATTTGGTTCCCTATGCTTTCTTCGGAGGCATTTCATATGGCATTATTAATCAACTGCAATAGTTGCATATTTTGCATCTTACATGGCAATATCCCAGAAGAAGGAAAAAAAAATGAATACTACCTTTAGAAGCACTGTTTAAAATTTTTATAGATCAGATTTGATGATTGGCTAATTCTAGTTGTGCCTTTGATTTTGACCTTCTTTCTAGATAATAGCGTATTATTTTCTCTGGATCTGCTGGTATCAATATTTCTTATCCGGTTATCCCAATGGACAACCACAATTCAAATCCGAACGTGGATGCAAAATGGTAGAGTACTGATTTGTAGTTGACAATATACTATAATATATGCTCAAAATGCGGAATGAATCCTCATTTGGTATCTATTTATTTAACTGTTACCTCAGACTGATAATATAAGTGAGTAGCCAAAGAAATTCATGAAATTGGCACCATAGAGTTAGGTAACGCTTGATGCCTCTAGTTATGTAAACATCACTTTGGTGCTATTAAGTTACTTGATATCAAGAGGTCCATGTAATTGATATGAAACAAAATAGAAGTATTATATAAGTGATACATGAAAATTTTTGGAAGTGGATTGTATAATTCAAAATACTTGTAGATAAACTAACTTGTCTTATAATTGTAAAATGTCTTTTACATAATGAGGTGGAAGAGTCCATCCAAAATGTGGAATGGAAAAAAGAAGTAGGTGATACTTCCACCATAGGACCAAAGCAGCCGATAGAGCAAGTTACATAAAAGTCCGATTATGCCCTTGCAAGTTTCAACTGCAAGGTAAAAGTTTCATGAAATACAAAGCTCATGAATTGATATTATGATTTAATTGCATTTATATTTCAGAGAAGATTAAACTTTTAAGACTTAGATATCATATCTTTTTTTATTCGTGTTGCGTGTGTGATCAAACAACGCAATGGTAGAACATATAAGAAGATCGAAAATTCTATGTTATTTCTAAAAATATAGAATACATTATGTTTGTTTTCTTGCGAGGACAACCTTTCTTTATTAGACAGCATATATTTTAGTCCTCTGTTTTGTTTTACTTCTTGCATTCTAAGTAGCGCATAAATAAATGAACAAGTTGAATGACTCCCACCATCTCCTAGACAAGGGAGAAAGTTCCTTTATAAAGTCCATCAACTACTTGAACCTGCAATCTTTCTCATCGTTAGGAAGCACCTTACCATAATTACATCTAAGTTCCTGGAGCAGTTTATGTTGATGCTTAAAAATGCTTTATGTTTAGTCTTGTAATGACATTCTTTTTCCATGTTCCTTCGACAGAAAAGCCATTTCTGAATTCTTTGATACCATCCGCGACAACCTCTATCATCCATCGCACAATTGGACAGTAGCAGTAAGGGATCATCTTAACCGAAGCCTGAGCGTGGATGGTCTCAAAGCAGCAGCTCTGCAATCAAAACCTTCATCATTTCTTTCTCACCCATTGCCAGAATGTTCATGCACGACGACTTCATCTCCTATTCTGAATCTATTAAAAGACACTGGTGGGAATCTTATATATGGGAAAGAGGACAAATGCCCTCAATGGATGGATAAAAAACTCGTCGCGGTTTCCTTCAATGCCAGTGATTCACAAGGTGAGGACGTCGAGGAAATCGAGTCTAGTGAAGAAAGTGGGACCAAGCAGTTCGAATCTGTTGGCCCTTCGCCTGAAGATGAAGAGATGGATCCATATGACTAATCGAAACACAGAGTGAAGGATTACATAGATAGTAGATTCTTCGTAGAGGGAGATAATACAGTTTATACCACTTCAATGGAGTAGAAAAAATGAACATTCTTCTTTCACATACATCTTCTGATGCAGGAAGAACTAACCTCGATTCTTTTCACTAACCTTTCCACTAGCACAGTCTTTTTGATCTGTATATTCACAAGCGATGTAACTTTTTTTTTTTTTTGAATTGAGTCTTTTCCAAGTAGATATTATTTGGACTCACTGAGCAGGGAGGGTGAGCTTTTGGCCTCCTGTGCTCTGGAGATATTTGGAATATTTGGCTTCTGATTTGAAGTTTGTTTTCTCTGATGAATCGATGGAAACTTCTAATTGAGATGTGGGTTTCAGTTATTTCAATTATGATATTATACATATAGATTAGCCCTAGTTTATGTTTGAAACAGAATCTGTTTAGTGTGGAATCTAAAGAGAAAAAAAAAAAGAAAAATAATTTGATTATCAAATTGGGGCCTTATTTTTGTAGATATGTGTTTATCAAACAATAAATAGTTTTGAACCAGGTTTGTCTAAAGTTAACCAAACTAGTTCCATCTCAAAACTAGTTCACATTTAACTAGTTTAGCCTAATCTAGACCGAGCCTGTCTCGTTCAAAACTAAATTGGGTTAGTTTTTGAGTTGCCAAACTGACCCTTAGATTTACATTTAGATTCTTTGCCCCATTAGCTATAATATTATCGCTATTTCTAGCACCTGCATTAAGAGGTCTCTGATGAGCATATTCCTCATGGAAGAGGGTCGAAATTAATAATTATTGATGGGGAATATGGATATAGTTAAGCTTGGGTTTTTAAGATTGGCATATGTAACTATAAATTTTTTTTTTGAGAGAATATATGTAACTATAAATAGTCTGATGAGCATATTCCTCATGGAAGAGGGTCGAAATTAATAATTATTGATGGGGAATATGGATATAGTTAAGCTTGGGTTTTTAAGATTGGCATATGTAACTATAAATAGTTGAATTTGAAGCAAAGAGCAAGCCACAACACTAGAGCAAACAATGGAGTGGAAGAGAGGCCTTACATGAAGATAAGAGCTTATCTTTTGTAGCCGAGGATGACTTGCCTATAATCCTCATTGAGATTATTGATATTAGATTGAGATATATCTCTCAATGTAGAAGTTAGTAGATATGTATAAATAAATGTGCTAGTATAATTTATGTATATCATATGAAGACCCGTTATAGAATACAGTACGCAAAAAAAAAGAGAATGCGACACTTGACACATCACAAATCTTGATGCACATATCACTAATGTCTATCAATGCAGTCACTATTATCCTCTATATGTATGTAATATTACTGTTACTGATTATACTAACATGACAAATGTCCTTCTCCCTTTCCTCCCTCCCTATAGGAAGTTAGCATAGAGTCCTTTATATATGATTTTTCATTTATTTTTTATTTTTTAAGGGTTTGCACCTATTTATGTGAATAATACGGGTCGGATTAGTTTGGGGTGTGAACTCAACCCGACCCACACGAACCGTACCCGAATCCAATACTGAAATTGACAACTCCAATCCCCAAACAAAACCCATTCGTTTCTCTTTATATTAAGCCGGCCGCCGCCGAGCCGCCGACGCCGACGAAGATCATCTCCGGTCACCGGTTGATTCTACGACGGTAATTCCTCCGCCGACGCCGCCGCCGACGCCGACGAAGATCATCTCCGGTCACCGGTTGATTCTACGACGGTAATTCCTCTACTAAGAATCTGTATTTGTGGTAATATTTCATTATAATAACCTTTAGATTGTTGAATATGTTGGAATTAGGGTTTTCGTTTCTCTAGGAATTATTATTATGCGCATTTTTTTTGCTGTTAATGCGATTAGATTATTTGAGTGGCTGAAAAGATGTCTCTCAAAGATCAAATTTTTTTCCGAAGTAGAAGAATACAATTTTAGAGAAATTAAGCCCATTTAAGCATAGATATAATTGATATTTTTAATTGTTATTGTGGCCGTTGATATTTTGGGTAGAATAGTTAAGTTTCATTTTTTTTCATTAACTTCGATCAGCACGCGAGGTAAATATGAAGCTCAGAGATGTAGGAGTTGAAGAATATTGAAATTTGAGGATCATTTTTCCTAGTAGTAACTGTTCTTCTTGATGGCTGAGGATCATCATTATCTGCTATGCTTGTTCAGCGATTATTTCCCTTGGTTTTGAACTGCATTCTCTGTTAATGACAAGGTTGAGGCGACACGGATATATCCACTGAGATCAGGGTTTTAACGTATAATACGTAAGGCGTCTCATTGAAATTTGGCTCATCAATGCATTTCCGACATGACAACCCCTCTTTCTTTCTCGTGAAAAGTATCCCCAAATCTGAATTCTGTCTTCTTGTTCATAGATTACAGTAGCTAATTGCGTTGCAACCTTTTTTCCTTCTACTTTCGTCTGTGAGCAAAGACTGAAAGTAGAATGCATGTCAAATAAATAGGCAAACATTTTATATATCCTTACTGGATTTGGGAGAAAATGTGATTTACAACACTGTCTCTGTGTGTAAAACAACAGTGATATCTGTGAACCGTAAGATTTCACCGCACCAGAAAAAAATTGATGAGGAAATTACTTGCACCACAATATGGAATTATCATGCCCCTTCTTGTCTGTGCTGTAAAACAAATATTTATATCTCTGAAACATAAGATTTCTAAACATCGTAAATAACCCAAGACAGGGATAGCTATTTGCACCTTTTATTTCATGTTGGACTGTCAAGCTCAGCTCCTTGTGTCTGTGTCTGTATTTGTGTTTTAAGACGGCATTTCGATGTATTAACCAATAGGATTTCTCAGTATCATAAAACCCAAGTATGGAGAACTGTTGAAACCACATTATGGAACGATCAAGACCCCTAATTAATAATTATAGTACCACATGAGGACCTCAACCACTGCAGGACTTCTCATTTTCTTTGTTAATATTCTTATCCAATTGAAGAAAGTCATTGAATTTCATGCTTGATGAATTAAGATATTATGAGAACCTGTCAAGTGAAGCGTCTATAAACTTGTCAAGGAAACATAAAGGGGGGCATCAAACTGACGTGGATACAAGCTTTCTAAAATGTGATTTGAAATGTTTGCAACTTCGGAGTCTATTATAGAAAATATGGAAAATTGTTTACTTGTATGAAGTTTTTTCTTTGGATATGTCGCATACCCGTACCTTGAGGCTAAAAGTTTGTTGGATATTGGTGGGGCCTACTTAAGCTCAAATTTCAAATTAGTTTATCGGAGTCAAATTTGAATTTGGGTCCTTACATGCCATGTCTGCTTTTATATTTTCTGATGGATTGGGTGATCTTAGATATCAATTTGCTGAACTGTTGTTCCTTCCCCAAATCCTTTCCCAAACACTTTTTATTAACAAATTTCATTTGGCAACATTGTAATTATGATAGATTAATCCATGATTCACTGCTGTCATCTTCGTAAGTTGATTTTTCGTGTTGATAGTTTCTATTTAATATGATGAAATAAACTTCATCAGTTAGAAAATTTTGGTGATCATCTAGATTGATTATTTTCTGGAAGTGAGGTGATCTATTACCAGTGAGGCTGAGGTTCTCTCTGTTGGTCACATTCGAAGGTGTTTCTCACGATCCTTCACTATTTGACGTCTCATTAACGAAATAAGCTGTCAGATCATAATCAATAACCTTTTACTATGTATATGCATGTCAGATTTGTTATCGTGTTATCGGATTGTTGCATTGTGATTTGTTTTCTACCTCTCAACCTCATGATCAACTTTAAACAATACGATCAGGTTTCGAGCAGTAGTTGGAAGCGGGAGAAGAAGCAGCAATGGCGATTCGACCACCAGTGCGGCCAGCCAGAGTCACCAACTACCTGAAGCCCTACATCCTAAAGATGCACTTCTCAGACAAGTTTGTCAGCGCTCAGGTCGTCCACACCCCAACAGCGACCGTTGCATCATCAGCGAGCTCGCAGGAGAAGCCTGTAAGGCCACCATGAGTCCCGACGACGTGGGGCAGCCGCAAATTGGGAAGATCTTGGCGAGCGGCTGCTGATGGCGGGATCCTGCGGTGTCGGTGTCTTGAAGAGGGAGCAGAAGTATGCATGGGAAGGTGAAGGCTGTCATTGATTCCGTCAGGGATGCTGGAGTTAAGCTGCTTTGAAAATAGTACTGAAATGGGTGTTTGAGTTTGAAGTCTCTTGAGACCTGGGGGGAGATTTGAGGGCTCTTCATGTTTGTATTTGGATTTTTGATGCGCGGGGGGGGAGGGTCATTTTTTTATGTTTGTTGAAAGCTCAAAGGCAATTTTTGATCAACGCAGTCGTCAGGCTCTTCTGATTGCATAAAGAAATAGTAGCCTGTGAGTTTTCACTGGATGATAATTCCATCAAGACCAAACCTTGTCAAGCTATTATTGAGTAAATTGCAAATAATTCCTTTGTAGTTCACGGAGGATTTGCAAGTTATTCAGTAGTACCTGAGATTTTCAACAAATTGTTTCGAAGATTATAGCCAGGATCATGTCTGCTTTAAAAAAAAAGAAAGAAAGAAAGAGAGGATGTTTTCAAGTAATCGGATAAAACGGTTTTCTTTATAATATATAAGCTACACCTATTTTAATCTCTCCATCTTTGGTAAGAAATAATTTTCAAATATAAAAGTAATCATGCACAAAACCAGTAAACTCACATATGCTTATTGTGATAATAACACCCAAATAACAATTTTCCTCCACTGGGAAGCTTTTCTACTCCCTCCAGAATGCATTGAGAGTAGGGGTGCATTTAGTCCGGATATGGTTCAGATATGATACTTATTATATTAATATCCGCTGTAAGAAAAATTTATATTTATATCCATAAAAATTGGATGCGGATACAGTTACAGATATACATGCGGATATGTAAGTGAGTGTTCATGCGGATGTAAAATAGATATGAGAAAACTAGATAACATTGAAAAAAATACAGTTCATGTGATACAAAAGAATACATTAATATGTTCATTATATCTGAAAAGCTAAGATCAGACATCTTGATCATCAAGATTAACATCAAATCCATAATCTAAGAATTAAAATTATTGTAACAGTATGACTAATATGTATTTGGATATTTCAGATATGAATCCAGATATTTCACTACAAAATCATATCCGTAACCATATCTTATCTGTTGATGGTTTATATGATCACATAGTCAATTGTATCCGTGTTTGGATGAGGTTGTTGAGGATTGACGATGGGCCGCTTTCTTCCCCGACTTTATGTCCAGTTCTTGAGTTGGGTGGTCAGAAGATATGTACATGTAGAAACACGTAAGAGGGCGGGGATTGGTTCTCCCGTGGCTCCTCAGACGATCAAATTAGCTGGTGAACTTGAGTGGTGAAATGAACTGTGAGTTTTTGAGTGTGCAGTATGTTCAGCTTAGAGATCAGATTTTTCCTTTTTTACGTTTGAATAGTACATGTATTTATACGTAGGGTATGATGGTAGATTGGTCACTTCGGCCGATCACAGAAGGGTGGTGGCGAAGTGTGGGCTAGCTGTTGAGTCAACCTCGACTTGACAGGTGTCGGCTGACGACTGGAGGAGAGATCACTTTGACAATGAATAGGAAGTGACCGACGGCATGACAAAGTATGGGCTGGACAGCTGAGTCAGCCTTTGCTTTACAGGTGTCGGCTGACAACAGGGGGAGAGATCACTTCGGTATTGAATAGGAAGTGATCGGCGGCATGACAGAGTTTACGTGGTCCGATGAGTCATGAAGGCTATCGAGGCCAGAGGGATGATGCGTCAGACATGCATTAAATGCGATGTTGACATGTTGTTAGTGTTGGGAGGCGTGAGTAGAGGCCACATGGGCCACGTCTGCATGAAGAGAAGTGAATGCGTTTTTGGCTGTGAACGAAGTGGGAACATGATGTGATAGTGGGGGCCACACTTCTGCATCAAGTCTTCGTGAACGGATGAGAAAGCAGACGTTTTTCGTTTTCATTTCCTGGATGGCCCACAAACCGCGTGGAGAGATGAAGATCCAGCGGACAAAAGAAGGCTCACCCGAAGACCCGGTAGAAGCTTATAAATACCTATTGGTTCTTCCTAGGGTTTGTGTGCAAGGAGGCAAATTGGCAACGCTGGGGAATTGCGGCTGTCTCTCTTCGTTGTCTTTGTGCAAGAGCAGGCTTTGGAGGAAGAAGACTTGGCGGCTGCAGAGGTGAAAAAGGCAGAGGCTTGGACGGCGTGCAAAAGGCAGTTGTGGATTTTTCTTGGGCTTCGTGCAGAGGAGAAAAATCCTATTTGATGGCTGTTTTGTGAGAGATTAGAGAGTTAGTTTAAGGGTTTAGTTTGTGAGATTATAAACCTATTGTATTTTCTCTCTAATAGTAGACCCCCCCTCCTTGCCCCGTGGACGTAGGCAGTTTGCCGAACCACGTAAAATTGGTTTGTTTGAGTTTGTGGTCATTGTAATAGTTTTAGGATCCCTCGACAGGTCAGTCCTAGAACTGATGAGAGGAAGAGCCGATATCTCACCTTGTTGAGATATCCGCTTCAGATTCTTGTTTCCTTGGTGAAACAAGAATTCTTATCGATCTTTCTCTCTTATTGTGCACCAGAAACTCTGCCGAAATTTCCGCTGCGCACAACAAGTGGTATCAGAGCCCAGATTCCAGATCTAGGGTTTGGTTGGAGGAGTAGATCAATTTGGAGGCCCGTTTAGGACTTCGTTGGTGATAAAGGTGGGATCTTTTGGTAAAGACTCTATCTTTCAGTTTTGGATCTATTCTTTGTTCGTTGGTGCGTAAGATGTCGGGGAAAGAAGGTGCTTCGGGAGTCGAGGGTGGTTCTTCTGGCGTGAAGACTATTCAGAGTTTGAATATCCACTCTATGAAGATAGATGTGGAGAAATTTAATGGCACAAACAACTTTGGATTATGGAGATGCGAGGTTTTGGATGCGCTGAACGCGCAGAATTTGGAGGATACCTTGGAGTTAGATGGCAAGCCAGATGAGATTGAAGAGAAGGTTTGGAAGAAGATGAATCGAACGGCGTGTGGTGTGATTAGGTCTTGTTTGACTCAAGATCTAAAATATGATGTGATGAATGAGACTTCTGCGAAGAAGATTTGAGAGATTCTCGAAAGCAAGTATTTGACCAAGAGTGTGGAAAATCGCTTGCATTTGAAGAGGAGACTTTATCGTTTCCAGTTGAAGAAGGGAACCTCCATTAGAGATCACATGAACCACTACACAAAGCTTCTTGCGGATTTGGCGAATGTGGATGTCAAGATTGAAGATGAGGACAAGGCGTTGCTGTTGTTGAGTTCCTTGCCCGACGAGGAATATGAGACCTTCGTTCTTACTCTGATTAATGGGAAGGCATCACTTTCGTATAGTGAAGTCACCGCTGCACTTGTGAATTATCAGCTTCGAAAGAAGGATAAGGAGGCTTCGGTTGAGCCGGTAGCGGAGGCGTTGGTCGCAAGAGGGAAGGGTCCAAACCGAAAGAATTGGAAGTCACAGTCTAGAATTGGAAAAGATCAGTGTGCTTGGTGCAAGGAGACTGGTCATTGGAAGAAAGACTGCCCAAAGCTCGACGAATGGATGAAGAATAAGCAGAAGGGAAAAGGGAAGCAACCATCATCAGAAGCAAACATCGTATCGGATGGTAATAATTCTGACTCTTCTATTTATTCGCTTTCTATCAGTCCTACAGATAGCTATTCGGAGGAATCTGAATGGATGTTGGATAGTGGTGCGACCTATCATGTGTGCCCTAGAAGGGAATGGTTCTCCAGTTTTGAGAAGCTGGTGGATAGTGGTGTGGTGTACATGGCTGATAACCGTGCATGCCAGATCCTTGGGATAGGAAGAATTCGCATAAAGATGTTTGACGGGACTGTTAGAGAGTTAAACGATGTGAGATATGTTCCTTCTTTGAGGAAGAACTTGATCTCGATTGGAGCTTTGGTTGGAGAGGGTCTGAAGGTTCGTGTTGAGGACATGGTTCTCGAGATTGCGAGAGACTCTCGTATTTTGATGAAGGGCGTCAGGAGAAATAACCTGTATTACTTGACTGGAGGTATAGTGGCAGGTGGAGAGCTGACGACTTCTGTTGATTCGACTAGACTGCGGCATTTGGGGCTTGGCCATTCCAGTATTGATTCCTCGCATAGATTGAAAGAGGGTGCAAAGACCTGCAGTTTGAAGTCCAGTGAACATGTTGATGTGAGCAAGAAGACCGAGGTGAAGTGTGGCACCTCTATTCACCGTGCTAAGGGTCGTTCTGGAGGAGTTCACGTGGATGTTTGGGGGCCTTCCAAGGGGACATCATTGGGAGGTAATAGGCGTTTGGTTTCCTTTGTTGGTGGCTGTTCTAGGCGTGTTTGGGTTGCAACCAAATCCCCTTTGGAGAAAGTCCTAGTAGTTTCCAACAGATTGAAGAAGTGTGTAATAGACAGAAAGGTGAAGGTACTCCATTCTGGTGGGAGGTACAAGATGGACCTATTTCTGTATTAGAGCCGAGCTCACGGTATTTCGAGACACTTCGTTGTTGGAGAACCGTGCCTTGCTGTAGGAGGATCGGTGTTTGTGGTCGAGCAATGGTTTGCAGAAGAGTTTCTGGACAGAGGCTTCGACATATTTGGGTCATCCTATTAAAGAGTTGTCAACTGCTGTGATTGGAGGTAAAACTCCATTGGAAGATAGGTCTGGTAGTGTCACTTTGGTTGAAGCTTCGATGAGGAAGCCAATTGACTCTCAGCAGGTGGAGAGTTTTGGACAGACCTTAGAGGTATCGCAACGGGTGGAGAGTGATGCTACTCCACATTGGATGAAGATTACTCCAGGTCATTCTGCATTGGTTGGGATTCCAGCTGAGGTGACACAGCGTGGAAGTCATTTGGATTCGGATGCAGATGATGAGTTGGGTTTTGACTCGAGTGCAGCTGATAGATGCAGTTTGGATATGACCATTGGTTCACCTCAGGTGGAGGTGTTTGAGGCCATTGGAGGTGCTATCAGACGCAGAGTTGATGATATTGGAGAAGGATTGTGAACTCTTCTATTGGATTGAGGCCTTTGGAGGCCATTTGGGTGAACTACGTTCGGCTTGATTCCTTGGGCAAGAGGATACGTAGGCAATCTTTATGATGCAGCCGGGTTGGATTTTGGTGGGGGTGAGATCGATTTGGTGAGTTAATACCGACATTTGGAGAGTGTTTGCATTCTCATATGGGTTCTCGACCAGATGCAGCCGGGTTTGGATTTTGATGGGGGTGAGATCGATTTGGTGAGTTGATACCGATATTTGGAGAGTGTTTGCACTCTCATTTGGGTTCTCGACTTGTTATGGATTGAGTCCGTTGTCGTGAATTGTTTCGCTTCGTACTGGACACAACAAGTGAGGCATTTGTTTTGGTTGGTGTCGGCTCAGTTTTGTGAAAACTTCGCCGAGGTGGAGAATTGTTGGGAGGCGTGAGTAGAGGCCACATGGGCCACGTCTGCATGAAGAGAAGTGAATGCGTTTTTGGCTGTGAATGAAGTGGGAACATGATGTGATAGTGGGGGCCACACTTCTGCATCAAGTCTTCGTGAACAGATGAGAAAGCAGACGTTTTTCGTTTTCGTTTCCTGGATGGCCCACAAACCGCGTGGAGAGATGAAGATCCAGCGGACAAAAGAAGGCTCACCCGAAGTTTCCTGGATGGCCCACAAACCGCGTGGAGAGATGAAGATCCAGCGGACAAAAGAAGGCTCACCCGAAGACCCGGTAGAAGCTTATAAATACCTATTGGTTCTTCCTAGGGTTTGTGTGCAAGGAGGCAAATTGGCAGCGCTGGGGAATTGCGGCTGTCTCTCTTCGTTGTCTTTGTGCAAGAGCAGGCATTGGAGGAAGAAGACTTGGCGGCTGCAGAGGTGAAAAAGGCAGAGGCTTGGACGGCGTGCAAAAGGTAGTTGTGGATTTTTCTTGGGCTTCGTGCAGAGGAGAAAAATCCTATTTGATGGCTGTTTTGTGAGAGATTAGAGAGTTAGTTTAAGGGTTTAGTTTGTGAGATTGTAAACCTATTGTATTTTCTCTCTAATAGTAGATCCCCCCTCCTTGCCCCGTGGACGTAGGCAGTTTGCCGAACCACGTAAAATTGGTTTGTTTGAGTTTGTGGCCATTGTAATAGTTTTAGGATCTCTCGACAGGTCAGTCCTAGAACTGATGAGAGGAAGAGCCGATATCTCACCTTGTTGAGATATCCGCTTCAGATTCTTGTTTCCTTGGTGAAACAAGAATTCTTATCGATCTTTCTCTCTTATTGTGCACCAGAAACTCTGCCGAAATTTCCGCTGTTTGAGTTTGTGGCCATTGTAATAGTTTTAGGATCCCTCGACAGGTCAGTCCTAGAACTGATGAGAGGAAGAGCCGATATCTCACCTTGTTGAGATATCCGCTTCAGATTCTTGTTTCCTTGGTGAAACAAGAATTCTTATCGATCTTTCTCTCTTATTGTGCACCAGAAACTCTGCCGAAATTTCCGCTGGGCACAACAGTTAGCGAGGACAAGCTCGAGGCAGAAGATGACATTTTCCTTCAGCGAGAAGTAACATCTTTCGAGTCGGCTTCGGAAGGCGTCTGGCAAATGGTCGAGTGGACTCGTGGGGAGTTGTCTTCGACAAAAGGGAGGCGACACATTCCGCTTTTCGAGTTGACATGAAGGAATGTCGAGTCGTCGAGTCAGCGGAGTGGTCGTCCCTACTGGTCCCTGACCGCCAAGTTGATTGGGGCCTAGCATGCAGAAGCACTCGTTCATTGCTTAGCTATGAGTTTGCACTTTAGCGAATGGAAACATCATAACACTTTTGGTTTTTAATTTAAGTAACCATATTTATAGTGTAAATGATACAATTACGAATATTTCCTCGGATATGGATACCATTTAGCACCCCAAATTGAGAGAGGTGCGTGCCATTAAAGAAAAGCAAAAATATTAGCTAAGAGATCTGTATGCAAGGTTTCTACCACTGGACAAAGGAAATAGAAAAAATAAATAAAAAAGTGTCCAGTTCGGATCAGGAACACATGGTACCCGACCCGACCCAATAATAGGAACACCCGACGTTCTGTCCTTCAACAGTTCATTCAAACTCCAGACATTTTCCCTCCAAAAAAACCCAACAGAAACAACTACCATCATCAAAACCCTCCTCTCAAATCTCAATCAAATCCGATGGGAACAATTCACAAATAATGAACTCTTTTCGCCTCTTAAAGCCAAAACCCATCTCCTCTCTCTCCTCAAACACCACAATTCCCCTCTCTAGACCCCCTCAGACCCCAATCAACCCCCTCTTAACTCCCATTAACTCCATTACCTCCCCCTTTCAACTCCACACCCACCTCCTCAAATCCGGCCATCTCTCAAACCCAGCGTCAATCCACCAGCTCCTCAACCTTTACTCGTGTCACAACCTCCCCCTCTCTGCTCGTAACCTGTTCGATGAAATTCCCGGCCCAGATCACATTTCTTATTCCTCCCTCATCTCCGCCTACACCCGCAACTCCTTACCCCTCGAAGCCCTCAAAACTTTTATCAAAATGCGATTTTCCGACGTCCCTTGCAACCAATTCACCCTCCCAACCCTCCTCAAGGCCTCATCCCTCGTGCCCGATTTCCTTGCTGGATTGCAAATCCACGCGGTTGCGATCGTTACCGGGTTTGAATCAGATGTCTTTGTTGCTAATACTCTTGTTGTGTTTTACGCGAATTTTGGGGAGTTATCGGATTCTTTGAGGTTGTTCAGAGGGATTGCGGATAAAAATGCGGTTTCTTGGAATGGTTTGCTGTCTGGGTTTGTAAAAAATGATCTTTGTAGAGACGCTGTGGATTTGTTTGTGGAGATGTTTGGGGATGGGATTAGGCCAACAGAGTTTGGGTTCTCGACTGTGATCAACGCGTGCACTGAGTCGCGTGATTTGTTCCGAGGGAGAACGGTTCATGGGTTGCTGAAGCGGGTTGGATTTGAGTCTGACCCGTTTACTGCCAATGCATTGGTTGATATGTATTCGAAACTAGGGGAGATTGAGGATGCTTCATTCGTTTTTGGTGAGATGGTTTCACGCGATGTTGTCTCTTGGAATGCTTTTATCTCTGGGTGCGTGATCAATGGGTGTGATCGAAAGGCAATCAGTCTTTTTATGGATATGAGGGTGTCAAGAATGATTCCTAATGTTTTCACATTGTCAAGCATTCTCAAGGCTTGTGCTGGTACGGAAATGCTGGAATTAGGTCGACAGATACATGCTAATTTGATCAAGAATGAGTTTCACTCTGATGGATTTGTTGGTATCGGGCTTGTTGATATGTATGCCAAATGTGACTGTAGAGAAGAGTCGAAAAAGGCTTTCGATTTGATCAAGGAGAAGGATTTGGTAGCATGGAATGCTCTAATCTCAGGGTTTTCACACTGTGGAAGTGATGAAGAGGCTCTCGAACTCTTTTCAGAGATGAGGAAGGAAGGATTGAGCTTTAACCGAACTACTCTGACCGCAGTTCTCAAATCTGCAGCTAACTTGCATGCTCTCTCTATGAGCAATCAGATTCACTCTCTCGCAATAAAATGCAGGCTTTTATCGGATTCTCATGTAGTTAACGGGCTCATCGACGCATATGGGAAGAGTAATTGTATAGAAGAAGCCGGCAAGATTTTCGACGAATGCCCAGTTGGGGATGTGTTCTCTTTCACGTCTCTGATCACAGCACAATCTCAAAGCGGGCAAGGAGAAGAATCAATAAAACTATACTGTCAAATGCTCGAAAAAAATCTGAATCCAGACTCATTCGTCTTGAGTAGCATTCTCAATGCCTGCGCAAGCCTCTCAGCCTACGAGCAAGGGAAACAAGTCCATGTTCACATTGTCAAATTAGGCTTCATATCCGACATCTTCGCTGGAAACGCCTTAGTTAATATGTATGCCAAATGTGGGAGCATTGAAGATGCAGGCTTAGCCTTCGAAGAGATCCCTGAGCGAGGGACTGTCTCATGGTCTGCTATGATCGGAGGACTAGCACAACATGGGCATGGGAAGGAGGCGTTGAACTTATTCGATCTTATGCTAAAAAACCAAATCTCTCCGAACCACATCACACTGACTAGCGTTCTTTGTGCTTGCAATCACGCTGGTCTGATCAATGAGGCAGAAAAATTCTTCAATTCGATAGAAGTGATATTCGGGGTATCACGCACTCAGGAGCATTACGCGTGCATGATCGACATTTATGGGCGATCTGGTCGCCTGAAATCAGCAACAGAACTACTTCACAGTATGCCCTTCGAGCCCAGTGCAGCAGTATGGGGAGCTCTCCTCAATGCCGCAAGAGTCCATGGAGACATAGAACTAGGCAAAAAAGCTGCTGAAATGCTCTTCGTTCTCGAACCTGAGAAATCGGGCACACACATTCTCCTGGCAAACACCTACGCGTCCGTAGGACAATGGAAATACGCGTCAGAAGTCAGGCGATCGATGAAGGAGGGCAAAGTGAAGAAGGAGCCAGGGATGAGTTGGGTTGAGCTCAAAGACAGAGTTCACACATTCATTGTAGGAGATAGGAGTCATGAGAGGAGTGAGGAGATTTATAAAAAGTTGAAGGAGTTAGAGGAGGGCATAAAGAAACTCGGGTATGTGCCGATGTTGGAGGTTGATCTCCATGATGTTGAGAGAGGAGAGAAGGAGGTGTTGCTGTCGATGCACAGCGAGAGGCTCGCAGTAGCGTTTGCGCTGATAAGTTTGCCGGAGGGGGCGACGGTGAGGGTGAAGAAGAACCTGAGGGTTTGCAGGGATTGTCACAATGCGCTCAAGTTGATGGCTAAGGTTGTGCAGAGGGAGATTGTGGTTAGAGATACAAATAGGTTTCATCATTTTAGAGATGGGTCGTGTTCTTGTGGGGATTATTGGTGAGTTTTCAAGTTGGCGGGAATTGGATTTTGAATTGGTCTAATTGCAGATGGGCCCCCCGTAGTTCTATTGTTGTAGACTGACCCCTTAGTGAATCTTTTGTTTGGCTCTTTTACATGAGGTCTATTTATCGGGAAAAAAAATAAATTTCTCTTTCTCTGAGGGCAAAATAATCAAAAGATTTTCACTCAGGGGTCTATCTGGAACAATAGAACTGAGGGGGAGGGGGGGTCTATCTGCAATTAGGCGATAGTACAAGGGACTAACCACAGTTAACCCTTGTTGAAGTTGGACGTTAGGGGTGAAACGGAGCTCCATTATCCGATAACCCGATCGGATCGACCTGAATCCGAATACGAAAAGTTACTGAATTTAGACAAGGAATTACTGTAAATTTATAATAAAGAACATGAAACTGAATCTTGTCGCTCTTATTTGAGATAAGATAATTGCAAGCAAAGGCTCTACAATTTTTCCTTTAGAAACAATTATGTGTTGAATTGTAATTTTTCTTCTTCTTGTTGTTGTTATAGTAGACTAAATCAACTTGAATGTGTGGACCCAAAGTTATTGTAATTTTTCTTCTTCTTGGTGCTAATTGATGACTTACCTAATCAAACTTGAATGTTTCTTCAAGAAAAAAAATTAAATAAATTATGACTAGCTTTATAAATTAATGCCTTGGGTCATAGGATTTGGATGCACGATGTTTCCACCACATTTTTTTTATGCATATAATCTTGCAAAGGAATATTTGGGTCCCTCTCATCTCCTAAAGCAAAGGGTAGGAAAAGAGCATTATCTCAAACTTTTACATTGTCAAATAGGAGGGCAATCTTTTGTCAAATCCAAGTTGGATCCAACCCAAAAGACCCTTATTGGGCTGGGCTTCATGTTCCATCAGCAAAATTTCAGCTTCTTTTCCTTGTTCTCCCCCATAATTCACCCTTATTTTTCACTTTGATACCCTGATGTTCTACTTCTATTACATTTTGATACCCCGTCCGTATTTTCATTTGGTCTCTGCTAAATTTTGCGTTACGCGCGCCCAAGCCCACTCGGCCGTCTCCTTCCTCGAGAAGATTCATTTTTATTTTGGTTTTACTCTTTTCAGAAAAACCCTTATAAAACCCCCTCTCGTTCATCTCGCCCCCCGAGAAGAAGAGCGAGCTCTCATCATGGCTTCCAAGCTCAAGGTAGACGAGCTCCGCTCTCAGCTGAAGCTCCGAGGTCTCGACGACACCGGGACCAAACCCATTCTCGTAATCCCCAAATCTCTATCTCTCTCTCTCTCTCTAGAAAATTTCTTGGGTTCTCTCTCTAGAATCGTTCCTGTTTCAGGTCAAGAGGCTAGAATCGGCGATTCAGCAAGAAGAAGAGAAGGAGAAGGAATCGGCTAAAGATGTCGCGAATGGAACCAAGAAGAGGGAAAGGGATT
Source organism: Asparagus officinalis (assembly GCF_001876935.1). Lineage (NCBI taxonomy): Eukaryota > Viridiplantae > Streptophyta > Magnoliopsida > Asparagales > Asparagaceae > Asparagus > Asparagus officinalis. The sequence continues at coordinate 81,806,568 of NC_033795.1, forward strand.
CTAAAAGAACCCTTGAAGCTGAAGGTAAAATGCTAAATGCTGCGTACATTAAAGGGGCAATCTTTGCCTCTTATTTGGTCAAAGAGTTCGTAGTATTTTTGGAAATCTCATGGAAGAAGTTGTCTGTGCTGTGATGGGTAGGGTTTTGTGGACTAAATTCAATAGAAGGGGTTTTAGTCCCCCAAGATCAACCATATTTGCAAATTTACCGTCAAAATTGAGATACTTGCTAACTTACCTGTCAATTCTACGACATTGAGTTAAAAACACCCCTAAATTCAATGTGGTTGGTTTTTGAATGGCAGAAGGAAAAAGTTTCAGCTAGAAAAACTAACTGTAAAATTAGGAATATTGCTTAGTATGTTTAGTTCAATGCGGTAGAGTTGGGGTAAGTTAGTTAATGCCTAAGTTTTGGGGTAAATTTGCAATATGGTTGAATTGGGGGTGTGCGGGGGTAAAAGCCTAATAAGTTTTACTTGTGATGATATTTGGGTGAGCACTGAAATTTGGTTATGCAAGCAGAAGATTCTTCAAAAACTGGTACTCCCAATGGAAGAAGCAAGAGGTCGAGGGATGCGCTTGATGAGAAGCGCGAGGAGATAATTTCGATCGAGAAGCTTCAGAAGATTGGTGTGCGCCAACTCCGGGAGTTAGCTGCCCGTCGAGGCCTCCTGCAAACTGGAACTAAGAAAGAACTAATAGAGAGGCTTTCGGTTGATATGGACAAGGATTCAGAGGAGAATCATGAAGGTTCAATATTCTTTTGATGCTTATTGGTTTAAGATTTTTACATAGAGTGCATCATTATGATTATATGTTCTTTTTTAAAATTTATTTAAATTTTGGTAAAAAAGTTCTATGCTTATCCTCTCTCATCAAAGTTACAGGTTTTATTTTCAGCACAGACCACTAAGATATACTCAGCGGAATTGGAATAGAAACGTTTGGAGTTTAGGGTATTAAATGTAAACTTTTCTTTTGTATAATATTAGCAGGGTATATCTCATATATGATAACAAGTTGATTTAGTGAATTTAAAGATCTGTTAAAAATGATCTTTATGACAGCAGTTTTCAAATTTAAAGTTTTAACATGTACCTGCATTTGCAGCCGGGGAAGATGACTTTTTGTGATGCTTGCTTTATCCAATATCCAAACAATGATCATCAAAGTTTGTCCACTTAGGTGCAGGGTACTATTTTGACTATTGATGATTTTTCTCACTAAGAAAATGAATTGTGGGCAGTGCAAAGAGAGAAGATATAGTACTTAAGAATCAATAAGGGAATATAAATCCGGAGTTTTACTTACCCCTCATGCTACTTGCTTTCTTAATCATAACCTATAGATTACAAATCCAAATTTGTAAGGCATTATTGTATAATCCATGCCCACAGGCTGCTGATACTCCAAACAGGTAAGTTGAGTTGGCTTTGGCTTCCAATTGAGAGTGGTCCCAGTCTAACTCAGAACCCCATAACCAGCATCCTTTATACATGGACTTGCATTGCAGTCATTCATATCCCTTAGAACGTCATGTGATATCACTTTTTTTGTTATAAGGTCATGAATTTGATTTATTCCTGGTGTTAACCTATGATTTCCAGCGAAAGGCGCTGAGGAATGTAAGGAGGAGAAGTTAATCACTGCAACCAAGAAGGGTG
>NC_033795.1:81813231-81820717 GCF_001876935.1 Asparagus officinalis
TCATCATCCAATGAAAGGAGAACTTGGTTCTTTTTACAGAAATATTAGGCCACTTAATAGAAAAGGACTATTTCCATTTTAATCTCAGGAGTAACCGAGGGGGTAATATTTCTGAGACATTATGATTGAGGGGACATTTTTATAATATGAAATATTTGAGAATACGTTTCTTGGAAACCCTTTCCTCCTCTAGTAAGCTTCAAAAGTTTGCTAATGAAGTTAGAGTTTCCAATAACTCGTGGATCTTAAAGAGCATCTTGTAGATTGAATCTCCACTGAACAAGTAGACAAAACATACAGTTGGACATTGGCCCTAATCCACCCCTTTAAATCAGCACATAAAGCAATATTGCACATCTTGCTTCCGGTTGAGCATCTGGGGCTTGGGCCAATATCTTTGTTCTTGGTTGTGAACGTATTGTATCATGGGAGTCCTCTATTGGACCATTTGAGATATGATAATTTTTTGTATGAGCAGTGCTGGGACACTTCTAGCATTATCTATGTACTTATGGTTGGGGTAAGAAATGGCGCATTGTTTCCTGTGCACCAGGGATTTGATCTAAGAGTTGGTAAGATCCAAGGGGTCTGCATTCCCATACAGTAATTAACAGTTTGGCTGCACCATCAATGTCTTTAATTGCCGGAGAGTTTACTGAATTTACATACTTTAACTTGTTTACTTGGGCATTCCTTTCAAATTTTATTCATTTAAAAGGTTTACCTATATATTTTTTCCTCTGTCTAGGATATAATGCTGAGAAGTTGCCACTTGGCAAGCTAAGCAAATCTACAATTTTAAAGGTTGGTATTAGATTTGAAACATCTAATTATTAATATTTTTTCTAGATTTCTTAGTTCTTGTTTGCTCTGTTTTTATTTTATAGAAAGAAGCAGCATAAAAAATTTCTATGTTCCTCGTTAATTTTGATCCGCAGCTATTTTTTAATATTTCTGCCAAAAGTATTAAAGTTTTTCAGTATTCATAAATATGAATGAAGATATAAAAGATTCTTCAATCACATGCTTTTGTCATACAGCTGAATGTATTTCCATGTAGCATTATGCTCCAACTACATTAAAATTTTGTTATAGAACTCTCCATATAGTTGCTTTAGCTATGAATCTGTCAACAATTCAATTGTATTAATTTAAAGTGAATTCCAGGTGACATCTGGTTATAAAATGTTATTTTTTTGCCAAGCTTTCTCAACTTAGAAGTTTACTCTATATCTGTTCATTCTTCTCTCTGGTTGCATAAGCATAATCTGTACGTCCGGAAAGGTCTGTTACCTGTCAACTACTCTCAAGTTATATCTATTTTTATCTGTATAGTAATTCACTCATTTGAACAATGTTACGTTATGTTTACTTGAGAACTTAATTAATAAATTCATAGTTTGAGTAGATATTTTTTTTTCTTTTTTCTTACTACTTGCATACATTTATAAGCATCTAGATCTTTTAGATGCTTATGCATTTATTCCATATGCTCTTTTTTCTGATTATTTTGTGTTTTGTTATTTTTGCCCCTCCAAAATGATCCCAGATAGCATATGCAACTACAAGCGGTCTATGTGTTTTGTGGCAAAATTGCATGTATATCTCATACTATGACAATTGCATGCGCGTGTGTGTTCGTGTGTGCGTGCGTGCGTGTTCGTGTATGTTCATGTCTGTTTGTATATGCTTTTGTGATTGTATGTGTGTGGGTAATCGTCTGATTGATCGATACAAAAAGGTATTTGCCTCCTTTCTCTTTCTTTTTCAAATCTTTTGTCAGTAGTATGTCATGTTGTATATATATTGGCTTGCAGGGTTATGATATCTTGAGGAGAATTTCTGATGTGATTTCACAACCTGATAGGAAAGTACTTGAACAGTTAAGCGGGTAAGCTTGTTTCTCCTAAATGGAAGATGACTGTTAATTACTAGTGATCCGGTTAGGAATTATCTTGATTTGCATGGTATTTGTTTCCGGGACGATTCCAGAGATTTTATCCGGATCAGTAGTTGGGGGGAGAGAATATTCAATAGTTTTAATAAACATTGTCCCTCATGCTCCATCCTATGAATATGGTGTACATCTGAAGTTCAAAACATGTTAAATTATGTGAACTTAGTAAATTAATTTTCTCCTTTGTATGTTCTACCTTTGCTGTCATTCCCTTTTCTTATGTGTCATTTTTGCAAAATTTATTTACATGTTAAGTTATATAGACTTGGTGAACAGTTCTTTTCTGCATGTTCTGTATCATGTGGTGTTTACTTCTTTCATAAGCATCGATTTGTTTCTTGCTTTAAGCATCATTTCTTCTTCTTCTTTTCCCTTTGCAGAGAATTCTACACCGTGATTCCTCATGACTTTGGTTTTAGAAAGATGCGTATGTTCCAGTTGCTCACTTCATAATTTTAAGTGATTACCTTGTGCTGATATTATTTCATGGCTCCCTCAGCTCAGAACTGAACCATGTATATGTACTGCTGTGATGCAGGTCAATTCATCATTGACACTCCTTACAAATTAAAGTGCAAGCTAGACATGGTAATTTTTATCCACCATCTTGTTTAATTTAGTAATTTAGGATCTCTTCTGCTAATACTTTAATATCTTTTTTATTATCTGTACCAAAATTTTTAAATCAGCTTCAAATTCATTCCCTCAGCTCACTAAAATTTTATAGTCTTATAAGAATTGAAAATTCGAGAACTTGCTCGCCCGTACACGCACACGCACTCACGCGCACATGCTCATGACACACTGTCCATCATAGATTTTAACATTTGACTATGCTTTCTATAATTTTTAGAGAATAATTTCTGACATGATCAATTATGTAAAGATGATATGTACTATGTTAAGGGAATATCAATTATTGATGGTGTAGAAAATACTTCATCCATTTTTTATTTCATTTATAAGTTTTTACTGAGCTTAAGATACTCCAAAAACTGGTGCAGGCTTGCTGGTTTATTAAGATTTCTACAGTCAAAACTTTATACCCTCTAAAGCTTCGTTGTGGAGCCTTGTACTTGTTAACACAGTCTGTAATGAAGTCATTCAAGATATACTGCTTTTATAAACATAGAACTCTGTTTCTGCAACATGGTATAGAGTAAACCGTGTTTGGTTAATGATGTTATGGTTTCAACTTGCTCAGATTATTATCAATGTCCCCTATGCTTGCCAGATTGCACTTCTAATTTAACAGATTATGATGTGATTGTTACAAAAACATGGTTCTCAACATGCTCTTAATTGACTAGTAGTTTGACTGCTCTTTCTTGTATTTCCTTGGAGGTTGCATCACTAGGCGAGATTGAGATTGCAACTAAGCTTCTGAAAGATGATGCTGAATTGGGGGTATGTTTCTCATTGATCTAAATTGGTTGTAGTTAGTAGCTTATTATGTTTATCTTTTCTCTTGTTTCCTTCCAGACAATATAAATTAATTCAAAGAGGATGTAAACATGAAAATCTGCTTTACTTATTAAGACAGTTACAAAACTTGCATAATGACATGGTCTCTGAAAACGATGTTCATAATTATATTGAACGCAACTCATGTTATATAGAGGTATCAGTATTTCTCTCTGATACGCGTTATGTTTTGTTTTCTTCTCTCCTCTTCCTGTCTTTTACCATTCACCAAACACTCAAATCAGTGCATTCTTCATTTTTTTGTGAACTGTTTCACTTATTCTTGGTCAATCTCGACTTATGCCTCTTTAACATTTGTCTAGCAGCTGGAACAACTTCTTGTTATATTGGTAACAAAGGTCTACAGATTGCGAACTTAATCCCCTCCCTTATTAGATTATTGCACATGCAATGTGCATAAATAAGATGAACTTGATGAGAGATTTATGTCAGATCTATCTGATAGTTAAGGGGAAACTGAAAGGGTTATAATAGATTTTGGAATAACAGGCGTATAGGAGGAAAACAAAATTCCATTTTTTGGTTTTGTAGAACATGGACAACTTAATTGCATATTGGGACTTGAGAGTTGGGATTACAATAAGAAGTGCATTGAAGAGGAGAAGCAAAACTGAAAATGGGTCTTTTTATTGGTGGACAGACTTTGGGTGTTGAATTTAGAGGAGTGGACACTAAAAAATATTTTTTTTAATTATTATTTTTTAGTAGTATAGCGCTCTATACTCTCTCCAATACAAACACTCTCTCTACTACAAACTACTACACTCTTTTACAACCACTCACTGTTTTTTTTCTCCCTATTTATTTTTCTAGTTTGTTTTTCTCTTTCTCGCTCTCTTTCTTGTTACTTGGATGCCTTACAAATCAAACTTAGGGGTATATATAGGTTTTGTTATGAGGTAAGTATATACTATTGGGGGGTCAGTAATTACTACTGGGGGTTGGTAATTACTGTAGCAATAGTGGTAGGTGGGGTAGACGGTCGGTAATTCCAATTTTTACTGTAACTGATTTCTTCCCGAAACAGATGCAAGTGCGGACTCAGATTCCTCCACAATCGAAGTTAGTGCTATATCAACAATCTCATCTTAGTCGACTGATGCATCTTCAATGATGGCCATGGATGCTTGGGCATCCCATTATTCTGCATCATCTTGACATCTGCGCGATGTTGCAGCATTGCCCTCTGCAGGTCTTCTCCTGTAGCAGCAATCTCTGGCAAAGTGTTCTTTCTTCCCACAATTGTAGCAACTGCCATTAGGTTGTCTTGCTCGACGATCACCTTGCTCCTCACGCTGTTGTGTTATGTCGGTGTATGGCTATGCCGGTTGTCTCCTTGAGCCAACCTTTCCATACTCCTCTCTGCTCGCGTCTCTTGGTTTGCCTCACTCCTTACTGTTGAAGAGTGCTTCATCTTTACTTTTTATTAAAACGCCGGCCATTTGTTTGACTAGGGTTTCGTGTGTAGCGAGCAAACTCTCCAACGCTAATAATGTTGGTTGAGTCGGCCAGCTGTGTGTAGCAGCAACGAGCCCATGGTACTCCGGTCTTAAACCGTGGATGATTATTCTTCGCATCATTGCATCCAACACTTTGGAATCAATATCTAACAGAGCAATATTCGAACATAGTGATTTTACTTGCTTGAAGTACTAACTGATTGTCAGATCTTCTGTTGCAAGGTCATCAGTTGATTCACAAAGAGCTAAAGTCGAGCGTCGTTCTTCTTCAAGAAGTGTGGCGAGCATATGCCATGCCTCTTTCGAAGTTCTGGCATCTTGCATATAGTCTACGAGATCTTTTTATGCTGTCCTCTTCATCACATACATAGAATTACCGGTTTTAATGTTTCACTTCTTTAGTGTTTTGCCAGCTTTCTGAGGTGCTGTAGTTTTAGCACCCCCGATGACCCCCTAGAGGTTTTGTCCTTGCAAATAGAAATTCATACAAGTCTCTCAATAGCTGTAGTGTTACCATTAAATTTCTTAAGTGTAGTAGTAGTACTTGCCAGATCTGCCATCGTGACGTGGTACTGCTTCAGTATCTCCACGCAAGTTTAGTTCTTGACCAGCCAACTTCATAGTCTCGGACTGAGCACGAACTTCGACCTTCAAACGTGATAGGATCACCGTAGGAGAGAGCCGGTCCCTGACCGCCCAATTGTTGATTTAAGAAGGGTGGCTTTGATACCACTTGTTGAGTTTAGAGGAGTGGTGACACTAAAAAATATTTTATTATTATTTTTTAGTAGTACAACCCTCTATACTCTCTCCAATATAAACACTCTCTCTACTACAAACTACTACTCTTTTACAACCACTCACTTTTTTTTCTCCCTCTTTATTTCTCTTTGTTTCTCTCTCTCTCTCTTTCTTGCTACTTGGATGCCTTACAAATCAAACTTAAGTGGTTATATATTGGCTTTGTTATGAGGTAGGTATATACTATTGGGGGTTGGTAGTTACTGTAGCAATGGTGGTAGGTGGGGGTAGATGGTAGGTGATGATTTTCACATTGGGTGGGCTTACATTAATCCAACTATCATATTGCAACTTCCTCAAAAGGGTTTGTGGAAGATGATATGAAGAGGACAGAAGTTACCCACTTTGTTCATTTGCATCAGTAGTTTTCAGAAAAGAAAAGAAGATTCAAATCAACCTCCTTGTAGCTGTAATGTAAACTTTCAATCTGCTTCTTGTCTACTGCTGCTAATATTATTTTCCATTATTTAATTAAGTAATGCCTTTGCTTGATATATTTATATATGCAGTTTCTTAGCCTTCTACATCATGCTGTAACATCTTGCCCTTATTTGTAGGACGATCCTTTGTATTCTCGCTACAAACAACTCCGTTGTGAACTAACTCCAGTTGGAGTTGATTCTGAGGAATTTTCTATGGTAATATTTCTCTTATAGATCACCTAATGTTTCTTGGTCATGTTCTTCCTTCAGAAATGATTCCAGGACCTGGTGGTGTCCTGTTAAGAATACAGAGACTGTATTCTTAACAAATGCTGAAATCATAAATTTGCATTCAGCTGTTCTTTACAATACAGGACTAACCTGGTATAAATGCTATTTTCTCTACGAATTTCCAGGCAATATTTACATATTTTTCTTGTTTTAGATAGAGAAGTATATGAGGAATACACATGCCAAAACACATTCAAGTTATACTGTTGATATTGAGAAAATTTTCAGAGTCTCCAGAGAAGGCGAGATTGAACGCTTCAACAAGGTGAAATATCAGTATTAGATCTGCAATATTTTTGCTGGTGGCATTCTTCAGTATAATTGTCTCATTGGACGTGCCCATTTAATTTAGCCGTGCTTAGTGCTTGTGTTTATGATGTGATACCTTGTGTTTTTATGCAGTTCTCCAGTGTGGAAAATAGGATGCTTCTATGGCATGGTTCTCGGCTTACAAATTGGACTGGGATACTTTCACAAGGTTACCCTTGTGCTTCTTTTTTTGCTCCACTTTTTAATTCATACTCCTCTCTCTCTCTATATATATATATATACCGTCTACTTTTGCACCTTGAAAATTAGATTATATGCAATCAATTTACTTGATCCACTCCGTTCATTTTGATCTATATGATTAGGATGGCATATAAATAAAAAATTAGACATATTAGGTTGTTTTTACTAATGCATCAAGTGATAGTAAAATTAATGGTTTTACAATAACACAACCAAAGAGGCAATGAAAAATGTGTTAGAAATATTCAAATATCATGATTTTTATTTTGTAGATGTTTTAAGATATTTAGATATTGATAAATGAAGCGGATCGTCCATTGAAGTAACTCAATCCATACATTGAGAGGTGCATCCTTAGATTCAATCTAAAGTGGCTCCTGAGGAACATAAGGCAATGAAAAATGTGTTAGAAATATTCAAATATCATGATTTTTATTTTGTAGATGTTTTAAGATATTTAGATATTGATAAATGAAGCGGATCGTCCATTGAAGTAACTCAATCCATACATTGAGAGGTGCATCCTTAGATTCAATCTAAAGTGGCTCCTGAGGAAC
>NC_033795.1:81828654-81861640 GCF_001876935.1 Asparagus officinalis
CCCTCTTTGGCCGGGAACCCCGTCTTCTTCGTCAGCAACCACCAGATCTCGCTCTGCGGCCTCGACCTCGCCGACTTCTTTGCCCGCTTCCTCCGCTCACCCCCGCTCCACCGCTCCAAATCAGAGAGAGACGACTGTCATCTGGAGCAAGTCGACGGGGTTGCCTCTTTATAAGGCGATTGTTTGGATGGATGGACGAACTAGCTCAATCTGCAATGTCGTAGATTCTCCCTTGATATTTTTGTTTCTCTTACTGTTCTGTTCATCATCAGATGAGCATTTGAAGATGATTCATTTCATTATTATGTCGTAGATTCTCCCTTGATATTTTTGTTTCTCTTACTGTTCTGTTCATCATCAGATGATGTCGTAGATTCTCCCTTGATATTTTTGTTTCTCTTACTGTTCTGTTCATCATCAGATGAGCATTTGAAGATGATTCATTTCATTATTATGCACTTTTGTATTCTCATTTCCAGTTCTTTCAGATCTGTTGCGAAGGGAAAGTACTATGTCTGAGATTATAGGAAGGATGTATCTAAATTGAGATCTAATTTTTTCAAATCAGTGGATCTGCTCCATAATAAAGTATATTTAGGCTGAATAGTTGTTATTATGTTAACCAATCAACAGGATTGCGGATTGCTCCTCCAGAAGCACCATCCACAGGGTACATGTTTGGAAAGGGGGTTTATTTTGCTGATATGTTCTCAAAGAGTGCAAATTATTGTTTTGCCTCAAAAGAATGTTCAACTGGTGTGCTGCTTTTATGTGAGGTTAGCTTGCTGATGATAATGTTTGCATTGTTAATTTCAGTTCCTGGAGACCTTCTGTCAGAAAACTTTCTGTTGAATAATGATTACTTTTCAGGTTGCACTAGGTGGTATGGCTGAACAGTTAGCTGCAAATTACAATGCTGATCGTTTGCCAGAGGGAAAACTGAGGTACATTTCTGCATAATCTCTTATTATTCTTTTCTGCATTGTTTAAGCTTAGCATACAATCTAGTCATAATATGTAAAATTGGATTTGAAGAAACATAACCAAACCAAATGGAAGGTATTGCATGAGAAAGCAAATCATAGCAAATTAGATTTCACGAAGTTGACAGTTTATATTTATCAACTCCATTATGTAAACAAGTTCCTATAGGTCATAAGACTGGTTCATCCGTATGAAGGTTTGAAATCTTGGTTTGCTAATAATTTATAGTATCAGTTTGAAATCTCGGTTTGAAATCAGCAGTTCCAAGTTTGAAGTATCAAGTGCAGTATGGAGAGTTTCACCAGTTTGGTTGATCAAAAGATATCTACATTGATTTTCTCCCTTATAACATTATTGGATAGTTTGGATACGCACCTGTTGGGCCGGATCAAATCAGGATGTTTAAAATCAGATTCAATACTTCCATGTATATTGATATCGGCTGGTGTTTTGAGCCTTTATCTAACTATAGTCATAAAAAAACGCAATGCTGCCTGTAACTACTATTTCTCAGCTTATTTCATGATCTAAACGGCGTTCTAGTTTTCTTTATTCAAACTTTTTCTTTATTCTAGTTTCATTTAAGATTTTTGAATATGTTCTTTGCTTTGATAGCTAAACAGTCATCTGCTCCAGTTTGAAAAATCAACAAATTAACAACAACAGTGAAGCATTTATCCCACTTTTGGGGGTTGGCTACATGAATCCTGTTCTTATCTGTCATCATTTTGCAGTACAAAAGGAGTTGGCGTGACGGCTCCAGACATGTCGAAAGCCAAATCTCTCAGAGATGGTGTAGTTGTCCCACTCGGAAAACCTAAAGAAAATACAGAGAAACAGGTGATGTTTTTTCTTCATGAGCATCAAACCTTCGAAACAAAAGGAAAATGTTATCATGAACTAAAATGGATAATCCATCTTTTTCAGGGTAGCTTGTTGTACAATGAATACATCGTCTACAATGTAGAACAGATACGGATGAGATACATTGTTCAAGTAAACTTTAAGTGGAAGTAGAGTTAGAGCCACAACAAGATGTTGTTTCTGTAAATTCCAGCTTTCTAGGTCGGCCATTTTGTGTTTTACTGATTCAGCTCAATTTGTTGCTGCTGATTTTGGAACATTTTGCCGACATATATTTTTCAACGAAGTTGTATAATTTAGATCAGTACTCAGTTTTCTGATATCTATGTGAAAATGGTGAAGGTTAGTGTATCAATCTTTTTGTTTCTTGCTCGTTTCTTAAGCAGTCTTGATTTTCTCAATTTGATTCAATCTGCATGTATGGTTCAAGGTAATAATGTTTGCTGGACACTGTGAAAGAAACAAATGTGTATTATTGGGTTTTTTTTTTGGAAACCACCTTAAAATAGTTTCCACTTTAATTATACGGAAACCACCTTTCATTTTCCATCCTTTCATTTTTAATTTATACATAAACCTTCAAGGTGAGTTTTTATTCCAATCAACCAACTCCTAGTCAAATTTTCACTAAAAGACAAAAAATAAGTTTAAAAACAGCATGTTTAAGGTACGTGACTTGTATAATAACTAGACATAAATATTAATAAAATGAGTAGCGTGTCTTGAAAGTGAGTTTTAAAGGGTATTTTTGGGTTTCTAGTGAAAATTTTGACTAGGAGGTGGTTTGTTGGATCAAAAACTTGTTTTAAAGATGATTTACGTATAAATTGAAAATGAAAGGTAGTTATGACCCTACTTTGAAGGTGGTTTTAGAAAACCCTATTTATTATGTTATTGTATGATATGAACTGAGACCTTAATGCAAACGCAAAGGTCTCAAATGTCCATACAAACCTGTAGAAATTTATTATAGACAAAACACTCTGATCTTTTAGGACCTTATCTTGAATCAAGTGGAAAGGTTATTATATTCAGGACCAAGCCTGTTTGACTTTCTTTTTCTCTCCCATTTTTTTTTAGTGGTGTCGATTGATCCAAATTAAAAGTCAAACTCTAATAATTTATATCCTTCTTTCTTTGTCATCCAAGTTCTTATATCTTTCTTAATCTCTCTAGTGTTTAGAAAATTAAACTCTATGAGACCTCTCATGTTTATTTTGGGTCCAGGGACAGTTTCACATGGGTCTGCTATAAGTTTAGAGAAAGACCAAGTAATTTTGCTACACATTCTCCATAGTTTTTTTATTTTTTGTATTGATTCTCTGAATGCCAATAGATAGCTTAGTGCCTGAATGATTACCTAACTCCATGTTGGGGTCATAGATTTATTCTTTCATGATTGGTTGGTTGCCATTTGATATTATTGAGAAGCAGCACCAGAAAAATATTAGTTAATGTACTGGTAACTTAGGATGAATCAGTGCTTTTCTTTAATTTCTTCTTCAGTATTAAATCTTTTGTTTCAATGCACCCTGTTCCCTTGTCCACATTGAATCACTTTTGAATTCTTAATCTTATCCCCCCCTTTTTTTTGTTTTCTAATTGTTGTTGCAAGTTATTATAATAGTAGCAGCTTGGAGTTTACTTGTCCTATAGGGATTCGCTTTCTTAATTTTTAATCAGTTGTTGTTTAATCATCAGCTTGTGCTAATTATATATATTACTATAGTTGTTTGATCTTTGGTTACCTCTAAATTCACTATGTGTCAGCAATCACAAAACGAAAACAGAGTTTTTGAGTGGACTATGTATCATTAATCACAATACCGTATATAGCTGTAGACTTGTAACGACAATCGAGTTGCGATTATATTTATTATGTTTGGAATATGAAGGACAAATGCCGCAAATTTAGCACTTTAAATTTAGCACTTTTTTTTTCTTTCTCTTTTTGACTTCTAGGTGGATTATATATCATGCAATTTTCAAATATTGACTCTTTTTTTTTTTGTATATGATCATGTAAACTGACTTTTTCTGTTCATGGTTGTCTGAGTTGAGCACGAGTTTATCCCTTTCTTGACAGTTGAAACCAGTATTACCTGAAAATGCAAGTTGTGTCGCGATGGGTTATTGTTCATCTAGGTTCTTGTTTAGCTAAGCTTAAGTTTTTGTAGGCCAAGTATCAGAATCTAATGCTGTAAACTTCTGTTTGCAGTGAGTAGCTCTACGAAAATACTCTCGATCGATGCAAGGAGACCAGTGTTGAGAGCTGCTCGAGGCATTTTAGGAGTAATGAGGGAGAGCTCTCATGAAGGAAGAGAGCTGTGAAGGAGCAGAGTTCAGATTTCAGAATGAGTCCATTGGAGGCAATATAAGCCTTTCGGTCGCTGACGCGCGTCAGAGAATCTCGAAGGTCTCCAGGTTTGCTGATTATTTTGATTAAATAAGTATTTAATCGGCCCTTATACGATTAAGTGTTTGTTGCCAAGACTGCTGGTGACTAGATTCTTGAATGATATTGTGTTGGCACAGGGAAGCATTCAGGATTAGGAAACTGCTTTGGGTGGTTTTCCTTTTTTTTTAATTTTTAATTTTTTTGGTGGGGATACCTTGGCCTTTTGGAATACTTAGAAGCCAAGCTTCCCTCTTGGCTCTGATTAGTTTCTTAAAAACGCTATTAGTAAACTAAGCCGTAATTACAGTGTGCCCATCAGATTAATTTTCCCTTTTAATTCTTTATCTTATCTACTTCTTGTTTTTCCCTAAATTACTGTGTGTCAGCAATCACAAGACCAAAACAAAGCAGATGCATTTCTTTTGTCATGTAAAAAACTTCACGGGACTTCAACTCCCGTAAAATTTGAGAACTTTTTTTTCAAAAACCGACCCAGTTTCCTTGTGATGACCAAATTTGTTTAAAATCGAGTGCGCGTCAGCAAGCACAACGTAGCACAGCATGCATTGTTTAGAATCGCGGCGGCAATCAACTTGTGATTGTTGTATTTACTAAAAAATCCCGAGCGTGAAGGACAAGTTGTGAAATATTTTAGCACTTTCCTCCCCCTCTTTTGGCTTCCTACATGGACCCACTAATGAATTTGGGCATGAGTTTATCCCTTCGCTTGATAATTGGATCATATTACCTGAAAACACAAGTTATGCTCTCATACCGTTACAGTGTGTTTTGGATGGGAGAGAACGTGAAGTTTTATAAAATCTTTGTTTGGGTTTTTTTTTTTTTTTTTTTTTTGAGGGGTTAAAAGGACGGAAGAGAAGGTGAAATTCTGTAAAAATTTAACGCTCGATTTCCTCCACTTACTCTACCACCCAATTCGGAGGGGAGGAAAATCTTTCGAAATTTTACCCTTATAATTTGTTAGCTGATAAAATGCCTTAATAGCATGTAACGATATTTACGTAACTTTATACATATACTCATCCCACTTCCTTCCCCTTTATTAGAACTCCCGGACAAGGTGAATTAAGTCTGCCTCCGTTCCTTTTACTAAACTATCAAACAACATTTTATCTTAATTGGAGCCATACGCACGCGTGTCAAATTAATTCTTCTTGCAAAAAAAATGCCAATAATTAAACTTCATATTAATTAAATCTTGCATTCTACATTTTCTTCCTCCCCCACCCCCCAACAGAACAGAAGGGAACATGATGTATAGTATATACCAAGCTTTTCAAGCTCTTTTTAGTCCCGACCCCCGCGAGGGAGCAGCGTCTCCCTCATCTTGGCCGCATCGACCTCCCAGTGACCGGGTCCAGGTACCCACGAACGACGGAGGCTCCGGAGAGCCTTCGAGCGCCGAGGAGGGCAGGAGTGGGTTGGCTCCGCCGTGAGGTTGAGTAGGTTCTTCTGCGGGTAAAATGAAAGATATACATAAGCAAATTATCTTTGTAGATATTGTGTATATAGGGGATAAAGTACTGATACTTGTAGTAATTTCTCTTGAACTCTAGTACATAACTATTTTTTGTAACAACCATCCTTTTAATTTAGCTGGCTGGAATTTCTTTGGGGGTGTTCCATCCTTTTTCTAAAAAAAAAAACGTTGTAGATATTGATTGAAATTTTATTTAATAATTACCTCTTGATCAACGCAAGGAGACCGGCGTTTGTTGCGGCCCGAGACATGTTGAGAGCAACGAGAGCAGCTCCCTCCCTCTTATTATTTTGCTTTGTGAATTGAATGAGGAGGTAATGTGTGGTGTGCGCGTGTATTTATAGGAGGAAGCAGAGGAGGAAGAGCAGGGGAAGGAAGAGAGAGGCGTGGGGGAGTTGAGCTCGGAACGAGTCCGTGGAGCCAGCGGGCCACTCAGCGGCTGACACGTGTGCGCCCCCGCGGTGGGACCCTCCGCACATTCGTTGGCGGTGCTCCTCAGAATCTCGGAGGTGTCCAGTCCAGGTGCGCTGATTCTTTTTGATTATCTTTTTGATTCTATATACAGTCCACGTGGAGCCACGCCGGAAAAAAAGATAGGGTGGTTTTTGTAAAACCTCTTCCCTTATAAATTAAAATATATCCATTCTTTTTCTCAAAACCCATACGTACGTCACGCCTCCTCCCTCAAGATTTTTCGTCTATCTTTCGTACGCGGCCCCTCTGAAACTGAAATCCTGGATCCGTCCATGTGTTAAGATCTTTTTGTCATCAGCTAAGGGCCTGTTTGGTTCAATAGAGGCTAGGAATAGGATTATGAATCCTATTTTATTTATGGATTCCAACTTAATCCATATAAAATTTATAGACAAGTTTTAGTTTTATGGAATCCCTTTTTTTTGCATTCTATGTTTGTTTCACCCAAAGGATTAGAAATCTTACTTTTATAGAATTGGTCCAATTCCTAATATCATGTTTGGTTCAGAAAGAATTAGGAGATGTGTCAGAAATCGGAATAAGAATTGGAATAAGAATTGAGAGATGTGTCAGAAATCATGCCCAATTCCTCTCAAAAAGGTTGGATTTGGGTTTCTTGAAATTACCACTGTTTGAGCCACTTTCTAGAATAGCAATTCTATAATTTTTTTTTTAACCAAACTCAGGATTAGGATTCAGTTGGATTCCATTAATTACGAAAACACCACTGTCAGGTCCAAATACCATTCCTATTCCATAAACTCGGTGAAACAAACAGGCCTTAAGCCGACCTTAGTCTGCCCGACTTGATCTAAACCGAATCATCCAACATCGGAGGCTCCATCGTCTATGGATTAACAAACACATTCTGGTAGCTAGCCTAACTTGATCCCAACGCATTTTTTTTTGGCACTAAAGTAAAAAACGTGAAGAATAAGATTAATTAGCTCCGCTAACTACAGTTAGTCGATAACTAAGTTTGAAGCTTGTGAACGCAAAATTAAGCAAGGCGCGTTCGCTCTCCTTTCCCCTCGTGACCCCGCTGCTTTATCACGGGAGATAAGACTTTGGCACGTGACGCGATTCATTGAACCGTGAGCCAGGTCAAAGGTCATCCTAACGTGCTCACGTGTGATCACTGAGCTTCACGGAACTTGGGCCTCGGATCCGAATCTTTTTTAGTCCAGGTGGGCCTTTGCTTGAGCACCTTGCTCTCCTTGCTTACATCAGACGTCACCAGTTTACTAGCAGTGTTAGTTGCGGATAGACCCTCCTTACTATTGCCCAATTACAGATCGGCCCCTAGTTTTATTGCTGCGGATGCACCCCCTATACTATTTGCCCGCAGTGCGGATGGGCTCATTTGTCAAAACCATTTTCCTACTTCTTCGACTGTATATGAGTCAAAATATTCACCCATGAGGTGTGGTCTGAAACAACAGAACTATAGGGTTTCTTTCTTTCTGCAATTCGATGATAATTTAGAGGGTTAATTTACAATTAACCCATGGTAATGTTAGAACGACGGGATGGGACCCTTTAGCTTAGTATTAGCAAATTCGTGGAAATTAAGTACCTGCATGTTTTGGATCTTGTAGTCTCAAAGTAGTAGCCTAGTTAACATTGTTTTTCTGTTTAACCCATCTAATTGGCTTTTTTTTTAGAATTATCTTTTTTGCCCTGCTGTATCCAGGCTACCATAAAATATGGGACCCACACGAGGGACATGTGAGGTGTCTCCCTCCTATTGTATAATGAGCTGGTCACACTAAGCCCATTTTTTCTTCTTATTTATTTGTTGTTTGACAGTAGAGCAAACAATTCAAATGCAGCTGCGTGCAATGCCTCTATGTCAATCGTGTTAACTACCATTTTTTGGCCAAACGAAATTATAATCTTCCACTAATAAATGATAAACAATTATGCTCGAAGGAATAGACTTTCCACTATCTAACTTGTAGTAGTGGAATCTTGGAAATCTTGTGAATCTGGTTTCAATCCAAAAAGTTAATGGAGTTGACGAGAATATCTTGATAGCATAAGGTACGCATCTGAGAGCCAAAATTAGTTAAACACGCAATCCAAATCTTACCAAGATCTCAGTTAGGCAATTACACCCAGAATATATCATTTTTGTCCATTAATTGCACGTTGGAATTGTGATTTCTGATTGGGCTGTGCACTTTGGTCTCTCGGAAAGTTTATATACTATGTAGAAGGATAAATCGGTAATTCTACATAATGTAGTGTGTAGCCTAGTCTCTGTGTATGTACATGCGCGCTTTATTGTATAAACACGAGTGTGATCGTGGATATAGACAATTTGTCGAACTATGCAAAGATCTGCCTTCAATGATTACTTTTTTTTGTTCTTTCTTGTTCTCTCTCTCTCTGCCTCTTTTGGGGAGTTGATCCCTAACCTTGCATTACGCTTGTAGTATCAGTTATTTATCAATCAATCAATCAAGATACCCGTTTAGAAGCACCAGCACAAATTATTCCATAAATATTAGAAATAACAAGCATACATAGAGCACTATTCATACTATACTATACTATACTATACTATACTATATACTATGTCTTCTCTTAAACTGTGACTTCTCGTATCACGAGCGAGTAATCTACACTATCCAAATTCTTCTTATTTTAGTTTTGCAACTCTTTGTGTCGTGCATGGAAGAAACCTTGCCCTCATCTCAGCCGCGTCAGTCTCCGCCTTCTTGTTACCCGGTCGGTAGTACCCGGTGACCGGATCCGGAATCCAAGAAGACGAAGATGCGGGGTTCGTCGGAATTGGAGTAGCGGTCGACGTAGATTCCGTCGTCTTCCCTCTGCTCACCTTTCCGGCCGTCGATACGCTCGAATAACCCCTTCTGCATTAGAAATAACCAAAGCTAAAAACTTTAGTCGGATCTCTATGGATAAACAAACCCAGAATAATTCATTCATTTACTTGGAGGATGTTTTAAGTTAGTTTTTTTTGATAAAATATCAAATAAGTTGGCTTATAAGGGAATCTCCAACAGCTTCTCCAAAATTTTCTTCAAAATGAGGAGGCAAAAGTTATATTTTCCAAATTATTTTTACACCAACTCCAACAGCTTCCTCGTTTTGAAGAATCTCTTTTTTCCTCTGAAAATTTGGAGAATGTTGTAGATTTGGGGAAGCTTCCCTATTTTTTTCTCCTCCATCCCTATTTTGGGGAATGAGAGAAGGAATCCGTTGGACCAAAAACCTAACTAAATTATCCAAAAGTAAGAAATGGGAAAGCTGTTGGAGATGCTCTAAGTCTCATTTTAAAAAGCTTAGTGTACCCCCCACCTTTTCAGAAACTAGCTTATAAGCCCACTTAAATAAGCTGGTTTTGACCAACAAATTACTATTCTACCAAAAAAAAGTTTTTTTTTCTACTATTCTTATCGTAAAACCAGAAGCCGAGATAGCTTAAAAAACATATAAAAATAACCCCGGCCGAGGACCATCTGGAGACTTACCTCTTGATCAACGCAACAAGGCCTGCAGCGCTCAAGATTGCGCGAGCCATTTCCTTAAATGATATAATGGATCAATAATTAAGATGAGAAAAATATTGTACGTACAAAACTCGATCTTTTTCCTAGTAAATTTCTCTCTTTGAGTTGTGGTGGTATTTGTAGGGGCAGAGCGAGGGAAAGGGGTGAGAAGGGGAGCCGAGTCAATTGGTGGCACTGGGGCCTTTGAAATGTCGACACGCGTGGAGTCAAGAGGACGTGTGCGAAGAAATCTCCGCATCGGAATCTTAACGCGGTCGGCGGGTTTGGAGTTTGGGGAGGGAACAAATAATTAGGCAACCAGGTCCTTGGATTATTAGACGATTTTCAATTTGTTTTTTTAAAGATATTTTCTTCGGCCCTTTTTTTGTCTGTCGATGAGTTGTGGTAGCTCGATGATGCGTATGGAGTCTATCCGAGCAATAAGTGAAGAATCCAGACGGAAGATAGGAGATAGGGGAAATTGCTTCTAGCCCCTAAAATGACAAGAAGTATTCTTGTCCCACCCGAGAGTTTTTCAAAGTACCAAAAACCCCTAAAATCAAACCCACAATTCTTTTAGCCTCCAAAATCCCATCTTGTGTACTTTCAAACATTTGAACACCATAATACTCCCTCTCTCTCTCTCTCTCTCTCTCTCTCTCTCTCTCTCTCTCATGATGTCACTGTAGGCATGAATGATGATTAGAAATGAATTTTCGAGGGGGGAAAAAATCCTAGTTCCCTCCAAATTCTTCCAACGGTGTTGACATTGGTGACGGAACTTTCCCGGTGTTCGTTCGTGAGGCGAAAAACACTACGATCTTGAAGACGGTGGTGACGAGCAAAGGACAGAGCGTCGATTCGACAGTGCTGGCGGGTCTGAAGAAAAAGAGCAGCTTACCTTTAGAGATCGATCTTGAAACTAGGGCTGGAGTCAAGCTTGGATCGTTCAAGACGAAGAAGATTGGGATCAAAGTAAGTTGTGATGTAATTTCCCCCCTTTTTAAACTTGTATTTGAATCTGAGTGTTATATTGTTTTATTATTTTACATATTGTTGTAATTTTTTTAAAACCGATGACTTGAGATTGAAGCAGAGTCTATAAAAGTCTGAGGTTCTTTTTTGATGGTGTCATGAGGGGTCAATTTGAAAATAATAAAACGTTAGATTTGGCTTGGCTAATGGGTTAATTATGCGATTAGTTTATTTGTGGAGGGTGATCTTGGTTAAAAATATCAAGAATTTTAAACTCTTTAGTTTCCTTATGAGTTAGTCGTTAAGGTAATGAGTTAGTTATTAAGGTTATGAGTTAGTTATTAAGGTTATAAATTGGTTGTTAACCTTATGAGTTTGATGTTAACACCGGTAGAGAGTTATGAGTTGGTTGTTAATGTTATGAGTTGGTTGTTAACCTTATGAATTGGTTGTTAAAGTTATGAGTTGGTTGTTAAAGTTATGAGTTGGTTGTTAAGGTTATGAGTTGATTGTTAATGTTATCAGTTGGTTGTTAAGGTTAACCAGTTGGTTGTTAAGGTTATGAATTGGTTGTTAAGGTTATGAGTTGTTTGTTAAGATTACAAGTTGGCTGTTAACATTGGTAGAGAGTTATGAGTTGGTTGTTAACATCGGTAGAAAGTTATGTGTTGGTTGTTAACCTTTATAGATGAGTGCTAGAAGCAATTAGTTGTTAACAACCAACTCATAACTCTCTACTGAGGTTAACAACCAACTCATAACTCTCTACTAATATTAACAACCAACTTTCATTCTTAACAACCAACTCATAACCTTAACAACCAATTCATAAGGTTAACAATCAACTCATAACATTAACAACTAACTCGTAACTCTCTACCGATGTTAACAACTAACTCATAACCTTAACAACCAACTTATAACTCTCTACTGAGGTTAACAACCAACTCATAAGGTTAACAACCAACTCATAACTCTCTACTAAGGTTAACAACAAACTCATAAGGTTAACAACCAACTCATAACTCTCTACCGAGGTTAACAACCAACTCATAACCTTAACAACCAACTCGTAACATTAACAATTAACTGATAATCTTAATAACCAACTCATAACCTTAACAAACAATTTATAAGGTTAACAACCAACTCATAACCTTAAAAATTAACTCATAACTCTCTACCAATGTTAACATCAAACTCATAAGGTTAACAACTGACTTATAACCTTAACAACCAACTCGTAATCTTAACAACAAACTCATAACCTTAATAACAAACTCATTACCTTAACAACTAACTCATAAGGAAAATAAAGTATTTAAAATACTTGATATTTTTAACCAGGATCACCCTCCATAAATAAACTAATCGCATAATTAACCTATTAGCCAAGCCAAACCCAACGTTTTATAGACTCTGCTTCAATCTCAAGTCATCAATTTAAAAAAATTACAACAATATGCAAAATAATAATAAAAAATATAGCACTCTGATTCAAGTACAAGTTAAAAAAGAGAAAAACACAATAATTATTTAATTAAAAAACTAGAGCAAAAGCTAAAAAAGGGCAAAAAATATAGCACTTAGAATCGAATTGGATCGATCTAGAGTGTTCATTTCCAGATCTTGATCCTTAGCTTCACTTTGCAGCTTACATCGGGAATCGTCGGAGTTCTCGCTTTTTTCTTGGGAACGACGATGCTAAATCCATCGGAACTCACATTGATCCCAATCTTCTTCGTCACAAGGAAATAAAGTGATCTTCGCCTCATGAACGAACGCCAGGAAAGTTCCGTCGTCGATGTCAACGTCGGAGAGAGAGAGAGAGAGAGAGAGAGAGAGAGAGAGAGAGAGTGTATAATGGAGAGAGAGTGTGTGTATAATGATCTTTAAATGTTTGAAAGTACACATGAGGGGTTCAATTTCTGGTTTTGGGGGCTAAAAAATTGTGAGTTTAATTTTAGGGGTTTTGAGAACTTTGAAGAAGTCTTAGGTGGGGGGAGAGTACTTCTTGTTATTTTGAAGGCTAGAAGCATTTTTTCCTAAGAAAATATTGCGTCCAATGATAAAATATTATGTCTCTCTTTTTTTTAATGTAATGTTATTGGAGGCTTGATACTAATAGTCTTCAAGGACGTGTCTTCGACCTTAACCAGTACGAACTTCTAAGATAAGTTGATGGGATACTTAGAATTTAAACTTGTTGAGTGCATACTAACATAAGCAATGATATAAGTGGATTCCATGTGACCTCTTCCTTATTTTATGTAGATTATGCATACCTTAGTCCACATGGGAAAGCATAGCCAATCTCAAATTTTGGTAAAATATTTCAAAGTTAGATAGGGCTTGTTTCGTTGGGATTGGGATCCTCTTAAGGAATGAGATCCTTTACTAAAGCATAGTACCTCCTAATATCTCATAATACATCTCCACCTTGCATAGTATCTTCTCGTATTTTATGTTTATGCACAAAATAAAAGATAGAGATGCATTAGGAGATATTAGGAGGTATTATGTCTTAGTAGAGGATCCCAATCCGTTTCGTTGGTTACAAACTCAAGAAAAGAGTGCAGAGAAAATAGATTTTCTTTGACACCTCCTTTTATTATTATTATAATTTTCTAGACAAAAAAGGGAGGAAATTATTAGTACCTTGTAGCGATTTTCCACTTAATAAAAATTAGCTACTATGAAAATTTCATTAAAATCAGGCAAAATTGACCTTTGGGTGAGAACGGGACGACGCATGCCATTCCACCACCGAGAGTGGCCCTTTAGGGGCTGTTTGGTTCAGGTAAATTTTTGGAAATCATGTAGTTTTGGAGCAAAAAGTAGGTTTTTTGATATTTTTGGATTCCAAAACTATCATTTGGTTCAACTTTTTTTTTAAGAATGCATTTCTTAAAAGCTGACATGGCAACACACTTTATGGAAAAGCCAAATCCTCTTTTAAAGCTCTGAAATGGGCTGGAAATCTGACAACTCATTGACAACTAATCAATTACTCTCACAATTCCTTAATTTTTTTGGTAATGAAACAAACATGAGTTTTGGAAATGCTTTTTCATTCTTCACTTTATCATTCTATACCAAACACAAGTTATGAATTCCTGAATGATCCAATTTTTTTTTAAAAAAATAGTTATTTGCCTTGGATTCCATTTCCATTATTTTATGGAAACGAACCAAACAGCCCCTAAGTAGCACACGAATGAGTTGGGCTCAGATTAGACAACCCAACTACGTACCCGAATCCGGCCCAATGCGGCCTACTAAAAATTCGGTCTAACTTCCAAAAGACGGCAGCTCCTCGAAAAAAAATCCACGCGCTTTCTCTCCTCATCAATCAATCGATCAATCAAATCATCCTTAAAAAAATAAAAAATAAAAAAATAAAAAAAATAGAGGGGAAAAAAAATCTGAAACCCTAACCCTAGAGAGAAAAAGAACTCGACGGCGAAATCAAGATCAAAAGATGATGATGACGAAGAGCCCGATGGGGGCGATGGAGGCGGCGGAGGTCGACGACATAATCAGGAGGCTGCTCGATGGCGGGAAGAGGGGGGCGAAGCAGGTCCAGCTCTCGGAGGCGGAGATCCGGCGGCTCTGCGTCGATTCCAAGCGCGTGTTCTCGTCGCAGCCCAATCTTCTTCAGCTGCACGCCCCCATCAAGATCTGCGGTCAGATTCCAATTTCTCTCCTTTTTTTTAATAATTATTTTTTAAAATTTTTTGGGCAGAGGGTTTGGAAAGGTGAGATCTTTACTAGGTTTGAGGTGAAAGCGTGGATTTAATATTAGTAATTTGATCGACGAGGTGCCATAGGGATAGGTTACGCGAGCAATTTCGAATACTCTTGCCCGAATTTATATCGCGCAAATTGAAAGGAGAGGTGAACTGGTAATTGATCCAAGAACATGAACTCTCGGCGACATGTAGCTAGAGAAGAAAGGGGAGCTCTGTGGAGAGCAAGCTATGCTGCACACAATTTACCGTTTTTAGTAAAAAGATGGACTTATTTTAGGGAAGAACTGATCTTCAAAGACAATGGGAAAGACAAGAAGGGTGTTGGGGTCTGAAGATGGGATGTCAAGGTACTCGTGTTGATAGGCGAAGGCAATCAAACTTCTCGGACTCGCTTGATAAATAAATGGATACCTTTAATCTGCTTAATTTAGAATATATTATCCATTCGAAGGTCTTAGTAGCACAACATTGTCGGGAGCGTCTTTGCCCATTTAGTTCAATTCCTTTGTGATGTAATCTTTTTCTTACCTTTCAGAAAGAAATGGTGATGGAAGGTTAATGTTCTCGAGGTTGGTTTATTGTCTTCACTTTCCTTTTCGTACCGTGACGCTAACGCTAGTGTGAAGACTTGTATTTGCTTATATAAACCATGTTAAGCTGCCATGTGTATTCTGATGTCTTAAAGGCTTGAGTTGTTTTCATGAATTCAAGGGATGTACGAGTTCCTACATTGCATGTTTCTATGTTATTCTCCTTATGAAACTATTTCTTGATATGACCACTACTTCAGTCTTTTGGTGATTTAACACGTTAACAGTTTCTTTCTTGCATTGGAGAAGGAAATATTTCGAGGCATTTACACATGATACTTTTAGATTGATAAGTAATTTTCAGGATGCTCGTTGTTAAAGATTCATGTTCAATGCAGGTGACATTCATGGACAATATCAGGATCTCTTAAGAATATTTGAGATAGGTGGCTTCCCTCCATCTTCAACCTATTTATTTCTTGGGGACTATGTGGATCGTGGCAAGCAGAGCTTAGAAACAATCTGTCTGCTTCTTGCTTATAAAATCAAATACCCACACAAACTCTTTCTTCTGAGGGGAAACCATGAAGATCCAAAAATCAACAGAGTGTACGGCTTCTATGATGAATGTAAGCGGAGATTCAACGTACGTCTCTGGAAGATGTTTACTGATTGCTTCAATTGCCTGCCGGTTGCTGCACTTATAGATGATAAAATATTCTGCATGCATGGGGGCCTTTCACCTGAGTTGAGTAGTTTGGATCAAATAAGAGATATGAAAAGACCCGTTGAGATTCCAGATGATGGTCTCCTCTGTGATTTGCTTTGGTCTGATCCTGATCCATCGATTGAAGGTTGGGGGAAGAGTGACAGAGGGGTTTCATGCACTTTTGGTGCTGATAAGCTCGTTGAGTTTTTGGAGAAGAACGATCTTGATCTCATATGTCGAGCTCATCAGGTCAGTATATTATCTCCTTTTATTTTTTTCCTTTTGTACAATATAGAATATGAAAGGGTTGTTGAATTTGTTGGAAATATTTTCCTTGAAGTAAGGTAGATATTTCCAAACATCGGAATGGAAGTTTGTTAACTTTTAATGCAAATTTTGTACTGGTATATAGACCAAATGCATATTCTTGTGTTATTGGGTAAAATACGAAAAGGCTGATTATATTGAAAGTGAGACTCAAAACACACACACACACACACACACACCAAAAAACAAAAAACAACTGCACAAAAACACACACACACACACACACACACACCACCACCACAAAAAGGAAAAGGAAGAACACTATCTTATTAGCACTTCTCTTGAACTCTAGATGGTAGCATTTCTCCTGTATAGTTGAGAGGGCATGTGAGAATCTAAGATGATAGATTACTCTATTCCCGCAGTTTAATTGAAAAAGACTAATTTGCCCTCTAAATTGAGGGGACGAAAAAGCAGCACCATCTGAGGTTTGGGTATGCAAGTGCTAATAAAATAATGCAGGGAGGGGGGGTATAACCATTTAAGTGGCTACACCAACATAATATGAGGGATGTTTAATCCTATTATAAAAGAGGATCTTCGAAGCTGAAATGACCGAGTTTAGTAATAGAAAGCTAGCTCATATATTTTTCAACGTCCAGGTGGTGGAGGACGGATATGAATTCTTTGCACAACGGAGATTGGTAACCATTTTCTCAGCTCCAAACTATTGTGGGGAGTTTGACAATGCCGGTGCTTTGCTGAGCATAGATGAATCCCTGCTGTGTTCGTTTCAGATATTGAAGCCTTCAGAAAACAAAGGAACATCAGCTGGCTCTAACACATTAAGACCCATACCCAAAAAGGTACATAATTGCTTACAGTGCCACTTGATTTTTAATGTTTTCCGTTTTCGCCTCCAATATGATCTAATTGGTGCTTGTATTTATTTTTTTGTGGAATTAGCAGCTGCCGAAAGGTGGGAACTGACCGATGGTTCCTTGAATTACTCACCAAAAGTTCCTGGGGGAAATTATAGATTATATTGATAAGAAAAGTGTGGATTTATTGGCAGGTGTGTATTAATTTGTTTTAGTAACGTCTAATGTGTAGCTAGGGAAGCTTTGTGACCCAATGAATCTCGCCGGGCTTGCTCAATAATTCGATTGAAATGTAAATTTCTTTTTTGTAACGAAATTGAGAAGTGATGCAGGTTTTTTTTTTTTTTTGGGCAACTACGAGGGAGGTACGTATTAATATAGAAACACTTGCGTAATGAGTCTCTCACACTTACTATTTCCTACTCAGATGGAAAATTCATGGGTATATACGACATTCATTCGACCTTGTACTGTTTTATTATTTGTATTATACCTGCCAAATTTTCATGCCGGCCACAAGTGAACATATGCAAGCTGAATCAATGAAGTTCGAAAAGCGTACATGACCTATAAAATTAGGTCACAATCTCAATCCCAAACACGAGATAACAGAGAGAATGAGTGCGCTCAGACGAAGAGCCTGAGATGTTACCTGAGAACTTGAATTTTTCTTTTTTTGTTTAATGGGGAAAAACACGCACGCAACTAATAACCCACAAAAGAGGATCAAATACTGATTTTGACAAGCAGACTCTGGGCGTAATAAGCAAAGACGTGAATATCTATTACTCCCAAAATTCCAGCATCAGATTATTGGTAGAATACAGGTTTAATGCACATATAACATCTGTATGAATTCCCTCTATCTCCTCCCACCAGAAGACTGTCGGTTTACACTTGCCTCCAGCCTTCGAGCTGCTGCACGGTACATCAATGCCTGCTTCTGACGACGGCTGTGGCTCTTTCTTTTGCTGCGAATAAAACAAAAAGATGTAAACGATTGTTTACACCGGCCATAATAACTGATACAGCCAAAGACAAGCAAAAGGAACCTACATTACTCCTAAAGAATTCAAGTGTGCTTATATATTTCATCCACTTACGGCATTGAACACATAGTACAGTTAAAGAATGAAGGTTTGACCATTTAAGTTATTGATGCAGCAAACTGGAAGCTAACCATGAGAGTGAAAAGTCTAATGTTAAAAGAACGGCAAAAGATTTAGGGCATTGTTTGGCAACTTGGATTATGATCCACTTTTTGGGTTATAATCCATCATATTTTTCTCTTTTCCGATCAAACCACAAGTTGTCGTCTCACATAGAATATCTTATGCGTGCTCAAAGATTCCCGAATTTCTATGGACTATAGTCCTTAATTTTGGTTGCTTTCAACCAAATTACAAGTTGTCATCCTAGCCAAAGGCTTTGGTCGTTTTCGACCAAATCACAACTTATCGTCCTGCATAGAATATTTTATGTATAGTCCAAAGTTCATGAATTTCCATGGACTTATAATCCATGATTTTGGTTGATTCCAACCAAATCATAAGTGTCGTCCCATATATAAGATTTTATGCACATTCCAAGATTATTCATTCTCTTTGGACTATAACGCATGATTGGTCACTTTTGACTAAATCACAAATTGGCATCTCTCATAGAATATTTTATGCATACTAAAATATTCCTAAATTTATATGGACTATAATCTATGATTATAGCCCTTTTCAATCAAATCACAAATTGTCGTCCTCCAAAACATATATTATGTGTACCCAAAACTTCCTATTTTTTTTATGGACTACCTATCGTTTTGGTCGTTTTCACCAAACCACAATTTGGTTGCCTCATATATAATATTTTACGCATACTAAAAGCTTCTCGAAGTTCAGTCAATTATAATTTATGATTTTGACTGTATTTGACCAAATCACAAATTATCATCCCACAGAGAATATGTTTGCGTACTCATAGAATTCCTGAATTTCTGTGGAGTGTGAGACATGATTTTAGCTATTTTTGACCAAATCACAATTCGATGCCCTGAATAGAATATTTTGTGTATATTCTAAAATTTTTGAAATTATATGGACTATAACCCATGATTTTGGTCGTTTTCCTGCATAGAATATTTTATGTATGCTCCAAAATTCCCACACTTTCGTAGGCTATAACCCAAAATTTTGGCCGTTTCCAACCAATTCACAAGTTACCGTCCTGCATAAAACTGTGCCCTCTAAATTTGTGGACTATAAACCATGATTATAGTCTTTTTTTTACCAAATCACAAGTTATCATTCTGTATAAACTATTGCGTGAGTACTCCAGAACTCTCGAACCTTTGTGGATTATAATCCATAATTTGGGTCTGTTTTCGACCAAATCACTTATCATCCCATAGAAAATTTTGTGTATTTTATAGAATTCATGTGAACTATAGTCTATAATTTTGATCGTTTTTGACCAAATCATAACTTGCAACATAGAATATTTTATGTGTACTCCTAGATTCTCGATTTTCTCCGGGCTAACCAATGAATTTCGCTACTTTTGATAAAATTCACATTTGTCGTCCTGCGTAGAATATTATATGCATACTTAGAAATTCCTGAATATTTGTGGACTATAATCCATGATTTGTCATTTTTCACGAAATCATAATATTTATGTGTTCTTTGAAATTCCCGAGTCTCTATAGACAATAACCCATTATTTTGATCGTTGCAAACAAATTACAAGTTGTCTCCCATAGAATATTTTATGCAAACTCCTAAACTTCCAAATTTCTATGGACAATTAGTCCCTTTTGGCAAAATCATAAATTGTCATCCCACATAAAATATTATTTGCATATTCAACAAATCCCAAAATTTTGTACAGTATTTCATATATTGGCCATTTTTTACCACAAATTTTCGTCTCACATAGAACATTTTATGTAACCCAAATTTTTGATTTTTTTGGACTATAACTCATAATTTTGGTTGTTTTCGACCAAATTATAAGTTGTCAGCTCGCATAGAACATTTTATGTGTACTTCAAAATTTTGAATACATTGTACGCATACTCCAAAATTTCAAAATTTTTATTGACTATAATGTAGGATTTGGCTGTTTTCAAGCAATTCACAAGTTGTCGTTCTCGAATAGTTCTTATGCATACTCCGAAATTCCCCAACTTCTCTCGACTATAATCCTTAATTTTCGTCATGTTCTACCAAATCACAAGTTGTCTGACGTAGAATATTTATGCATACTCCAAAAATTCTGATGGACCTTAACCTATGATCTTAGCCTCCTTCGATCAAATTATAAATTGTCGCGCATAGAATATATTATGCATACCCTGAAACTTCTGAATATCTAAAGATTATAACACATGATTTCGGTCGTTTCTAAAAGCCACAACTTGTCATTCCGTTTTTCCTAGAAACCAACTTAGAAACAAGGTAATTATATGGAAACTACCTTCAAATATAATTTATATATAAACCACCTTTAAAATGAGTTTGTGTTGCAATCAACCACCTCCTAGTCAAATTTTCATTAAAAATAAAAAATAAGCTTAAAAAATTCACGTTCAAGGTACATGACTTGTATCTTAATAAGGCTTAAACATTAACAAAATGAGACGCATGCATTGAATGAGTTTTTTTAAGGGTATTCTTGGGTTCTTATTGAGGTGGTTGATTGCAACACACCCATTTTAAAGGTGGTTATGTATATATTGAAATTCAAAGGCGGTTTCCATGTAATTCTCCTATTTTTAAGGCAGTTTCAAGAAAAACCCTAAAATATTTTATGTGTTCTCCAAAATTTCTAAATATCTGAGGACTATATAGTCTATGATTTAGTACTCGACCAAATCATAAATTACAGTCCTAAGTAGAATATATTAGGCGTACTCCAAAATTGCCTAATTTTTGGCAACTATAACCAAATGATTTTAGCCCTTATTGAGCAAATCACAAAATGTTTTCCAACATAGAATATTTTATGCATATCTGAAGTTTTTGAATATTTGTGTACTACTATTTATGATTTTGGACCTTTTCCACCAAATCACAAGTTATCATTCTGTATAGAATATTTTATGCGTACTCTAAAAATTTCTAAATATGTGGAGACTACAACCCATTATTTTTGTAGTTCTTGACCAAATTACAAGTTATCATTCTGTATAGAATATTTTATGCGTACTCTAAAAATTTCTAAATCTGTGGAGACTACAACCCATTATTTTTGTAGTTCTTGACCAAATTACAAGTTGTTGTCTTCCATAGAATATATTATGCATATTTCAAAACTCTCAATTTTATGTGAACTTTAAGTTTCTAACCAAATCACAAGATGTCATCCTGCATAAAATATAATTTGCGTACTAAAAAATTCCCGAATTTTTGTGGACTACAACTCATGTGACTGTGTTGCAGTAAATCACAAATCACTGTATCACATAAAATGTTTCATGCAAACAAAAAAAAAAATTCTAAATTTTTGTGGAATATAACCTATAATTTTGGTCATTGTTGACCAAATCACAAGTTGTCTCGCATGGAATATTTTATATCTACTCCACTGAACTTCT
Organism: Asparagus officinalis; assembly: GCF_001876935.1. Taxonomy (NCBI): domain Eukaryota; kingdom Viridiplantae; phylum Streptophyta; class Magnoliopsida; order Asparagales; family Asparagaceae; genus Asparagus; species Asparagus officinalis. The sequence continues at coordinate 81,850,096 of NC_033795.1, forward strand.
GTGAATTATAACCGAGGATTATAGCCGTCGAGCAATTAACGTTGACGTCAGCATAAAATATTTATACATACTCCCAAACTCTCGAATTTATGCGGATAGAATATTCTATGTGTGTACTTAGAATATTCTGTGCATGCCATATTTGACCAATAACTTTTGTCGCTTTCGACATAATCACAAATTGCCCCGCATAAAATATTCTATGCGTGCACTTAGAAATTCTTGAATTTCTGTGGATTATAAGTCATGATTTGTTATTACTTAGAAATTCTTGAATTACTGTGGATTATAAGTCAAGATTTGTTGTTTTTTTACCGGATCACATGTTCTCGTCCCACATAGAATATTTTATGCGTATACCAAAATTCTTGAATATTTCTCGACTGTAATCCTTGATTTTGGTCATTTTGACCAAATCATAAGTTGTCATCCGACAAAGAATATTTATGCGGACTCCAAATGTCCCGAATTTTTATGGACCATAACCAATGATTTGGGCCACTTTTGACCAAATCACAAATTGATGTCCTGCAAAAAGTATATTATGTGTACTCTGAAATTCCAGAATTATGTGGACTATTACCTATGATTTTGGTTGTTTTCTCTCAAACCACAAGTTGTTGTCGGGCATAAAATATTTTATGTTTACTGGAACTTCCCAACTTTGTGGGCTATAATCTTTGATTTTGGGCATTTTCAACCAAATCGCAAATTATTCCTGCATTGAATATTTATGCATACTCCAAATTTCTCGAATTTTAGTGCAAGCAATAAAACCTCTGAATTTGACCGTTTTCAACTAAGGGCCTGTTTGGTTATTTCCTAAAAAACCAAAAAATAGAAATGAAAACCAAGAAATTTCAAAAAGTACAATTTCACACATTTTCATCCCTAAAACTCATCCACAACATCTAATAAAATATTATTTTTATCTAACAACTCATCCACCACATCTATTAAAATATTATTTTCATCCAACAACTCATCCATCACATCCACCACATCTAATAAAATATTATTTTCATCCACAACATCACTCAACTCATCTCATCTCATATTTAAAAATCACTCACATCATCCAATAAGATTGTGACAACTCATCTCATCTCATTAACATTTCATTTCTTTGTTTTCCTCCCAAAAAACTAGGAAAACAATTTCCTTAAGTGTGGGTCACATCATCCAATAATATAATGACAACTCATCTCATCTCATCTATTTTCTTATTTTTAAGAAATAACCAAACAAAAGAAAACAACATATTACAAGAAATATGTTTCTTATAATTCATTTCCTTATTTTTTCCGCCAACCAAACAACATCAAAATAAGTTTTCTTAAAAAATCACTCACATCATCCTATAATAAGGTGACAACTCATCTCATCTCATCTCCATTTCTTTAATTTCCTTCTTTTTTTAGCCAACCAAACAATCCCAAAACCAATTTTTCTTAGAAATAGGTTTCCTTTTCTTTGATTTCCCTCTTTTTTTAGGCAAACAAACAGCCCCTAAATCACAAGTTGTCGTTAGCCACAAAATATTTTATGCACACTTCTAAATTCAGAAGTTGCTGAATCTTATGGAATATATTTTGTGTACTCAAATTTCATGAATTTCTAGACACTTCAATATATGATTTTTGTCGTTTATAACGAAATCACAAATCATTCTCTTAGAGAATATTTTATGCTTACTCAAGCATTTCTCGAATTTCCATGGAATATAATCCATGATTTTGGTCATTTTCGACAAAATCACAAGTTATGCGCCGCACAGAATATTATAAGCGTACTCTGAAATTCTTGAATTTGGGTGGATAAGTCATGATTGTTGTTTTTACCAAATTATGACTTGATCATTATACATAGAATATTTTATGCGTACTCCAAAATCTCCGACTGTTTTTGGACTATTAACACGTGATTTTGGTCGTTTTCAATCAAATCACAAGTTGCTTTCCCGTATAAATTACTTTATGCATGCTCTAAAATTTCTAACTTTCTATGGACTATAACTTATGATTTTGCCGTTATCAACTAATTCATAAGTTGTCATCGCACATAGAATATTTTATATAGATTTAAATTTGTCAAAATTTCTATGGACTATAAGCCATGATTTTTGTTGTTTTTGGCCAAATCACAAGTTGATGTACCTACTAAAATATTTTATGCGTGTGCTCTGAAATGTTAGAACTTTTGTAGATTATAATCTCTGATTTTGATCATTTTTTTGATAAAAAAAAAATTGTCGTCCCACATAGATAATGTGTACTCTAAAACTTCTGTAGTTTTGTGGATTATAACCAATGATTATGGCCGCTTTCGACAAAATCACAAATTAATGACCCACATATTGTGTATTCCAAAAATTCTAAATGTTCATGAGCTATAACCCGTAATTTTCGTAGTTTTTGACCAAACCGAAAATTATCGTCGCACATATAATTATTTTATGTCCACTCCTAAATTCCTGGATCTTTTTGGACAATAATCTATGATTTTGACTTTCTGTGGACTATAGCCCATAATTTTGGTCATTTTTGACCAAATCTTAAGTTGTCATGCATAGGATATTTTATACGTACTCTAAATTTTCTGAATTTTTGTGGGCCAAACAATGAGTTTGGCTATTTTCGACTAAATCACAAGTTGTCATCCCGCATAAAATATTTTATGCATTCATTGAAATTCCTGAATTTGTGCGGATTATACCTCATGATTTTGGCTATTTTCCAAATCACAAATTGTCATCCAATACAAAAAAAAAAAAAACTATGCTTACTCTAAAATTCTCAAATTTCTACAGACTATAGCTCAAGATTTTGACCGTTCTTTTACCAAATTACAAATTGTCATCCAATATAAAATATTTTATACATACTCTAAAATTCGCAAATTTCTTGGACTACATCGCAATTTTTGTCGTTTTCGACCAAATTACAAATTGTCATCCCATGTAAAATATTTTATGCATACTCCAAAAATCTCAAAATTATGTGGATTATAACTCATGATTTTGGTTGTTTTCGACCAAACCACAAATTGTCATGCTACATAAGATATTCTGTGTACTCTAAACTGCCTAAATTTTTATAGATCATAACCAATGATTTTGGTTGTTTTTTACCGGTTGATAAATTATCGTCCTAAATAGAATATTTATGCACAATCTGAAATTCAGAATTTATGTTAACCATAAGCCATGATTTTTGACATTTTCTACCAAATCACAAGTTGTCGTCCAACATAGAACATTTTATGCATACCCTAAATCTCTCAATTTTCTATAAATTATAATCCGTGATTTTGGCCCTTTTTGACCAAATCACCAAATGTTACCTCGCATAGAATATTTTATACGTGCTCCAAAATTCTTGAATTTTTGTGGACTGTAATCCATGATGTTGGTGGTTTTTGACCAAATAACAAGTTGTCCCGCATAAAATATTTTGTGTACTTAAAAATTATTGAATTTTTGTGGACTATAACTAATGATTTTGGTCGATTTTACCAAATCACAAACTGTTGTTCCGCTTAGAATGTTTTACATGCACTACAAAATTCCCAAATATTTATGGCCTATAACACATGAGTTTGGTCGTTTCGTAATCAAAATCATAAGTTATTGTCAAGCATATAATATTTTATGCGTACTGTTTGCGTCAGGAATAGGTTCTGTTGTAGAATTCATTATAACTGTTTATCGATTACAATGAATACAAATTCTGTTGTAGAATTCATTATAACTGTTTATCGATTACAATGAATACAAAGGAGTAAGTTTCGTACTTTGTAAAACTACTCTTTACAACAAAAATCAAATTACAAACTCCTTAGAAACAAACGCAGGATCGTTGTTTGGATCGCTGCTTGCACGGGATTTTTGCCTGTGCCGGGAGTGCTTTGACTCGTGGACCATCAAATCACAGATTATGAGGGGTTTAGAGATTCTTCATTCGTTTATCGAAGTAGGAATTTGAAGTGAATATCTTATCAAAGTAAGACGATCACTCTTCTTAAGATCAAGTCAAAGCTCGAATCTCAAGGAATCACACGAGGAACTCAATTCTTATTGTTTTTTCTCTCTGCTCTCTATGCTCAGATCTGCTCCAATTTGCTCGATGCTCTTCGAATTGCTCTAAAAATGCTCTCCCCCTTTTGTAACCGCCGTCCCACTACTTAAATACCATCTTTTTATGAGGTTAGTGGGCCTCTTTTCAGTTTGTAACTATCTCCCCACGTTTATGGTTGATCTCAAGTAGTTATGAAGCCAAAAAACCGTCAAAAAACGTGTTGTAACCAACTCTATGGCCGAGACAGGGTTGTGTGTCTCGCACTTCCGAGACAGTTTGTACTGTCTCGGGTATTTTGGTTCTAACTCCCTCGTCCGATATCGGAATGAGATGATCCAAGATGCGTTGGAAAGCTGACGAAGAGATCTACAACTTTTGTCTTTTGACCTTCTTCAGATTTGGTGCGAGACAGTCATGACTGTCTCGCATTCCGAGACAGTTGTGACTGTCTCGCACTTCCGAGACAGTTTGTGTTATCTCGGGTATCTTGGCTCTAACTTCCTCGTCCGATCTCGGAATGAGGTGATCCAAGATGCGTTGGAAAGCTTACGAAGATCTCTATAACCTCCCATAGGCAAGACACTCATGAAGTAGACGAGAGACACATGGTACTTCACCCTTTTGTGGGTAAAGCACAACTCCTGGTTGAGTTGTTCCTTTATCGTTTAGCATGTTTCACAGACTCGTACGCTTCGCCGACTTATTTCATGTGCTTTTTAGCTTCTCTATAATATCAGATGATCTCCTTTGACTCAGATAATCCTCCTTGACTCGGATAGTAACATCCATCGTCTTTTTTTTATCTCGAGCTATGTGCGAGAACCTATAGGCAATTTTTTACGCCTACACGTACTTCAAAATTTCCAAATCTCTATGAACTGCAACCTATAATATTTGTCATTTTCGACCAAATCACAAGTGGTCGTCGCCCATAAAATATTGTGTACTCTAAAACTCTCAAAGTCTTGTGGACTATAACCTATGATTTTGGCATTTTTTGATTAAATCATAAATTGTCATCTTAGAAACTATGTTTTATGTGTACTTTGAAATCCCAAATTTCTCTAGCCTATAACTCATGATTTTGGTTGTTTGCAATAAATTTCCATCCTGCATTAATGTTATACGCATGCGCCCAAATTTCCAAATTTCTATAGAGTATAACCCATAATTTTAGTTGTTTTTTGACCAAATTACAAGTTGATATCTTACATATAATATTTTCTACACCTCAAAATTCTCGAACTTTGGTGTACTATAACCGTGATTTTGGTTTTTTTACCAAATCAGAAGTTGTCATCCTACAATAAATATTATATGTGCACCCATAAATTCTTGAGTTTTTGTAGACTGTAACTCATGATTTTGGTTGCTTTCGACAAAATCGCGAACTACTGCTCTGCATAAAATATTTTATAGATACTCCAATATTCCTGAAATTTTGTGGACTTTATTATTTTGGTCTTTTTCGACCAATTCAAAAGTTTTCCAGGATAGACTATTTTATGCGTTATCCGAAATTCTTGAATTTCTATGGACTATACTTTATGATTTTTGACGTTTTCCATCAAATTAGAAGTTGTGGTTCCGCATAGAATACTTTATGCATGCTCAAAAATTCCAAATTTCTGTGCACTCTAATCCATGATTTTGGTGGTTTTTAACTGAATCACTAGTTGTCGTCTCGCATAGAATATTTAATCGTACTCCGAATTTTCCAAAATTTTGTAGCCTATAACTAATAATTTTGGCCGCTTCGGACCAAATCCTAAATTGTGGTTCCACATAATATTTTAGATGTACTCCAAAATTCCCAAAATCATGTGGCCTATAACCCATATTTTTTTTTCTCGACCAAATCACAAATTTTCATACCACATAGAATATTTTGTGTACTTTGAAATTCTTAAATCTACGTAGAGTACAACCCATGATCTTGGTCGTTTTAAACCAAGTCACAAATTGTCGTCTCCAATAGAATATCTTAAAGTACTCCAAAATTCCTGAATTTTCATGGATTATAATTTATAATTTTGATCGATTTCGATGAAATCACAAGTTGTTCATGTTTCTTTTCTTATCTCGACTCTTAAGTATATTTAGTATCTTGTGAAACTAACCTTATGACTCCGTGTTTCTTTGATCTCATCACTCGCTTAGACTTTGGTCTAATAGTTCTTCACTTGCCTGTAACGTAATGAACTTACTCCTTCTGAAGCCGATTGTGTCTACTTGAACAAGCAAATTCTTCACACTTAGCTTTAGCTTGCAGCCTTATTTGACATTATTGGAACATTGTAGTTTCTTTCCAGTTTAGTGGCCTCTTTCTTCAAGATATAGATTTTTAAGATATCGAGACATTAAATTTAACTTCTACAATATATTTTGTTTGATTTTAACTACGGTGGCTTAAATATGATGGATTCTATGAGATGTACATTGTGTTGTGAATGACCGTGGATAAAAAGATGAGTTTAAGAGTATTTATCGAGTGTTTCACTTTTGTCTCAATAAGTATAATACTGGCTCAATCGTGTCCCAGATAGATATTTGGTTCTAAAGCGTGACAATAACTCATCAATTTTTTTAATTCTCGATCAAATCACAGATTGTCTTCCCGCATAAAATATTTTTTTTGCATTAAAAAAATTCCAAATTTCTGTGGACTCTAATTTATGATTTTGTTCGTTTTTTATTAAATCACAAGTTGTCATTTCACATCAAATATTTTATGCATACTTCAAAATTCTCAAATTTTTGTGGATTATATTCCATGATTTTTGTCATTTTTTACCAAATTACAAGTTGACGTCCCGCATAAAATATTTTATGCGTACTCTAAATTCCCAAATTTCTGTGAACTATAACAAATGATTTTGGTCACTTTATAGGTTATCTTCTAGTGGATTGTTATAATCCACATGTTTGACCAAGAAAATGATATGAAATTACCCATCATTTTTTCATATCCCTTTCTTTCCCCTTCTCTCTGCTACCACTTTTATTTGTTTATTTATTTTGTCATTTTAACCAAAAAACACATGGATTATAAACCACCTCCTTTACCCAACACCTAAAATTTTAACCCATTTGTGTTATAAACTTATAACCTACAAATGGATTATAACCTAAGGATTGCCAAACATGCCCGTAATCTATATGACTTCAGATCAAGTAACAAAAAGGATTGCCTTTTACTGGATTGAAAAGAGCAAGTCAGAAATTAAATCATTGAACATTTTCATATGACACAAAAAAAGGTATACGCCATGACAAAAGACTAACCTTATAAACAAAATTCCTGCAGTTAGCACCATCCCTCCAACTGCCCAAGAAATCTTTTCAGTGATAGGCATATCCCTCAGCCATTGCTGAAAATCAACATTAAACTTCTCAGCCTTCGGCGAACCATATCTTGAATTCTTCCAAGAATCTGCAATCGATTCTAAGCTCTCTTTTCCACCATAACAAAACGGCTCATCCGGACCTTTATAACTAATTCCATCTTGTTTTACCGAGAAACCTGAAAGGTGACAGAGCTCTGTACCATTCGAAGCCCATTCATTTAATCTACCACAGAGAATGTCACTTAATCCGCAAGGAGACAAAACCTGAAGCAATAGGAACCAACTCAGATTACTGACTATTTATACTTCACCTCAAAGCAGCTTAGTATTGAGGACGTAATATATTCAATACTATGATTACTACTCAAAATAAATGCATAGGTTTGCTTATGACTTGTTACTTGTTAGAGTATAAATTATAATCCTCAACTCTCACCAAAACTTCAAAAGTTTTGGTTCAGTCAAAGAGGACTTTAATATGGTATCAGGTCACACACCAGGTTCAAATAACCACTGGAGATGAACATTGAAAAGAGATTTCAAATCTCTCTCTCTATGTAGCATAGTCCAAGTTAGGCCCATGAAAAAGATATTTAATCCTTGAGGGCATGTCAGAGTATAAAATTGTAATCCTCAGCCCTCACAACAGATTTGGTGAAATGGAAGGGACTTTACTATGATCCAAACCAACCAGTTTACAGGACCATTTAGAACAAATTAAATTCACTAAAATATCTATCTTGTCTCGCGTCAGTTGTGAAGCTCTCTAGAACAAATTTAACTCACTTTGGAAGGGACTTTAATCAGACCCAAACCAACCAGCTTGCAGGTCCTTTTAGACCCCTTCAGAACAGAATTAAACGTGCTAGAATATGTACCTGATTTTTGGCATCAATTGAGAAGTATGCATTTCCACAAGCCTCTAGCACCTTATCACAAAGAGAGGCACATATCAGAGGGGGTCCAGGAAGGACACCAACCCTTGGATCACAAATGGAGCACTCCAACAGCTCCCATAAATCCAAGCACTCTTGGCTGGCTTCTCCACTAGATGCCAGTCTTCGAATTGATAAAAGAGCAGGATAAGTCTGAGAAACATCACAGCATGTACTTCGGCGGAAGACCCGACAAAGTGTTAAGTCTTTGGGTCCTTTGGATGCTTTTCCAGGAGGCTTCCCCTCGGATGAAAAGGAAGGAAAACGGCCACCAGGAGAGATACACACTCCACTTGATTGACCTGCATTATATGATATAATGTGTCCCATGATCATTCTGTTTAACCAAATGCAAGTTTTCATACTGGAAAGGAATATCAGTAATCAGTTTGGGTATTCAGGGATAGCAATAAAGTCTAATAGGTGATATTAAAAAAATATAAGAGGTATAAAGTTACTTAACAACCAATTTGTAGGGAATAATAATTAAAGCTAAATCAATGACCAATTTGTAGGGATCAAAGTAACTCAATTATGAGTACCTCATTGTGATATTAAAAGAAATCCTAAAAACAATGGACTCGTAGCAATTTTACCTCAAAGCTGGAAGAATATGTAAATATTGGACTATCTCCTCTGAGACAACAGGTATTCCTTGCGAGTGTGTGTGGGGCGTGTATGTGGTGGTTGCTTGTGAGTTTGTGTACATCAAAAAATATTTTCTCATGAGTAACATAGAATGACAATATGTGGAATGACTCTGATCGTTCAATCATTTATATGTTAGACCTGAGAATCTGAGATACATAAGCTATTTTATTTATGAAACCAAAACAAAGAAAATGTTAAGGAAAGAATACATTAAGGAGAATAACATGCCAACAAGTAAATTAGAACTTAACTTAGATGAGAAGTAAATAAGAAGAAACATATGTTCTTTTTTTCCCCTTTTTTTCCCCGATCTGCAGGATGCTTTCCATCCCCAATTACTCAACCATTATTGTAAGTCATCAGGAAGCTTGTTTTCTTTTGAGAATTCATTACAAGCGCAATCGCCACACTAGGTCATGCTTTTCAACTTGCATCCCAGTGCTTGTTACATTCTGGAAGGGCATTACTTGGTTCTCTTGTGTATACAAATGTTTGGTATCCCGTATCCGTGAGAATCCATAACATTCAACTCCCATTATAAAAACATAATTTTCTGCTATTCGGGGTCAGCTGCAATGATCCTTATTACTATGGCCGATCTTGTTTCCAAAGAAGTTTTATCAAATCATTTGTTCAATTAGCGTAGGTTTTCTTTCTTTTTTGTCTTCTTCAAACACAATTCAATAAGATATCCTTACTAAATACTAAGACTTGCTCATGTCTTCATTTAGACACAGCACCAACACAATTTCTTCAATTGGTTCAACTCCTTGCTTTATAGTAATCATATTGCTAAGAATACGCTCCTTGTTTTCTGTTGTTTTGTGACATCTTCCTTGGGTCAACACACAAGGCTATCATAGAAAACCAAGATGCACTTCCACGTTACATCATTACAAATCTTCCCGGGAAATTAGGTACGTTCTAATTTCATATTGTTGTCAAGAGAAGGTTCAATAGGCTCAGGAAATACTAGGCTTATGCTCAACAACTTTGGGTTGTCATATGAGATGATATTCACACTATTTTGGTGGTTATCTCAAACTATAGGAATTGATTTGTCGGCTTGTTTTTTAAAATGGCAATCTCATATAAGTTTCTTAGAATGGGTGCTTTGATCTCTCATAGTTACATATATAGAATATTCACTACTGTTATTACCCTAATATCCTAATCCGCTTCTGTTGTTAGTGCCACACACCACGGACCCATTTGACTAACCTCTAATCCAGAACAATAAAATTACACAAATTTTAAGTCAAAATAGTACTTAATTCATCAACTCCAAGGTCCCATCGAAATGTAAACTTTGTTAGCGAATGATTTTTTTTCAATTTTGAAATTGAATCTTCATTTCCTACACAAAATATCAGTTTACTAAAGGATAATATGCAAACAGTAAATAAAACTAATTACAATAACTTAAGACATCAACACATCTTACATGGAATAGAACCAGCTGGTTATAGCCTTATCCTCTTCGATGTTCGGACCTCGGCCCGATTGCTTGTCGTTGTTGTGGCATCGACCGCGGTTAGTAGAAAGAAAAGCAAAACGTACACAAACAACATTGTAATAATATTGTCGGAGGATCGAGAGCGTACGACGATTTGTAATTAGTTGAGTGATTAATGAGAGTAAAGCTCTAATGTAGCCATTTGGGTTAAAAACTGAAATGAGATTGAAACTTCGGGTATCAATGTGTACTTGTTACAAATCTAAGTCACCTAGGCTAACATGGGCCATCGTAAATGGCTATATTATAACTTCACTCTTATTAATCACTCAACTCCACTCTATAAACGAATCATCATACGCTCTCAATCCTCCGGCAATATCATGATTCATGACAATGTTGTTCATGTAAGTTTTGCTTTTCCTTCTACTAACCACAGGCAACGCCATGACAACAGCAAGCAACCAGGTCAAGGTCGGAACACCGAAGTAGGTCGTAGAACCAGCCAGCTCTATTCCAAATAAGATGTGTTGTTGTCTTAAATTATTGTAATAAGTTTTATTTAGTGTTCGCATATTATCCTTTAGTAAACTGAATGATTCAATTTTAAAATTAAAAATCTTCATTTGATAACAAAGATTACATTTCAATTGGACCTTAGAGTTGATGAATTAAGCATTATTTTCAATTAGCATTTGTGTAATTTTCTTGTTCGAAAGTTTTCTAGAAAATTTTATCATTTTTTATAGCAATTTTAAACTATATTGCCCGTATCATAATCCTACAGTTTTGAATGTATAGTATAACTATGACGAGCATCAATTACTTGACATATCAAATGAGCAGTGCTAGGAAAAAATGACGAGGCAATCTCATATAAGTTTCTTACAACGGGTACTTTGATTTGCTATAGTTATTTATATAGGATATTTTCAATTGTTGTTACCCCAATATCCTAAATTTTAATCCTCTTCTACTGTTATCGCCATAGTCCATGGGCCCATCCGACTAACCTCTAGGGCATTTTTGGATAGAGGGGAGTAGAGAAGGGAAGGGAGGGAACACATGCACCCTGTTTGG
>NC_033795.1:81861654-81918739 GCF_001876935.1 Asparagus officinalis
ATTCCCCTAGATCCCCCCACAATCAATAGAAATTTGTTCCCTCCAAATTAGGGTGGACCCTAGGGGAAGGGAATTACCTTCCCTTCCCTTCTACTCTCCCCTATTTTGCCTTAACTTCCCCTAACCTCAATGAAATCCAAACATGGCTCAATGAAATCCAGATTTATCCTCTTGGACTAAACATGGCTCAAGTTTTTAAAAGAGGTGGAAAGTGACTGTAGAGGTGGAACTGATGATTATATAAATAGAAGGTGTTGATAAAAATGCTCTCTTCCGAAGGAGCTTCTCTTAGTGGCCAACCCAAATTTCAAACGAGTCAAGCTCCCTGACTTTCCCAATCCTCATTAGATAAACCAAGGTTCCTACGTGAATTCAAACTCTCATGACCATGACTCATAACAGATTATTGTTATAACTAGCTCTTCTGCAATGTATTTCTTAGCCTTTTGTACAACAAACCCTTGTCAAATTCTAACCTTACTCATCGTTCTTCCGACCAAGTGAATTTAGGTTGTCCTATCCGCTCCAGATTTGAACCTTCCATAGCCCAGGTTAACCAATGCGAGATGCTACTGCTAATGCGTCCCAAGCAACTGTACAAAACCATCAACAACTTCCACTTTGAGACTCTCGCATCATGCGCCACATTATCCAGTATCCGCATACAACCGACTAGACCCTCCAGAATTAGGGATCAGATACTCATCATCTTGAACATTTACTACAAGAAATAGCAAAAAAACACACACATCTTTCTCTGCAATTAGTAATAAGGATCTAAAAAATAATCAACTACATCTCAGTTCATCTCAACCTTTCCAATTGCCGTCGCTGATTTCATCTAACCCTCATTCACAAGTCAAAACACTGCAGAACTTAAGATCGAAATCCTGAGACATAATTCAAACCCTAGATCGCAGACAAAGAGGATAAAAAATGACAGATTCACTGTAAAACCCTAGGGGGGAGATAGAGCGCGCGAAAGAGTACCGGCCGCGATTGCAGAGAGAGGATCGAAGAGGACGAGCAGCGCCAGCGAAATAATGAGGAGGCAATCCATTATGCGTTCAATTTGACTTCGATTTGAGCGAATTTTAATGGCGCTTTTCTTTTTTTTCTTTTTTTTCTTTTTTTTTTTCTTTTTTTTACTGGTCTGTTGCTGGTAAAAGCTCAGTCTTGTAAGTCGGGGCTTTTGAGAGTGACACTTAGCCTCATTTTCATTTTGATACCTAAAGTTTACTCATCTCTTCATTTTGATTTTATATCCTAGAGTTTTTTTTGTTTTTTACGCTTTGGTACCCCAGAGTTTTAATCTCATTTCGTTTTATACCCATCTAAATTCGGTAAGATTTCTTGTGAGCTTTGTATTTTTGTTCAGCAGCAAGGCAAAATCTATCTACATGTACTACTTGTTTAAGGAGGTCGTACAAATTTAATAAAAAATCTAACGGAATCTAGATGGGTGTGTCAAAGTCAAATGGTATTCAACTTTGGAATGTCAAAATTTTTAAAGAAATAATCTGTGGTATCATCGTGAAATTGGATTTAAATTTGGAGTATCAAAGTGTTGGAAAAAAAAATTTGGGTATCAAAGTGCAGAAAGGTGTAAACTTTGAGGTACCAAAGTGGGAATAAGCCAAGACACGAATGTAAATATTGGCTAAATTACCACCTTGATATTTTTTTAACACTCGTTTACTGCTTTGGTATTTTCTGTTGCTTGAGTAATTTACCAAATTCCTTCATTTTCTAACTTGCAGCGAGAGTGAGAGGGACTTTTAATACCAAGTTCCTCGATTTTTGGTGCGAGAATTTTACTATTAATACCATAAAGTCACCAGAGTAACAAAAAATACCAATGAGTGTTACAAAAAGTACCAATACAATAATTTAGCTTGTAAAACTAGATATCCATATTAGGTATTAAATAATGTTCTCTCATTAAGCTTTGGTGGGATGCCAATGCACATAGAATATTTAAATAGGTATCCAACATATATATATGACCTCTTTGTTCACCCTTTTTTTTATCTATTGATTTTGTATTGAGATCTGTAGTGAAATATGATACAAATCAAGGCATAAATCTCAAAGATAGCATTGATTTGTAGCATAAATTTCAAAGCATAATTAAGGATAAGAAAGTTGGTGGATAAGTGCTAGGAGCTTTTATCACCTATGTGTGTGTGAGAGAGATAAAATGATATGGTGAGCTCAAATTCTTATCGTGAGCTAGAAATTTTGTGAAAATTTTACCATATATATTTGATGACGTGTTGAACAAGATGTATGGTGACGATCATGAATTTAATGATATGATTAGTCTAGCTCACGATAAGATTTGAGCTCACCATCTCACAATATCATCACACACAAGAACCAATAATAGATCACAATAGAACACAAGCAATCCAATCACAAAAAGAACACAAGATTTACGTGGTTCGGCAATGTGCCTACATCCACAGGGCAAGGAGGGGGGAGTTTTACTATTAGAAATCAAGGGGATACAAATTATGGTTACAAATCTTATCAAAACCCACAAATAAGCCCTCTTAATCTCTCCAAATGGCTCCAACAATAGAAGCCTCAAATCTCCTCTTTTAGCTGCTCAAAATCTTCTCTCTTAAACCCTAAAAACGAGTTAGTATTTATACAACTCCCAAACGAAACGGGTCTGAAACATGAATCAGCCCAAAACCGCTTCGGCGGTCGACGCGCGTCCATCGGGTCGACCCACGTCGACGCGTTTATGCCTCATCCTTGAACAGCATCAAATCCAGAGAAACAGCGGTCGACGTGGCAGTCGACCGCCACAAAAACACGAAACTTCTGCGCGTCAAGACCGGCAGCAGGTGGCAGACGCTAATCCAGCTCTGTGCACGAACGCGGTCGACCGCCACGGTCGACCGCACAACGCTGTCTGCATGAATCCTGAGCCTGAAAACTGCTATTTCTGCCAATTCTACATATATATATATATATATATATATATATATATTATATATATATATATATATATATATATATATATATATATATATATATTATATATATATATATATATATATATATTATATATAGGTTGACTTAAATTAATTCAGTCTTTACTTAGTTGATCTGAGAATGGTCATGAAGATCCAGACATTTAACCCCTTTAACTTTCCAGATATGATGAATGCATCGACAGAATATTATTTGAGAAATTTTATTTCGTTTAAGCAACTGTCATGTGACACTAACCGGGAGAGTTGGCTACTCTCGGTTCCCTGAAATTCTTACTACATCATTCTTGCGCACATACGCATCATTTTCAGGTTCCCTGCAGTACAAAAAGATTGATAAACAAGCATTATCATCATCATATCTGTTCATCTCTTACCATCTTAATTCAAACATTTTGATCTTATCAAAGTCGAGCTTTTGATGTATTCAATGGCGCATTCTGCATCAATATGGATAATAATCAAAGAACAGTAGTAATAACAAAAAAGAACACTGTAACGAGATGTTTAGTATTATTCTCACCAGAGGAATTCCTTTCGAAGCTCTTTCAATTAGATACGAGCATGGCTTGAAGAATTCTCCATAAGCTCTCGACCATCCCTCTAATCTTTGTTCGATGTAGTTTGCTCCAACAGCATCGGCCCAAAACTGTTGGATAGAGAATTCCTAATCTATTTTGCTAACATGAGGTTATTAGGATTCCTAGTCTATTTTGGTAACATGAGGTTATTAGGATTCCTAATCTATTTTGGTAATAGGTTATTAGGATTCCTAATTTGATTTGGTTTTGGTTTAGAATTCCTAGTATGTTTATGATTTTAGGATTTCTATATATATGGAACAATTAGAAGAGAGAATTGAAGAGAAGAAAAATTAGGGATATTTGGAGCACAGAAAAGAGGTATTTTCTGAGCTATTTGTTTAGGGTTTTGTTTGGAGAGATTAAGAGCTTGTTGGTGAGATTAGTTTGTTCCTTCGAGTGATTTATAATCTCAGTTTGTACTCTTTCTCTATTAGTAAAAACCTCATCCCCTTCTTGCCCCGTGGACGTAGGCAACTTGCCGAACCACGTAAATCTCTTGTGTTAATTGGTGATTGTGCTTGTTTATTTGGTTGTAATCTCTCTTGTTTGGATTGTGTGATTCGACCGCTTCCGCGCCGCGCACAACAATTGGTATCAGAGCAATTGGTATCAGAGCTTCGGGTTCAACTTGAGGCTTGTTTGAAGGATTCGCTGAAGGATTCCTATTTGAAGAGTTAGATCGACAACATGGGTGAAGTAAGCACATCGGGATCGTCTCTTACGAAGACGATACATAGTTTGAGCATCAATAACATGAAGATCGATGTTTCGAAGTTTGATGGTAAGATCAATTTTGGTTTGTGGAGGTGCCAGGTGATGGATGCGTTGGACGCTCAGAATTTGGAGGAGACTCTTGAGTTACAAGAAAAACCTGCCGAGATGGAAGCTAAGGTTTGGAAGAAGATGAATAGTAGGGCGTGTGGAGTTATTCGGTCATGCTTGACGCCAGATCTTATTTATGATGTGATGAACGAGACTTCGGCGAAAAAGATGTGGGAAACACTCAATGAAAAGTATCTTACTAAGAGCATTGAGAATCAGCTTCACTTGAAAAAGAGGTTTTATCAGTTCAAGATGAAAAGGAGAGTTTCCATAATGGAGCATGTTAACAACTTCACAAAGCTACTTTCAGACATGGCTACTTTCAGACACGGCAGTGCCACTAGTCTTGACAACATCCACTCTGTAGAGTTGTCAAGACTAGTTGTCACAAAGCTACTTTCATTGTCTGCACTGCCGTCAGTTTGTGTTGCCAACTCTACAGAGTGGATGTTGGATTCGGGTGCTTCATACCACGTATGCCCTAGGAGGGATTGGTTCTCTAGCTTTCAGAAGTTGGAAAGAGAGGATGTTGTGCTCATGGGTAATGGACATGCATGCTCTATTGGTGGTATTGGTACCGTTCGTATTCGGATGTATGACAGAGTGATTCAGGAGTTGGAAGGAGTGAGATTCGTTCCGTAGTTATCGAAGAACATCATTTCACTAGGAGCTTTGGTGGCATCTGGCTATAAAGTGACCTTGGAGGATGCACGTTTGAAGATCACATTGGGGTCCATGATTGTTATGAAGGGCGTCAGAAGGAGCAATTTGTATTATTTACTCGGAAGCACGACGATTGATAGAGAGATGACGACTTCATCAAATTCGGCTAGACTGTGACGTTGTTTGATGCTGGGTTATTTGATTGAAAATGTCGTGTATAGATTTTTGAGGAGTGCTTTGACCTGTAGTTTGAAGTCCTGTGAACCCATTGGTATGAGCGAGAAGACCGAGTGGAGTTTGACACTTCTATCCATCATTCGAGGGGTTTTCTGAGGGGTGTTCATTTAGGCATTCGGGAGCCTTTCAAGGGAGCATTATTGGGAGGTAATAGGTATGTGGTTTTCGCAGTTGGGGATTGCTCTAGGCATTGGTGGGTTGCAACCAAATCCCGTTGGTGTGAAGTCCTAGAAGCCCGCAACAGATGGAGAAAGTATGTTGGTAGAAAGGTAACCCGACGTTCTGATTATGGTAGGGGTTCTTTCTTGCATTTGTGTCGAGCTCACGGTAATAGGAGACACTTCATTGGTGTGGAAACTTTAAGGTGACAAGGCGAGATGGCAGATTCAGGTAGCTGTTCCTTTCTGGAGGAGGATTGGCGTTTGATGTCGAGCATTAGCATGGGTGTGCAGGCTACAACATGTTTGGGCCGTCTCATGTATAGGTTGCCGACTGCTGCATGTATAGATATGGGATCTGGTGGAGCTGCTTTTGCCGACTGTGCATGTATAGATATGGGATCTGGTGGAGCTGCTTCAGATTTTGGGTTGCGTCGGATGTTTGGCTACCCAGCACTGGATCACATCGTGGATGTGAGATTTGATCCGATAGCACATTTGGGATTCAGATGCGTGTTTGATTATCAGGTATTGGCTTCTGACTTTGTTCTGAGCAGGTATGTCACGTTTGACTCTCGGCAGGTGGAGAGTGATGATCAGATCTTTGGTACATCGCAGCGGGTGGAGAGTGATGCTACTCCACATTGGGAGGAAACTCCAAATCATACTACATCATTTGGGATTCCAGCTGATGTGACACAGATTTGGAATCGTGTTGATTTGGATGCAGATGATAGGTTGATTGATTCGAGTACAGCTAATGGATGTAGTCTGGATATGGCCATTGGTTCATCTCAGGTGGAGATGTTTGGATTAGTTCAGTTTGGAGCCATTGGAGGTGCTATCAGCCGCAGACTTGATCGTGATATTAGAGAAGGGTTGCGAACTCTTCTAGTGGATTGAGGCCTTTGGAGGCCATTTGGGTGAACTACGTGAAGGCTTGATTCCTTGGGCAAGAGGATACGTAGGTGGTCAGTTTTGATGCAGCCGATTTGGTGAGTAGATACCAACGTTTAGGTGAGTGTTCGCACTCCCGTTTGGGTCTCGACTTGTTATGGATTGAGTCCGTTGTTGTGGATCATTTCACTTCGTACTGGACGCAACAAGTGAGGCATTTGGTTTGGTCGGTGTCGGCTCAGTTTTGGGAAAACTTCGCCAAGGTGGAGAATTGTTGGATAGAGAATTCATAATCTATTTTGGTAACATGAGGTTATTAGGATTCCTAGTCTATTTTGGTAACATGAGGTTATTAGGATTCCTAATCTATTTTGGTAATAGGTTATTAGGATTCCTAATTTGATTTGGTTTTGGTTTAGAATTCCTAGTATGTTTATGATTTTAGGATTTCTATATATATGAAACAATTAGAAGAGAGAATTGAGGAGAAGAAAAATTAGGGATATTTGGAGCACAGAAAAGAGGTATTTTCTGAGCTATTTGTTTAGGGTTTTGTTTGGAGAGATTAAGAACTTGTTGGTGAGATTAGTTTGTTCCTTCGAGTGATTTGTAATCTCAGTTTGTACTCTTTCTCTATTAGTGAAAACCCCATCCCCCCTTGCCCCGTGGACGTAGGCAACTTGCCGAACCACGTAAATCTCTTGTGTTAATTGGTGATTGTGCTTGTTTATTTGGTTGTGATCTCTCTTGTTTGGATTGTGTGATTCGACCGCTTCCGCGCCGCGCACAACAATTAAGCACATGGTGACAAAATCTATTTTACATTTAAAGTGATGGATAGGAAATTAAATCTTATTAAATACTATACCTACATAGACAAGTGGCATAAAGTACAAAATATGAAGTGCATATTAGTTCTCAGGAGATAATAAAATGAATCTTGATGCTAAAATCATGGTGCAAAATCTTTTTGCAGTCATGAAATGAGATTAATTGAAAATTAAATATTGTTGATACATTGTTCCAAGTGGCAGAGTCTTTTTATATTTATATAAGCATAGAATGCTCCTGACAGATTTTATATATATCATACGATTATATATATCATATGATTAGATTTCGTTATATGTAGTGGAAAAGTTTCTTCCTATCTATACATGCACGTGCTACGAATTGAATATTTGGGGTGACACGTTATATATATTATATGGCAATTTTTTTCTATAATCAAACTTCAGAACAAGGCTATTTCTCGGCGAATGCAGAAAATAGAAACACACAGCTAAACACACATGAGAAAAGGTAATGAGAATAAATAATTCAAATAGATTGAACGACAGAAACATTTGCACTTCTATGCATTAACAAATATTTGATAAAGATAATTACCTTCTGGCAGTTTTGCTATTAACAATTTGAGTGCGATAGGATATTTCCAAATCCATACACTGGACTTGACCTAGCTTGGTAACTAGCATCAATTTAGATTTTGAATTCACAAGTGAGGTAGCATTTTTCAAACACTCCGTAAAAGGTAAATAATCTGTGGCCTGTTAGATCTACATCATAAAACTTGAGATCTAAAACCATATAGCTATGATTAATTCAAAGAGATTAACAATAATCAAAAAAGCGGAAGCTTATACCTGAATCCATTGCTTAATCTTGAGATGGGTTTTGATCTTCTAACCTTAGGGTTCTTTCTAAAACCGAATTTCTCTCTTAGATGGGGGTGAAGAGAATTAGAGAATGTAACCCTAGGTTAGGGACCATAACCCCTTATTTATAGATGTTGTATTTTTGTAATTTAGCACATCAATAAATCACAATTACAACCTGGTATCTGCTACTCTTTCTCTATTAGTGAAAACCTCATCCCCTTCTTGCCCCGTGGACGTAGGCAACTTGCCGAACCACGTAAATCTCTTGTGTTAATCGGTGATTATGCTTGTTTATTTGATTGTGATCTCTCTTGTTTGGATTGTGTGATTCGACCGCTTCCGCGCCGCGCACAACAAAAACATGGTGCCTCCCCTTAAGTCAAAAGAAGACCATGTCAAGACTTACAAAAGTGTTTGATACGTAAACTTTAGAAAATAGGATATACCTGCACAACATGTGCACACATTATGTACCCATATTTGACCAAGATGTTCAATTTTAACACTTTTTCTTGAAATTTCATGGCATTTTGCCATAGTAAAATATGCATCGTAATTTCTGAAGTTACCTCTAAAAATTGATTTGTTCAGATAAAAATATTTAGATCAGAAATCAGAGAAAAATATTGGAGGAATATGGATATCTGAAGAATACCTGTAAGGGGGGAATCCCATGCCCATGATTGAAGAGATATCAAGATCTGATGCCTTCACTGCAACACCCTCACTAAGTATTCTGCAGGCTTCATTTACTGCAGGAAATAGCACCATTTCTACTATATCCTTGTCTTCCAACTTCATTATCTGCAGACGTATGCAAACTATTGGTATCTAGTTGATAAAATTATTGACAGCTGCATGGTAACTGCCTAGGTGCTTTCTTTATCTTTATCGATTGTGAAGTTGAAATTTTTATTGGTTACAACTTGCAAGATGTAAAGAAAATATGGAAATAATAGTCTTGAAGTTTTTTCACTTCTTGTGTTTATTCCTCTGGAATAATGAGTGGAGAGACTTGATGATAAATAGTGGGAAAAAATTGGACGAGCTCATTTCATGTATGTCATGTTTGCCTGATATTTGCGCATGATATGCATATCATCTATATTAATTGTTATTAGTTAATTAAACGGAATCCTAGTTTAGTTAGAAATGGAAAAAGACTGATTCACTGCCAAGAAAGGAGAGGAATCAACCTAGTTTACTAGAAGAAAATAATTATCACAAAGAGAATCAGTGTGTCTATGGAAATCGCTGGTGAGACTATACCATGTGTCTGTCAAAGGATTAAATCAATTTGTACATCCAGTCCTAAACAATAGAGAGAAGAATATCATAAAAATCAATGATAACCTCAGGGCTTGGTGAAATGCCAAGGAGATTCCTCGATTTCTCAATGAGCTTCTTTAATTCAGGGTCTGGCCATGCCTTTTTCTTCTCATCGTATCCATAGAAACCTTTTCGTGTAGTTTCGCCTGTCACAAAGTGCAGTATGTAAGAAGTATTGACTTGATAGTTATGGTCTATGATCATCTGTGCATTCGCACACATTTTTATTCTGATTTATTACTATTGTTGATGTTTGGGTGAGGATATGTTTTGTAATAACTTATGAGATATTGTGAAATAGAATTTGCGAAAATTTTGATGTACCTTCTCTATGGTCATAAAGCATAATGCCTATTAGCAAAGATTTGTAGCATCTTTCAGGAAAACTCTTATGATACTGCATGCTGATGGAAACTGCAGCCTCAAGACCAACCAAATCTGCCAATCTATGGACAAAGGAGATATAAAATACACATCTCGAAGTCATTGGAAAGCATAATAATAATAATAACATAAAGTTTGGTTGTGAATACTTTCTAATATTACCTGAAAGGTCCCGTTGTCATACTGAAGTTAGTACACACTTCATCAATTCTATAGACATCAAAACCACGATCAACGAGTAAGAGTGCTGACTGAATCCATGAAAAGAACATCCAATTCAGAGTAAAACCAGTGCAATTTCCAACTACGATCGGGGTTTTTTTGCGAATCTTTTTCCCAATATCCAACAAGTCCACGACAACCTGAGGAGATGTCTCTTGAGTACGAGCTATTTCCAGCAGCGGCATGAAATGAATAGGACTGATATATATGACCAAGCTATATAGAAAAAGGGATTTTTGTAAATATACCCCATAAACCATGCGTCATTGCAAACCTACCTCCCAGAACTCAATGTTTGCAAAACTACCCCAAACACCTTTGGAAAAAGTACTATCAAATCAACAAACCATCAACTTTGTTGGATATGGTGAGTAAATATCTGACTATTTGGTTCACATATTTACAGTGCAATTATAAATTAGCTATCAAAGTTAATGATTTGTTGATTGAGGGTAATCTTTTTCCAAATTTGAGGGTGGTTTCGCAAATACTGAGATTCGGGACTAGTTTTGCAAATGTGTGTGATTTAACGGGTATATCTACGAAAAACCCCATAAAAAACAACGTGTATTACCTGAAGAAATTTGCACCGATAATACGATCTTGGCACCTTGTTTTTTCTCCAATTAAATTGAAATATATCGTTGAAGTATTGCTAGCAAGTATGCAATGTGGAGGGCAGTACTTCTCTAGCTCAGCAAATATTTGTTGCTTTGAAGCCATGTTCTCAGTAACGGCCTGTTATCATTGCACACATTCAAGCAAAATTTGAAAGTTGAATTAGAAGAGGCAAGAAAATGAAGATATAATACTATGCCTTACCTCAATAACCATGTCAATGTCTTTGAAGCTTTCATAATCAAGAACACCAGTTATAAGAGAGAAAGCCTTTTTGCATTTCTCTTCAGTTATTTTTCCCTTTCTGTTATAGCTTTGAAGGTTGGCTGGAGAGAAAAAAATTGTGACATACAAGCAAATGAAATTTAGTAGAAAAAATAAAGGGAAGTATGTCTTCTTAATATAAGAGTTATGTGTACCTTTAACTCTGTCAATCCCTGCTCTTAATAAGTTTTCATTTGCTTCTTTGAGTATCACAACGTAATTCCTCACTATCAGTGTAGTTGCAATTTCAGAACCAATTACACCTCCTCCAATAATAGCAACTTTAGTGATATTGCGAGGCATAAGACTGAGATCAGTAATTCCTGGAACCTGTAAGCGAAAGAAAAACATTCACCAAAGATTTACAGGAAAAGGATTGGGTTTACATATGTGGATCTAAATTGGCAAATTGCTCAAAAAATAGCTATGATTTCAAACTAATGGATACTTCCATGCATACAAATCTTATGATGTCCATGAACTAATTAGATTTTCAAGGAAAACATAGGAATAATATCTACCTAATTGATGAATTACGCTAACAATAATGAGACAGCATTCAGGAAATAATGTTGACTTATCTTATGACAATTGGTAGGTTCATATAATGATGAAATCCTATGGATACTGATGAAAGATATTACACAATAGCATAACCTTTAGAATTTTACATCAACTTTTGTTAGTTATTAGATTTGAGTAGAAAGAAAATTTTTCAAAAACATTTTGTCTTCCTGATTTCATCTGTCACCAAAATTAATCAAACAAATAGTTGGTAATTCATTACTAACCCATTTAACAAAATCCAAAACCATATAAAATGCATGTTATGATGGTGTCAAAGGTATTTGCGCATTCCTTTTGTTCATTTATCAAACATATAACATAAGTACACAAGGTATTTACACATTTTGTCATAATAACATTTTTATATACCTTTGAGGTTGCACGCTGAGAAAAGAATACATGGATTAGGCTTTTACATGTATCAGAATAAATTAGTTGATAAAAAGCATTTGCCTCCTGCAAAAAAGAAACCAAATATATCATTCATTCATCAAACTTACAAAGTACAGAGATCACAGAAAAGAAATTTGAAAATTATTTACCTTCCAAAGACCAGCCCTTGGTCCAAAAACTATGCCCTCTTCTATAACATCGATACAAATTAAAGGGTGTTCAAGATTAGGAGCTCGTTTGCGAGCCTGAACTCTTGAGAAATTTAGTAGTTCTCTAGCTTCTTCGATGGATTCTATCTTGTCCACTCTATCAAGAGTTTTGATCCATGGTTTCCTTGATTCGGCAATATCCAAAGCCCAACAACATGCTGTGTTTATTAGTTCATTTGATGGAACTATGGCATCAATGAGACCCAATCCATGAGCTTCTTCTGATTTTATTAGCTTGGACATCTGAACAAAGTTACCCACAAGAAAATAACACAAGTTTACAAGTGAAAGACTGCAACTTCTTAATCATTATGAGGAGTTGGTGATTTACCAGGATCATTTCAAGAGCTTTAGAAAGGCCAACAAGGCGCGGAAGTCGTTGAGTTCCTGAAACAAAATGAGATAGTGATTATACACAAATTATGGAGAGGAAAAGAAGTTTCAATTAATCAACAGGGTTGCGCACTATAAGGTCACCACACATTAAATGGAGATTTCAAAGTGTTGTGTTTTGCTGTTTCTTGAATCCTTTGATTTGTTCAAATATTTGTTGCTTTGAAGCCATGTTCTCAGTAACGGCCTGTTATCATTGCACACATTCAAGCAAAATTTGAAAGTTGAATTAGAAGAGGCAAGAAAATGAAGATATAATACTATGCCTTACCTCAATAACCATGTCAATGTCTTTGAAGCTTTCATAATCAAGAACACCAGTTATAAGAGAGAAAGCCTTTTTGCATTTCTCTTCAGTTATTTTTCCCTTTCTGTTATAGCTTTGAAGGTTGGCTGGAGAGAAAAAAATTGTGACATACAAGCAAATGAAATTTAGTAGAAAAAATAAAGGGAAGTATGTCTTCTTAATATAAGAGTTATGTGTACCTTTAACTCTGTCAATCCCTGCTCTTAATAAGTTTTCATTTGCTTCTTTGAGTATCACAACGTAATTCCTCACTATCAGTGTAGTTGCAATTTCAGAACCAATTACACCTCCTCCAATAATAGCAACTTTAGTGATATTGCGAGGCATAAGACTGAGATCAGTAATTCCTGGAACCTGTAAGCGAAAGAAAAACATTCACCAAAGATTTACAGGAAAAGGATTGGGTTTACATATGTGGATCTAAATTGGCAAATTGCTCAAAAAATAGCTATGATTTCAAACTAATGGATACTTCCATGCATACAAATCTTATGATGTCCATGAACTAATTAGATTTTCAAGGAAAACATAGGAATAATATCTACCTAATTGATGAATTACGCTAACAATAATGAGACAGCATTCAGGAAATAATGTTGACTTATCTTATGACAATTGGTAGGTTCATATAATGATGAAATCCTATGGATACTGATGAAAGATATTACACAATAGCATAACCTTTAGAATTTTACATCAACTTTTGTTAGTTATTAGATTTGAGTAGAAAGAAAATTTTTCAAAAACATTTTGTCTTCCTGATTTCATCTGTCACCAAAATTAATCAAACAAATAGTTGGTAATTCATTACTAACCCATTTAACAAAATCCAAAACCATATAAAATGCATGTTATGATGGTGTCAAAGGTATTTGCGCATTCCTTTTGTTCATTTATCAAACATATAACATAAGTACACAAGGTATTTACACATTTTGTCATAATAACATTTTTATATACCTTTGAGGTTGCACGCTGAGAAAAGAATACATGGATTAGGCTTTTACATGTATCAGAATAAATTAGTTGATAAAAAGCATTTGCCTCCTGCAAAAAAGAAACCAAATATATCATTCATTCATCAAACTTACAAAGTACAGAGATCACAGAAAAGAAATTTGAAAATTATTTACCTTCCAAAGACCAGCCCTTGGTCCAAAAACTATGCCCTCTTCTATAACATCGATACAAATTAAAGGGTGTTCAAGATTAGGAGCTCGTTTGCGAGCCTGAACTCTTGAGAAATTTAGTAGTTCTCTAGCTTCTTCGATGGATTCTATCTTGTCCACTCTATCAAGAGTTTTGATCCATGGTTTCCTTGATTCGGCAATATCCAAAGCCCAACAACATGCTGTGTTTATTAGTTCATTTGATGGAACTATGGCATCAATGAGACCCAATCCATGAGCTTCTTCTGATTTTATTAGCTTGGACATCTGAACAAAGTTACCCACAAGAAAATAACACAAGTTTACAAGTGAAAGACTGCAACTTCTTAATCATTATGAGGAGTTGGTGATTTACCAGGATCATTTCAAGAGCTTTAGAAAGGCCAACAAGGCGCGGAAGTCGTTGAGTTCCTGAAACAAAATGAGATAGTGATTATACACAAATTATGGAGAGGAAAAGAAGTTTCAATTAATCAACAGGGTTGCGCACTATAAGGTCACCACACATTAAATGGAGATTTCAAAGTGTTGTGTTTTGCTGTTTCTTGAATCCTTTGATTTGTTGATATCTGGCTCGAATCATGAAGTTGGTTTGAATTTGAAATTTCGTCAAAGTCTATGGTGAAATCAGAGGACTTTGTTCTATGAGATGAGGAAGTCACCTTCATATGAGATTTGGGTATGGTTTGGATTAGGATCTAAGGGATACAAATCTTTGTTCTTCTCATGCTTCAGTCAAATGAATATTAGTCTTTGTGATTTGTATTCTTTTCATGAAATCTTAATTCAATCAGATGAACTCGACCTTCTCTGTATTTAATTCAATCAGATGAAGCAGTTGATAGAAATCTAACATTTAACTAAGCTACCAAGTTACTGCTCAAATATGATTATATTAACTTATTAAGTACCTCCAAGTCCTGGAATAACCCCAAGAGGAATTTCAGGCAAGCCTAGCAGTGCACCAGCAGTAGAAATTCGCCCGTGGCATGCCTGTGATTGTAAAAATGTCATCTAGGTAGGCAAGATGTTGAGAATATACTCTAAATAAATAAGAAAAAAAAGGAGAACATTTTGATGAACATAAATTGTAAACTGTACCATTGCAACCTCTAATCCTCCGCCGAGAGCTAGTCCACTGATAGCTGCAACTGTTGGTTTTCGTGCACCTGACCATAATAGCAATTCGTCGAAATGTTCAACAGTTATCAGATAAATAAAATGTCAGTCTGTTAGGGATCGTGTTCGATTAATATACATTGTCAGCATGTAGCTCCCTGATAGGTACCTTCTAGAGCGTCAGTGACCATCTCAATTGATCCAAAACCAACCCTTGGCAATTTTTACAGACGGTAGGGGAAGAAAAGTTGAGATTTCAGGATAAAAATCAGAGGGTAACAAACCAAAGATGAAACCAAATCCTGTTCTTTACTGTTTGGAGATCCATTGCTGTCAAAAATGGTAAGATCTATTCCTCCTGAAAATTTACCTCCTGCGCCTGATACATAACTCAATATTTAAGGATGATACCAACTCCTAAAATTGTAGTCGACAGGGAATAATAATAATTGATTTGAGGCTATATTACCGGTAATAACAATCGCTTTCACGTCATCTCTGCCACAACACCGTATACAAGAGAATCCCCTCATATGTCATATGACAGCCATTATCTTATACGTGTGTATGTGTACGAAGAGAAGACAAAATGAAGGGGAAAAAAAGGTAATATCGCATATTGCAGTATGTATGTAGATTCTATAATTGTGATATAATAATGATGAACAGAAAGCAAAACAATTATGAACAACTACTGATATATGTGAATAGAGGGAGTTAACAGGAGGATTGATGAGGGTGATGATGGCAACTCCGTCGCCTTCGACCACGATTTCCGTTCTTCCTTTAGCCATTTTTTTTTCTCTTTGTTTTTCTTGCTTCTTAATTTTCTCAACATACAAGACAAATTAAGGAATTGAGTTCTTTTAAGGTACCCATTGATCATGCAAGTTATGCTTAATTGCGTGCAACAGTGTGCTGAACATAGAACAACCACCTAAGCGCAAGGAATGTTAAGATACATAACAATTTTGAAACGCATTCTCATCTAGAAAGTCATGTGAAGTTTATCTTTTACTGTTGATTGAGTAATGTCATTCTCCTAATTAAGTTTTAAAAAAAGAAAAAAAAAACATTGATCCATCTATTCAATGAAGCCTCTTTTTCTCAAAGTTGGTATGGAATTTTTTGTTCATTCATACAATCTTTTTCCATCTTTCAAATTCCTTTGTTTGAAACGATATGCTTCATGTTGACTAAAGGATTGAGTAAATTTCGCTCTTTGTGAGTGCATGGGCATTTAGTTCTTTCAACAAAATATTTCCTGTTACAAAATATGATGAAATTTTAAGATGTCTAATGGATCGTGTTGCCAGTCATCCTACCTCTTTATCATACTCTCGATTTTAAATTATAAATTTTTGATTCAATGCCAGGGAGAACTACAGGGTAAACAACAAATTGAACCTAGTTTGTGATGTAGGATGTTTAACGGACAATTTCATGAAGGATTCGGAGAATCACGAGCTACACGTATTATTGACTTCTGCAAAAAAACAATCATATTTGTCAATCCAGACGGCGAATTCTGACATATTATATATGTAAATCACCTATCTCGACGAGACGGAGCCAACCAGATACAGATTTTTAAAATCTCGTAAGTAATACCTAGTTTTGACTGAAATCCGAAATAATCAGCTTCTCGACGAGACGGAGCCAACCAGAAGTATTCATTGCTTTTATTTACCCGTCTTCTCATCCCAGATTTTTTATTATTTGACTTTCATTATTAACATATTGGAAAAAGAATATAGCCCATTTATGTTTTCTTGCCTCCTTTCATGCGTACATGTACATAAATACATCACACAAGTTGTTCATCCTCGGAAAGAAATCATTGAGAATGGATGCGGGCGTCTTACGTTCCTTGGGGTTCTTTCCATCCTTTTTACCTCTCAGTACATTGCAATTCTTCAGTCGGTATGCAATAACTTAAATTTAGAGCAAGTTTGAAATCACGCCTCTTCCAGTTAAATTCTGCAATAGTAAGCAGTTTACGCGCAAGTGACGATGATCATTGCAGTCGCAACATGCACAACTATATCCACAAGGATTATGGTATGAAGGCTGTTGGATTTGCGTTTAGGTTCGTATGACAACACTATAAACATGTATTATTGTAGCACGATGCTACCGAGAGATTACAGAAAAGAAAGAAAAGTGAGAGCGGTGTTGCAAGCATATGAGCATATCCGTATCTTTCGTAGAGAAAGCTCGAAGAGGTACTTTCCCGTGTACTCTTCGATTGTTATCCATCCATTTCGTGTACTCTTCGATTGTTATCCATCCATTTCTCAACGATATTCGCAGCTGACTTATTCTAATGACGCAAAGTGATCTTACAGTCGGGCTTTGGCCTGATTCGATGGTGCACTCTGCAGCATCAATTATGATATGATTAAGAAAGAAGAAGGTTCTTAATTAGAAGTTGTGTAAGTTATATTTTGATCCTCACCAGAGGTATTCCTTTGGCAGCTCTTTCTGCTAGATAGCTACATGGCTTGAAGCATTCTCCATAAGCCTTTGTCCACTCTTCCAACCTCCTGAAGATGTAGTTTGCTCCGAGAGAATCAGCCCAGAACAAGATACCGCCCCTGCGTCCGGAGAAATATCATTAGAACAATTTTTAGAACCGAATACTTGGGGGAAATCCCATAGGGAGAGAGGGGATAAAGACACATAGTCTAGCACGAATCTTGATGCACGCATTAATATCATCTATCAAGTCAGTCGAACTGTCTATCGGTGCAGTTGCTATCAGTGCACTGATCGGTAGTTTGACTCCGTATTCGGTAGTGAAGTGTGCATCAATGCTCGTGCTAGGCCAGCCTCTCTCTCTATAGTTCTCTATAGAAAGCCTTCTATGTGATTCTTCTCCTGAAGTCTTTTTAAGGTATCTGATAAAATATAACCATGAAAAGTACCTGTAAGGAGGGAAACCCATGCCCATGACGGAAGCAATGTCAAGGTCAGATGCCTTCACTGCAATGCCTTCATCAAGGACCCGGCATGCCTCGTTTACAACAGGGAAGAATACCATCTCCACTATATCCTTGTCCTGTAACTTCATTAGCTGCAGCAAGAGAAGAAAATTGTCAGCTTTTCTTATTTTAAAGTGATGACCCTGATTATTTCCTTGTCCTGCAAGTGTTTCATTATCTCCTTCCTAGCCGTACAAAATGGAGGAGGATAACAGATGGAGAATCAAATGATCTCCTACCCATTGTTGATGTATGTATGTAGTGAAAACCACAATTTTGCAGGAAATGATCCAGCAAAAACAGTTTTATTGTCTTGGAGAGTAGCACTGAGGGTGAGACTGAAAGATGCCTTTGTTAACATTTCTCATCAGCCTAACCTTTCATTGCTAAAACAAAAAAATTGACTGCATTTGATCATATAATAGAACAGACAACCTCAGGATTGGGCGTAATGCCAGCCATGTCTCTTGATCTTTCAATATACTTCTTTAATTCCGGGTCTGGCCTCGCCCTCCTCTTCTCATCATATAAATAGAAGCCCTTCTTTGTAGCTTCACCTGTAGGGAGTAAAGTACAGATATTGAAAATTTTTAAGTTAAAAGATCAGATAATAATAGTACGATGCAGTGAGGATCATCCCAGCTGCCAAGTTTTACTTGGATGTACCTGCCCTTTTATCCTCAAGCATGAGTGGCATTAGGATTGATTTGTAAACTCTTTCTGGAAAACTCTCCAGATATTGCATGCCTGTTGCAACTGCAACCCCAAACCCAACAAGATCTGCCACTCTGGAAAAAGAAAATAGATTCATATTTCAACATCAGCATCTTTCTTGTTTCTGTGTTTCAGAAAATACAAAAAAAAAGGAGGTTTTAAGCTTTTCTTTAATCATACAGCCCTTATGAGGAAAATAAGGCTAGACAACAATAACTTTTGTCTGTTTCCACGACTACATACCTGAAAGGTCCCATCGGCATACCAAATTTTGTACAAGCTTGATCAATCTTATAGACATCTAAACCATGATCTACGAATAAGAGTGCTGACTGAGTGTAAGGAAAAAACATCCGGTTCACAGCAAAACCAGTGCAGTTCCCAACTACAATGGGGGTTTTCCGAATCTTTTTTCCAACATCCAACAAGTCCACAACAACCTGAGGGGATGTCTTCTGGGTACGAACTATTTCCAGAAGTGGCATGATGTGGGCAGGACTGATCAAAGAGACGCATCATTACTAGGTCATCTTTTGAATTAAACTTCATTGAAGGAACACGCATTACTTAATTATCAAAACAAATTTTTACCTGAAAAAATGTGCACCTACAATGCGATCCTGGGACAATGTTTTTTCGCCAATTAGATTCAAGTCTATGGTTGAAGTGTTGGTAGCAAGTATGCAATGTGGAGAGCAGTATTTTTCCAGATCAGCAAATATTTCTTGCTTTAAAGACACCTTCTCAATAACTGCCTGTTATTACATGTAGTTGAACACATTTAAAATTGCAGAATAGAAGATTGGAGAGAGCTCAAAACATTAGTTCTGTATAATAAGAAAGTTGCCATTATGTGGAAAGGGAGGAACTGTGAACTTTGGTATTACCTCAATGACCATATCAACATCTTTGAAGCTTTCATAATCAAGAACACCTCTAAGTAGAGAAAGAGTCTTCTCATATTTTTCGTTAGTCATTTTTCCTTTCTTAACACGGCTCTGCAAATTGGCTGGACAGTAAATAAAGAAAAAGTAAGCAAATGGAAAATTTAAATACAACGTGAAAAGAAACCGCAATACTAACAGCATATGATAGAAAGATAAGTGTTATGTCCACCTTTAACTCTATCAATCCCTGCATTTAAGAATTTCTCGTTTACTTCTTTAAGTACCACAGGATAATTGCTCAAGATTAATGCTGTTGCAATTCCAGATCCCATTAGACCTCCTCCAAGAATTGCAACTTTAGCTACCTTGCGAGGAGTCAGACCCAGATCAGTGATACCGGGAACCTGTTGCAGGTAGGTAAACGACCAGAATGTTCACAAGAGATTTTTTAAGACAAAGGAAGGCATTATATAGAAATCATGGTAGTGCACATTGGACTAGTGCTAATAAATTGGTCAGCTACAAACTAATAAAGTATGTCAATAGTACAGGACAATCACTATACTCATTAATGCTATAAAGTATAAGTGATAAATATAAACTACTCGCAGAAAAAGGAAGAAAATCTGATGACAAGAAGCAAATCGCCTTAATTTGAGTATTTCCAAAAAACCAAGTTAATTAAAACAAAGATAACACTCAGCAACAACTGTTGGTTCTAAACATGTACATATACTTTCAGTATATAGAAAGGGCAATCAACATTTCAGTGTCACTTGCTCCTTATCGAGAATAATTAAGATGCATAACCAATTTTGAATGACGAAGAGTCTCTCTTATGGAAATAGTCCCTTCATGCATAGTAACTCAAATTCTATATCAGATCATCATTGCAAGCAATCAACCATTGCTCCCGGTTCCCAAAAGCACAGCATTATCTGCTGCCAACATTGACTGTTGAACACTGAGTACTGAATGATAAGAAGTAAAAGGAAAAGAAGGAAAAAAATTCACTCTGAATCACACTAAGAAGGATATATTATCTAGAATATCTAAGCCTGTAAGCAGGTTAGCTAGCTAACTAAACCTATTAAAACAAACTTAAAGTAGAAAATTTGAGTACATATGATATATAATTTCCTAGAGCTTTCTAAATTGTACTTTCATTCCTAATCATTAAGCTCAGTCTCGATGAAAGTTTTCCTATACAATACATGTATGACCTGTTGTCCATTTGCCTTACATGGTTATGGACAGTCTCGATCCAATTATTTCACCATTAATTGCCTTCAGGTTTGCATGTGATTCAATAGAACATAGCTACACGATCACATGCAGAAGTTTACTTTAGATCTCAACTGGAAGTCTGGAACATTAATATCCAGGTAATTTGGTAACATCTCAGTCAGTTACAAAACAAGTTACATTCAACATAATAAATCATGCATTTGAATGAAGCAACGCACCATTCACTAGATGAAGTAAAACGATGTGAAAAACATTAAAGGTGATCGAGAGTGAGTGAACAAATTTCACACATATAAGACGTGTTGTTAGAATTTCAATACGGAGTGCAAAAAGAGCACTGAATTATTTTTTTAGGGGTTCTTCTACCGTGGTACTCTTGATTCTATAAGTGAATATTTGCTCTTCTGTCAATGGAGATTAGCTAAAAGACGAAACCAAGTCATATCTGTGTGTTAGATAATTCTTTCTCTTCTAAGTATTTTCAACTTGAGCTTGACTTTTTGTGCTTCTGGAATAACAATGTGTATGTTTGAAGTACAGTTTCATAGGCCACCCTACTTATTGAGTTTTGAGAAATCAATTGTACACCTTGTACTAAAAACAAAATAGAAGCATCAAGCATTCATGCTACTATTACTAGGATGTGTATAAGGATTGTTCTAGAGCATTAAATTTGTTTCAAGCTTAATGCTTAAGCTGTAGTTACATCAGATTCTCGATGGAGAAATACTAGCGGTGCATTCAATCCAGATACGGCTCGGATATGATACTTACCATATCCATATCCATATCCGCTTACCCATCTCGGATATGGATATGGATATACCTCAATAAGGAAAATTCATATTTGTATCCGCTAAAATCGGATACGAATACGGATATACATGTGGATATATAAGCGGATATGCATACGGATACAATACGGATACGAGAAAACTAGATAATATTGAAAAATATATAGTTCATACGATACAAAAGAGTTCATTAATATGTTCATTATATCTAAAAAGCTAAGATTAAACATATTGATCATCAAATTAACCTCAAATCTATAATCTAAGGATTAAAACTATCGTAACAGTATGACTAATATGTTTTCGGATATTTCGGATACAAATCCAGATATTTCACTACAAAACCATATCCGTAATCATATCTTGTTGATTATAGATTTCAGTAACCATATTCGTATCCTAACAGATACGGTTATGGATATTTCCTCGGATACGGATACGGCTTAGCACCCCTAAGCAATACACATCTGCCAGTTGCATGGTTAATTTACAAGCACACAAGAAATTAATACAGACAAAAAAGAAGTACTCTGAATTCTCTACCTTTGAGGTTGCACGCATTGCAAAGAAGACATGGACTAAGCTTTTGCATGTGTCAGAATGAAGTAGTTCCTGAAAAGCATTTGCTTCCTAACAAAAACAGATGCCACGCCTTCAGTAAAAAGATGAAGATGATTTTTGACTATGGGACTTCAAATACTTGAAAAGGCTGTAGTTAGGATCTCTAGGCACGTATGAAGTTACCTTCCAAAGTCCCGCGCGTGGTCCAGAGACTATACCCTCTTCTATGACATCAATACAAACCAATGGATGATGAAGATTGGCAGCTCGTTTACGAGCCTGAATTCTTGCAAAATTGAGAATTTCCCTGGCCTCCTCAAGGGGCTCTATCTTGTCTGTTTTGTAAAGACTCTTGATCCATGGTCTTCTGAATTCAACAATATCCAAAGCCCAACTGCGAGCAGCCTTTACAAGTTCATCAGGTGGTACTATAGCATCAACAAGACCCAGTGCATGAGCTTCCTCTCCTTTAATCGGCTTGGACATCTGAATCGGACAGATATGGACAAAATGGGGGATGAGAAATTCAGACTGAATCAATTAGTGACCACAGCAAAGATTAGTTGTTGCTGTTCTTGTAGATAAATCTCTCAACTTTAAATCTTCTACAGGCAAAATAAATGAAAAAAGACGGAGTACTTTACCAGGATCATTTCAAGAGCTTTAGGAAGGCCAACAAGGCGTGGAAGCCGTTGTGTCCCTGAAACAACAATTGCAAGTCACTTATAGATAAGATAACTCACTGAATTCTAAAACATAGAAAGTTTCTTCCATTTTTAATTGATTACAAGCACAGACGGATATGTTAGGATAAAGAATGAGCTAGAGTGGCACTTTTTTACATGAGTTTATAATGTCAATAGTTCCATGTCCAATTTACTGACTAGTAGGGTGAGTTCCAACTACTTCAGTAAGCAGTGAATCTATGACAACAGGTTGTTCATGCATCAGACACATATTTCTTGCATGTTATTTCTGTTTTCTTAGAGACTCTTTTAGCATATATTGTGTATGTTGTATAAAAATGTACCAAATCCTGTCCGTGCTGGCATATATCCATCCTCGATTTCTTAGCAATGAAATGACTCATACGAATTCTGGCAATATAGTTAAGGATTTAGTGGCAGCAGCTAGGGGTGGAAACAAACCGAATCGAATCGAATACCATGGTATTCATATTTGTATTCGGTTAATTTTCACGAATTTGAAGTGAAAGGGAGTTCAAGTTTGGTTCGTTAAATAGACGCATATTTGTTAGATGTCCACGAATATCTCAATAGCATACTTGTTAAGTCACAAGATCCTCAACCATGAGTTGTTGACTTCATACCTTATGTTTGAAGTCTTTTCTTATTTATTTTCTATAACGTATTACTTAATTGTTATTATGATATTACAATATAAGAATTATTATGGTGTACATTTACAAATTATTAATACAATACTTATAAATAGGAATATTTATAAAATTATGCACACGTAAAAGATAATACAATATAATAATCTAGAAGTAGAACAACATAAATGAATATTTAATAATCAACCGAATCAAACATACCTCTGGTCAAATCCTATTCGTTTCTGCACCGAATACTAAAAGATATTCATTTACTATAAAATGAACTACTGAATCAAATATGACCGAATATCTAGACGAATAATAACCGAACTGTTTATTAATTAATTGGTTCATTTCCACCCCTAGCAGTAGCATGTGAACTTGGACTTCAAACAGGATGCAAAATATGTACTTCAATAAGGCAAAGATTTTTCAGCTCTGAACATGACAGGTATTTTGACAGTCTGCAAACCATGCAAGAAGCATATTATATCTACTATCTACCATGCTTAACAGAATACCTCCGAATCCTGGAATAATCCCAAGTTGAAGTTCGGGCAAGCCAAGTTGAGCAGTTGATGTGGAAATGCGAGCATGGCATGCCTGGTTATTCACAAATGTTACAGATAATCTTGACACACCAAACATGAAACAGATGTCAACAGATATTTTATAACATACCATTGCAACCTCTAAGCCACCGCCAAGAGCTACGCCATCAATAGCTGCCACTGATGGTTTTCTTGCACCTGAAGCCAATTGGACAGAAATTGTAAAAGCCTATCCAGCTACAATAACTGAATATTGTTGAACAATGTCAAAAATGAAAAAGATCCGAGACTTACCCTCTAACAGGTCGGTGATGATATCTATTGAAATAAACCCAACCTTCGGTTGGTCCACTGATAACGTGACACAAAGGAGAAAGGAGCAATTTTAAATTAAAAGATGGACTGAGAGTATAAAGAGCTGAGACGTAATCACTGCCCAGACTTCTCTCAATCCAATCATGTGCAGCTTGAGATGTTGCCTTGATTTGATCGCGTATCCGATCATACACATATGTTTCCGGCGTACAACCCGCTTGCCACAAAAGGTTTTGGAAATGAATCTGACTAAAGCTCTTTTTGAAGTTAGCTCTAATGTGTCGTAAGCAATAGCGATGATGGTGATGAGAGCCAAATCTCCTCCACAATGCTTTTGGAATACCTTTCATCCTATCAGATATGAAAGTAATTTTTCTAGGAGGTAACACATTAAAAATATATAATTGAATGCAAGAAAAAAACCACTCCCAATTTTCATTGTTCTCGATCTCCACAACGGCGAAGGCCAAAGGAAATAAGCCACCATCTGCATCAACTCCTGTAGCAACAAGCAGTACACCCTTGTATTTACCGTATAAGTGTGTGCCATCAATGCTAAGAATAGGCCGACAAAATTTAAACCCCTCAATCGAAGGCCCAAATACCCAAAAAACAGAGGTGAATTGATGAACTCCCGGATCGATCTCTTTGGTTATGAGTTTGTATTCAGATCCAGGATTACTTCTTTTGATCGCATCAAGATATTGAGCTAGTGTCGCGTAAGACTTGTCCCAATCACCAAATATTTTTGTCATCGCAATTCTTCTTGCATTCCATGCTTTAATATACGAGATTTTAATGAACTTGGTATCAAGCACTTTCTCAATTATATTATCGGGCGTTAGATCAAGCTTCTTCCTTAATTTTGGCATAATCAACCGCGCTATGTAAGAGGCAGATGCACCACTGTGATCTTGCTCTAATATTGGATTGACACATGTGTGAACACCGCAGTATTCACTGATCCTAAATTGAAAATTGTGTTTCTTTCCTGCAAATGCATATAACTTCCAAGGACATGAGTAATCAGCTTCATTTCCCTCGGTCAGACCTGTTCTTTGTGTGTTCATAAAACATATTGCATCATAACTTGTGCGATTGCTTTTAACTTGCTTGAACTTGAAATTCTTTTCGAAAGAGTATTCACGAATAGCATCAACCAATTGGTCTTTAGTCTCGAATAAATCACCAACTTTAAAGGGGGCGTCATCATCTCCTCTACGAGTTGAACTTTCACCGATGCACATATCTTTTACTGTGGAAGAACGAATCCACTCATCATCTTCAAACTCGTCGGGGGGTGGTTCTTCATACTCAACGTAGTCATTATTAACGTAAGCCTCATCAGGCCATTCCGGATTATCTTCGACATCTTGGGTAACAAATTGCATACTATCAACTGGTGCACTATACTTTCCCCCTTGAAGGCCACCAAAAGCTGTGATGTCAAAACCACCAGAAAACTTTCCTCTTGCACCTGGATAATTGCACATAAAGTAAGACCAATCATATCCCACTAAAATAACTTGACAGTGTACAACGGTGATGATTAACTTGAGTAGTCATGCTACCTGTAACCACAATGGCTTTCACATCATTTCTTCTCAATGCTTCTTCATATGCATCTTTAAGACTGAGTAACACTGCCACAGGATGTAGAGATTAACATTTTACGGTAAGAAAAAAAAAAAAAAAAAAAAAAAAAAAAAAAAAAAACTAAACAGATCTTCTATGAGGTGAGCATGGCATGTCAAGAATTCAAGATATATTAGGTGGCTATGTGGTTTAGAACAAAGAGGTAAGGGGCTTTAGTGATCGAATATATATATAAGAAATTGTAATCTAAAGCAATAGGAGGGATTTGGCCTTTGTACCAATCTAAAGCAATAGGAGGGATTTGGCCTTTGTACTTGAGAATATAGGGAGGAAGGAGAGTTTTAAAAGAGAGAATATTTTATTTAACTTTCTTGGATACCATTCTCCTTATAGGACAGAAATGCTCGCTTCATTTTTCTCTCTAGATACAAATTAATTCGCTTTCTAATCTCTCTGCTCTATATTCTCTGTTTGTACAAAACCAAAAAAATCGATCCATAAGATTATGGATCCAAAGAACATATACCAAGCATTCATATTCGATACCATTTACAATGTGAAAAATAAACTAACTTCATTCATCGCTTAAGTTGGAACCAAACTTGCTATTTTCCCCAACCTACCTCAAATGTCTTCTTCATCACCCTCTATGTGCACTGATTCAAAGCATAGGCGCACAAGCATGTAAAACCAGAAAACTTGGTAGAGGACACATTTTAACCTAAAGAACTTAAATATCTTATATAGTATATGCTTTTGAATATAACTAGACACAAATGGAATCATTAAAGATATGCATAATTGTCAATATCTTGAACCCCTCATTACAATTTTTAAATCCTCTGAGCCTATGCATGAAAAATAAATTTTCCTTAGACCATCTTAAAATTGCCTTTAGGAATATGATCAATCATACTAGCAGTTAGAAGAGACAAATCAAATTAAAGGTTAATCATAGATACACCCCCTGTACTACGATGACACAGCTACTATATCCTCTAAACCATTTTATTAGCACTTTCACCTCTAAATCCAGAATGTTGGTTGAGTATGTCACGTGAGAGTCGAATGTAAATCGCTTCCCCCCTCCCCTCCCTCAATGTCAATGTGGAGAGAAAAATCACTTTTTTAGCCGAATTTTACCTTTTCTTGGTTTGTGTTCAACAAATTTATCTGAGAGCAAAGAAAAGTGATTTATAACGGAAAATTCCGCCGCCTAGGGTTTCGTAATTCAGTCAAAACAGTGAAATACTTTTATGTATTCAACAATTTACCCCGAAAAAGACGCGGTGAGAACAATTTGACCAATTATGTAACTTTGAGAGTTCTCAGCTTGATTAACACGTAAAACACACCAAATTCAAATCGCGTCAGGAAACGAAAAAAAAAAACCTAAATTTGAACCAAATGCTACTGAATTAAGTACCGTCGGTGGAGAGGGAGTTGACGGGAGGGTTGACGACGGTGAGACGCGACAGCCGTCGTCTCCCCCAGTCCACCTCCATGCTCGTCTCCCCTTCGCCATTTCTCTCTCTCTCATCTCGAAAAAATGTAATCGATTTAATGAATGCAAGAAGAACAAGAGAGAGAAGAAGCTCATAAACAGCACTGACGTTAGAGAGGGTGTGGGGGGTTGCGGCGGTTTCGGGAGTGAACAGTAACTGACCAAAAAGGAGGTCGCTCCTTTCGATGCGAATGGCGTGGTAAGAGGCTTAACGGGTTGGAGGCCTACACTTTCAGTGCTTCTGAGAAGGAAATGCTCAGGTCTTAATGATTAGAAAATGCTAGAGGGCATCACCTAACCTACACACCTGCGCTGCTCTCCGTTACGTGGGCATGGGCCTACATAGACTTTGAAAAAAATGATGTGGGCCCATCGATGAGTCCTTATTCTCGCCTCAAGGTTAAATGAATAAGCTAACAGAGGAGTAGTGTATGTGTTCATTGTGCGGTGCTTCAGTCGCGTATTCATGTGACAGTCACAGAAACTGTTACGCAAACCCACACACCTCTAAATGGACGTTATTTACTAATTCCATATTTGAGAGGATATGGTGGGTGTCCAGGGGTCATACATAGCACAAATATGGACTTCCAGAAGTATTATACACCTGCAAACACTGTTTAAAGGCGCCAATACAGATGTTCTTGGGCGGGAACCAATAGACCGGGAGAATGGCATGTGAGTTGTCCTCTCTTCTTATACATAATGCAGTCTCACGAAGTCATGACAAGCTGATTCAACTAGTCCAGCGATTCCGTTCATATGCAAATAGAAGCTGAGAGAGTTACGACGATAACATGGAAGCGAATGTACCTCTCATAAATAGTCATATAGATGATGAGGCAGGTGACACTCGCTTTTAACATGGTCCAAGTTCATGCTTTCCACACTGGTTCACATTATTTGGGTTCCATGTAGCAGAACTCTTATTAATGTCATTAGCATACAACAACAACCACCACCAACCACCAAGCAGTTACCCCAAATATTTAGGGCCCGTTATATAAATTCTATTTCTTCATTTCATTCTATTATGTTATAGTCACATCCTTCTTAATTGCTTCTAATCAAGTCATCTTAAATCTACCTCTAAATCTCTTAGTCAACTATAATATTATCATTTTTTTTCTGATCGGTGTACTAAGTGGTCTCTGTTTTACATGACCAAATCATATTAATCTATTTACTCTCATTTTATCCTCAAAAGGAGCAAGCTCTAATTTACTACATATGCACTCATTTTTTTTATTCTATCTTTTAGTGTACACCCACAAAACCATCGCAACATTCTCATTCCACCATAATTATTTTTTTAATATGTTATTTTTTAATTACCAAACACTCTGACCCATAAGGTACAGTAGGACTTAAAACCGTCGTATAAATTTTTTTCCCTTTAGTTTCATTAGTATTTTATGATCGCATAAGAATCTTGAAGGACTCCTTCATTTCAACAATCCCGATGTGATTTGATGCACAAGATCATCCTCTATCTCAATATCATGCCTAATGAATAATCATAAATAGCAAAAATAATTAGTTTTAAGTATTTCTTGACCATCATCATGTATTATATGCTCTCTCCTTTACCTATTTTTTTACTAAAAATGCACTTCATATATTTTTATTTTTGTTCTACTAAATCTAAAACATTTATATTTTATAGCTTGTCTCCATCTTTCTACTTTAGAATTTATATATCTTCTAATTTCATCAACTAACTCTGTATCATTTGCAAATAACATACACCGTAAAAATTCGTCCTGAATGTGCCTAGTAAATTGGTACATAACAAATGCAAAAAGAAAAGAACCTAAGGCTGACCCTTGGTGTAAACATATAGTAATAATAAATGGCTTAGACTCTCATTTATTAGTTCTTACTAGTTATTTCTCTATCATACATATCTTTAACCACATCAATATATATACTAGATACATATTTTTTTTCTAAAATGCACCATAGTACCTCTCTAGGCACTCTATCATAAGCTTTTTCCAGATTGACAAAAAACATATATAGATCATTTCTCTTCTCTCTATATCTCTCCATCAACCGTGTCAAAATATGTATAGGTTCTATAGTCGATCTCTCGGGGATAAAACTAAATTAATTTTTAGATATACTTGTGCCCTTTCTTAATCTTCGCTGATCAACTGCCTTCTCCCAAAATGGGATTCATTGTACTAATTCATTTAGTCTATCCTAAAATTCCCTTCTAATACTCTCGGGCAAACCTACTTGTGGTGCGTAAGCACTGATAATATCAGTAGCCTCTATACCTAAGACAACTTTTGTTAGTATTATTCTATCTCTAACTCTTTTTACCTGTACAACACTTTCTTTTATTAATTATATACAAGAACTCCCACTCTATTCATATTCATCTCTTTTCATGCACATCAACATTTATATTTTATCTTTTCAATTTCTCTAGATTTTTACCTATTCATTTAGTTTCTCGCAAATAAATTATATTTATTTTTCTTCTAACCATGATATCTATTAATTTCATAGTCTTTCTGGTAAGTATATTTATATTCCAAGTAGCTAGCTAATTCTACTCTTCTACAAAAGCCTCCTACTACTTTCCCTCATACTATTCTAGTCCATGCCTAATACTATTTGGTAACCTATTAAAGGATAGTATATTCTTAGAACACTATTGCTTACTTGTCATTACACTGGAGTGATTGATGTAACACGTCGCTTTCGGGAGACGCCCTAGAAAACCAACATTGCTTACTTATCGTTGTACCGGGATTGCATCGATGCAACATGTCGTGGTGTGAACGCCCCAACGAGTTTCAATAAATAGACCGGATGTTGAAGTATTTTATTATTTTTGTTTTATTTTTTATTGTTACTTTTTGGGAATTTTCATGCTCGGAGCATTAAAGATGTGCAAACATTTGTGAAGATTTCAGGCGCTTTCTAACAAACACGTGGGGGTACCCGCTCAACCACCGATTTGTTCCTCTTTACTTCTCATCTGCCAATTTTTTTTAAATGCTCCGTACACTCTTTTGTAATGTTGATCATTTTTTGTGGTAATTCTCGAATTCAAGGCAAAATTAGTAACTGTAAAATTAATTGCTGCGAGGTTATGGGAGAATCTTTTGCCCACATTTTTTATTTGCTGGTATGTTTCCCCTATTTATGGTTGGCTTTTTGAGATAATGGCCCCCCATAATTAATATATATGCCCCGTTTGACAAAGGGTTAAGGAGGAGGGGTTAAAAGGAAGGATTAATGTACTTAGCCCATTCAATAATCAGGACTAAATTATTAACCCGTTAAATAAGTTTTATTTTAGTCTTTGTGATCAGTTTTAGTGTTTGGGAATAACAATGATTTTGACTATTTTCTTTATAATTAGAAGAGTTAACATTTAATCCTTCTAAATATGAGTATTAGTAAACCCCTCAATTTGAGGGGTTAACTCATTTTAATCCCCTTATAGGGATTAGCTTAACCCTTCTATATTTTTTATGTTTGGCAAATTATAGAGGGTTAACTCACTTTAACCATTGTATAGATTTTTTGTGTTTGGCGGGTTAAGTCACCTTAACCCGTCACTTAACCCTTTGCCAAACGGTACCTATGGATACAAGTTCCC
Source organism: Asparagus officinalis (assembly GCF_001876935.1). NCBI lineage: Eukaryota > Viridiplantae > Streptophyta > Magnoliopsida > Asparagales > Asparagaceae > Asparagus > Asparagus officinalis. Next base: position 81,892,768 of record NC_033795.1, read on the forward strand.
CAAAAACCAAATCGCTATATTTGGTTACAAGTCCCCTAAATCTTATCTATTTGAATACAAATTCTTATAAATCATCAAATTTAAATACAATTCTCCTTAAGTCCACCGTCTTGCAAAGATAAAGAATAAACTCGATGTATCATTCGAACCCATTTGGAAACAACTCTATCTTGCTATCTAAAATCCCTCCAATTTAAAATTTAATTCCTAACAACTCCTTTAGTTTAGTTAGGTTAAGTGGACGAAAATTAACCATGGAGACTTATTGCAAAGAATATAATAAATTTGATGGCCTTGTGTCTAAATATGACAATCTGGGGTGACTTGTATCCAAAATGAATTTCCAAAATGAATAAGATTTCAGGGACTTGTATCTAAATATAATAAGGGCTTTTTATTTCTAGCCCCAAATGTTTACTCATCTTTACCTTTAAACCCAATCACTATTTGTTGTATCCATAAACCTAAACATCTTTTTGTATTTATCTTTAAGCCCAACTTAAAGATTTTGGGGGGCCCACACATACAAGTATTGTATTTTGTAAGTTGGGCTTAAAGATAAATACAAAAAGATATTTGGGTTTATGAATACAACAAATAGTGATTGGGTTTATAGATAAAGATGAGTAAACATTTGGGGCTAGAAATAAAAAACCCATATAAATTTGGAAGACTTGCATTTAAATAGATGATATTTGGGGAACCATATCTGAAAACCCCCTTTACGGTTTGTGATGGTGATATAGAAGTAGAACGTATTGCAAATGCATTCATGGAGAAGATACACTGGTAAATGTCTAATCAAAGGGTCGAATAAAGATTTTGATTGCGATGAAGAATGGATCGTTTCTTCCAAACTATTGGTGAGAATCGGATAAATGATATATGAAAGTCAAATATTTTTTCGAGTCAGAGTCAACGAAACCAGCCCAAGCTCAATTTGTCACTATTCATTTTGCGAAATTCCCTTTGGATTCGGAAATATCGAATTTTTTGTTGGGTTTTTGCTATTTTTGTTAAGGATAGTTTGCTTAGATTAGGAAAGTAATCATGTTTAAATCTCATGTTTGACCAATTAATTTTCTCAGTCATAGATAACCTTGTTAGCATAGTTTGAATATCTTCTATTTCTGGTATTTTTAGTTCTAGTAGAACTCCACTTTGTTTTTTCTAGTTAAACACATGATTGCAAGCCCTAGAGGCGGTGTTTTTTATTAATAAAAATCCGTCTTTTACATTAATTTGTAAATTGTAGATTCTGGGTTATATCTTCATACCTTGACGAATTTCGAGGTTTTCACTTTCATTGTTATGAGAAAGAAACATAAATTGTTGTTTCAACTCTTTTTTCCTTTTAGGGCATGTTTGTTTGCCTAAAAAAAGAGGGAAATCAAAGAATAGTAAATCTATTTCTAAGAAAATTTGTTTTGAGATTGTTTGGTTGGCTAAAAGAAAAGGAAATCAAAGAATGAGAGATGAGTTAACACATTGTTATTGAATGATGTGGGTGATTTTTTAAGAAAATTTGTTTTGAGGTTATTTGGTTGGCTAAAAAAAGAAGGAAATAAATTATAAGAAACATATTTCATGTAATAGGTTTTTTTCTTGTGTTTGGTTCATTCATAAAATAAGAAAATAGATGAGATGAGATGAGCTGTCATTATATTATTGGATGATGTGATCCATACTTAAGGAAATCGATTTCTGAGTTTTTTTTGAAAAAAAATGGGTGGAAATGAAATGTTAATGAGATGAGATGAGTTGTCACAATATTATTGGATGATGTGAGTGTTTTTTAAAAGATGAGATGTGATGGAGATGAGATGAGTTGGATGATGTGACACATTTCTTGTGTTTGGTTTATTTTTAGGAGATGATATGAGATGAGTTGTGGCTCTGGGATGAAAATAATATTTTATTGGATTTTGTGGTGAGTTTTAAGGATGAAAATGGATGAAAATAATATTTTATTGATTTTCATATACCCTTTTCCTTTTCTTGATTTTTAGGAAATCAACCAAACAACCCCTTATTCTACTCACTTTCTTGACAAGGCCCTTACCATACATAATGAATATAACTCTCTACATAATGGCGAGCTTTTGTATGATATGACCAGACACTTCCTAATAGCTTAAATCTTTTAAAACTTAAATTTCTTATAAAGTGGTGATAGTCATTTGTATAATTGCTATGCCCTAAAAAAGAAAGGGGTTTTTCCCCATATTAATCAGTTTAAATCATATTTTGAGTTGGCCTCGCAAAATTTCATGTTTTGAAATCAGCACCCCAAGTCTTTTTTTTAAGAAGTTTGGTTAAAGTTGAGATATTGTCCTCTTTAACACTGTTGATGTATTATTAGTTATGCCCTTACGCATTTAAACTTGAATCTAGACTAGTTTTTTAAACCCAAATCCAGAATTGTTTAATTTAGACCTATTTAGTTGATTCGGGTGTTGATTTTGGAGAGAGAAAAAAAAAAATAATACAGGCACACCATCAACCACACCTCCTCTTCTGCTACAGTGCAGTGGGCCCCATATGAAATTTATTAAAAAAATTCATATGGGGCCCGCTGCATTGTAGCAGGAGAGGAGGTGTGGTTGATGATGTGGTTGATGGTGTGCCTGTAGTGCCCCTCAAAAAAAATTTCCCCTTTCAAAGAAGTTGAAGTACGAAACTAGACACAAAGATGGAAATTACAGCTAACAAGAGATATTTAATGACTATGATTTAGTACCTATGGTGATATTTAATGACTATGATTTAGTACCTATGATACCGTTTGGCAAAGGGTTAAGTGAGGGGTTAAGAAGACTTAACCCCTTCTTAACCCGCCAAGCACAAAAAATCTATACAAGGGTTAAAGTGAGTTGACCTTCCATAATTTGTCAAACATAAAAAATATAGATTTGTTAAGCTAACCCCTCTAGAGGGATTAAAATGAGTTAACCCCTCAAAATGAGGGGTTTACTAATACTTCTATTTAGAAAGATTAAGAGTTAACTCTTCTAATTATAAAAAAATATTCAAAATTATTGTTATTCCCAAACAGTAAAACTGATCACAAGGACTAAAATAAAACTTATTTAACATGTTAATAATTTAGTCCTTCAGATAATTGAATGTGCTAAGTACATTAATCATTCTTTTTAACATCTCTTCCTTAACCTTTTGCCAAATGGGGCCTATATGTCTATGGATAGCCACCGACCCAACCGTGGCTAAAATTTTGAATGATAAGTGTAGCAAAAGGACTAATTTTAAAGCACTTTAAGGATTCGAGGGACAGATTTCAAAATATGAAGATTTGAGGAACTATAACGTCAAAATAGCAAATAGGTTGAGGACTAATATCATAAAAACCTTAAAGCCGGTGCAATGAGGCCCATGAGGCAATCTGAAAAGATTTCCGACTTGGGCAGAGCAAAGAAACGTAAAGCCCATAGTGGCCCATTAACATCGGCCAGGACTCGAGAATTAAAGCGGAGACCTTTCTTCGCTCTCTCTGCAACTGTTGAATCGAGCGAGATGTTCAAGAAGTGAGTTTTTCTATCAATTTATTGCACAATTTATGTTTTTTCTTCGAAAAAGTTTCGTTCTTTATCTGTTCCGGATTGTATTATGTAGCGAATACTAAGTACTCCTTGAAAATTTGAACCCAAATGCATAGTCCTAGGGTTACTCCCTGTTATGTTTTATGACCTGAATTCTTGAAGAATTTAAGGAATTTTTTTCTAGCAGGATTAGTATTTATTAGTAGAATATATAGAGGTTTTAAACCTAGGGTTTCACTTTTGTGAATGGGGGCATTGCAGGAAAGAGTTGAAAGAATGTAAGAAGTGTTCTTAGTAGGGTTTGTTTTTTACTTGTGTACCCCCAAATCAACCATATTTGCAAAATTTCCCCCCAACATGGATGTTTGCTTATCCCTTCAATTCTACCACATCGAGTTAAAAAATATCCCAAATCGGTCGTGGTTAGTATTTGAATGGTGGAAGGAAGATTCCAGCTCAACAACTAACAGAAAAACGAGGAATTTTCTGTAAACATTCCTTTAATAGTATAAGCGTTAGCATTTGAAGGATTTTTTTAGAAGGATTCGTGTTTACTATTAGGTGGTGTTTGGCAATTCCAAAATTAGGTTGGTTTTGTACTAGTTTTAGTTTAACTAGGCTAGAGTTGGTCCACATAGGTGTCGGTCCAAAAGGGAATTAGTTTAGAGGCTAGAATTTGAACTAAAGAAAACAAGTTCATTTTTGGTCCAAATATTACCGAACTAAAAGATAGCTTTTGGACGAAGATTGCACCCACTAAAACTAGTTTTGTGGAGTTGCCAAACACACACTTGGAATAGGTTTCTTCTTACCTATGTACCCCCAAATCAACCATATTTGAAGATTTACTCCCAAATCTTGATATTTGCTTAACCCTCCATTTCTACCACATTTAGTCAAATAACCAAAAAGTTACGATGGATGCATTTAAATTTTCTGTTAGTTGTTTAGTTGGAAATTTTGCCTTATACCATCAGAAACCAATCTCATTAGGTTTGGGGTATTTTAATTCAATGCGGTAGAATTTGGGGATGAGGTGATATGTATGTAGATTCGAAGGGAAAATTTTGCAAATATGGTTCATTTCGGGTGTATATAGGTTAAAAACATTTTCTTTAACAATCCGTTTCTCTTTAGAGTTTTTGTAGTTTCTTTTGAATTTATGTGCCATTTTCTTGATCCCTTGTTGACAAACAGCTAATTGATAGTGATGTTTGCAACATGGCCGCAAAAGTTTATACGGATGTTTGGTTAGTGGAAATTGAAATTGTTACCTCCATTGTAACTTCCAAAAGATAGTTGTATTTACAGTCGCCACTGATGCAAAACAAGTTAAGATTGAGTTAGATTTTATTTGGTAATTTAGTTTGAAATTTAGTTAGGAGATTTTATTTTAGTTGATAGGATTTGCAGTTTGAGAGTTTATCTATATAGATAATATTTTAGTTAGATATTTGGTTAGGATAATATTTTTTGTTTTATTAGATAAGATTTAGCTGATTTGATGTTATCTTTATTGTTAAATTTATTCTATAATAAGTGTATCCTCCACGAAACATTGGTTGATGAATAAAATTATAGTTATGTGAGAATCTGGAGTGATTCCTCAAGGTGTGAAGCCATTTATCCACAGGGTAGATGCTGTGAGTGAATCCGGTCTATCCTAATTTATCTTTTTTTAATCTTACTTTTTATAAAAAAGGCTTACTGTTCACCTAGTGGTATTCATTCATCTCCCGCCGTCCATTATATCCATTTTCCAATGGCGTTTTTTACTTTTTTTAGTTTCAAATTCAATCAGAATCCATTCCCTGTCAATTGGTATCGGATCAAGCTCAACGCTCCACAATAACCATTGGTAAATGTCCACTTCCTCCATCACAACAATTTGAATTTAGTCCTTTAAAATTCGACAATGTGCCTTATTTTTATGGATTTGATGGATATGAAGAAAGATATGATTTTGAGTTTTGGATGCAAGACTTAGAAGATTTATTTACTATTTATGATTTATCGGATTGAGAGATGTATATGCATGCTAAGTGTAGGTTAAAAGGAGAAACTCAGGATTGGTGGTTTCACTATTATTCTAGTCCTTGGTCATATATACGTTCGTGGGCACATATGAACTTTCTACTTTAAAGAAGATATTCTAGTTATCCAATTGAAAACATTACTATTTTTCTTCAAAGCCCAAGACAAAAGTGTCCTAGACCCGATCAGATGTTGATCTACAATATGAACCCAAGTCAAATCCAGAGTGAAAATCGGAGCTGACACCAAGACCAGAAGTGGACCTGAACTAGATTTGGAGCTAGAACCACATCATGAAGCCGATCCAGTGCTCGAATCTGGGCAAGATCTAGAAGGAGAAGAAAATGAAAAGATATATTTAGAGCATGAACTTGAACTCGAGTCCGAATCAAAGATTGAGCATAAGGTTGACCTAGAGGCCGAGCTTGAATCAAACCCAAACCCCGAATCCAAGTTGAAATGTTGTTTGAGATACTTTCACTCTATAGTAATTTGATAATAGAGCGTGTCATTCTAAAACCTCCGCCACCTATACATTATCAAATTATGCAAATAATTTTAAATATCCTGCAGTGCTTACAACAATACTACCCACTGATTGAAGGAAATTTTTATACTCCTTTTATAAAACTCAAGGTCATGTTTCCTCTAACAAGGGGAGATTTGGTGCGAGACAAATTAAGAGCGGGTTGATTCTATGTGGTAATTTAATTTGGATTTTATATAGGAAATTTTATTTTAGTTGATATGGATTTGTAGTTTGAGAGTTTATCTTTATAAATGTTTTCTGCTATATATTTGGTTAGGATAATATTTTTAATTTTATTAGATAAGATTTAGGTGATTTGATGTTATCTTTATTGTTAAGTTCATTCTATAAATAAGTTGTATCCTCCATGAGGAAGGATATTGATTGATGAATAAAATTATGCTTATGTGAGAATTTTGGAGTGATTCTTCAAGGTGTGAAGTTATTTATCCATAGGTTAGATGCTGTGATTCTGTTTTAATTCATCTTTTTTTTATCTTAGTTTCTTTTTTTAATGAAAAAGTACTGTTCACCCTGTATATTCACGATATTGTTCATTCATCTTCCGCCGACCCTCAGATCCATTTTCCAACGATGTTTTTAAAAAAAAAATTCAAATTCAATCAGAATCCGTTCCTCGTCAGGCTTGTTTTACTACTCTTGAAGATTAGTTTTTACACGAAAGGCGTACAGCTGAATTGAGTCCATGTCCTTTTTTAAATGACTAATTTTTGCAACTGCAGATGCAAAAAGCTCGTGTTTGTAGCAAACCCAAGAGCTTCAATTCCAATTACATATTTGTTTTTGCAGATTGCACCCGCAGTTACAATTTTTACTGAATTAAACAACCCTGTAGTGTTTTCAGTGGATTGTATTTGACTTTTTGTGTAGTGGATCAGATATATAGTTATCTCATTTGATTTACTCCGAAATTATACATATTACATCATAACTACACATTGAAATGCTTTTAAGAGCCAGTTTAGTGGTTGTTTGGTAAAACCTCTGGGACTAATAACATCTCAATCGTTTGTTGGGGAATTACCCAAAAAATCATAGGTCTGGCCTAGGGACACAATAGGAACATTGACTGAAGACCATGATTTTTTTTCCTGTGTGGAATTGGAACATTGTTAATCAACATTTCTGTTTGTTTTCCAGATTTACTTATGAAGATATATCTGCACAAAACCAAGTGAAAGCATCTGTACAGAGGAAGATACGTCAAAGCATCACAGATGAGGTTACCATTCCATATAGTGTTGATTGTTTTCTTTTCTCAGTTTAGAAAATAAAGAAATATGTGACTTTGATTTTAACATTGTGTTTTTTCTAATTAGTTTTTGATTATTATGTCAGTATCCTGGCCTTGAGCCTCTTATGGATGACCTGCTTCCAAAGAAATCACCTCTCATTGTTGCAAAATGGTAGGCCAGATCTTTATCACATATATATTTTTTGCATCCTCCAGGATTGACACTGAAGCACTTCCATGTTGGTTATAGCTGAAATACTATCATGTTGGTCCTTCAATAATTAAGTATGAATGTATAAGAAGGGGAGGCATGGAGTATCCATTTGTCATTATAAACTCAGTAGAGAAAATACTAAGAGATTGTTGGCACGTGGATGACTTTCAATATTCATATGTTATTTTTGTAGGACAACCTTAGCATCACCCTGCAATATCTCTGAATAAGTAGATCCAGATGACTGTGCATCACGAGCCATTCACATGGTCTAAAATGATATTTTTGATAATCAGTCCGCACAATAGAATTATCTACGCTGCAAGTTACCAGTCATAGCCTTTGTCGCTGAATATCAATTCAACCAATTGTTAATCTCCATAAACCTTGGTAGCGTTTTAGTTTAAACATATATCACGTTACATGGTTGTGATGGAACTGTTCAATACCATTTAAAATTTCTAAAAAATTGTTCAGTGCTCATTTATGAGTCTACAACAAAAGCAGATTGTCCCGAAATAGTTTCATCAACTTTTTCTTGGGATGTTTGTGCAAGAAGAAAGGTCATAGGTTTAAGACGGTCTGCAGACATGCTTTGTGGAATTATCTCCCTACTAGGGGAGCCGGTGGGTTTACGCATCTTATAATTAATGAACATTTTCCTTTACAATTTTGACTGACAACTATACATGTTTTAGTTTGTTGGTTCCGACCAATGCGTTGTCCTTTTAACTGTCATGGATCTGCACCAATTCAGCAGCATGACTGTGTGCAGTCGAGCATTCCTACTTTTGACCACATGTAGCTTTTATATTTGAATGATAGACTGTTAAAAAATGTTTCCTAACGTTGTAACGATTGTTTTTTTTCCCTAGTCAAAATCACTTGAATCTTGTTGTGGTGAACAATGTGCCTCTATTTTTCAATATTCGTGATGGCCCTTACATGCCGACACTGAGGCTCCTTCATCAATGTAAAGTATTATCTCTTTGAACTCTTCACTTTGTTCATTATTGTTTAGGAGTTTTATCTTTGTTGTAGTGTTGTAATCTCAATGAACTATATCACATGCTGCGAGGATATTGTGAAGGTGTGACCTAGGAATATTGAAGGATCAATGCATTCACGTTTCCTTTTCACCTTTGATGTTCTTAGCACCAATTTCATTATTCATGTTTTTCTATCCTCTGGCCTAAAGCAGCATTGGCACTCCTACAACAGATGGTGATTTGATTATTTTTCCCTCACCCTTTTTTCAGACCCAGAAATAATGAAGAAGTTACAAGTTGATAGAGGTGCGATCAAATTTGTCCTTTCTGGTGCAAACATAATGTGTCCTGGTCTTACATCCCCTGGTGGTGCTTTGGATGACGAGGTTCTCGAGGAATCCCCAGTGGTACGACGTCACTCTTTCAAATTAATGAATTGTTAACTTGAACTTCTATTTCTACTCGGTAGGATGTAGAAGCATATGGAAAATCCAAATGCTTGTAACTTTAAGAAGCCATGAATGGGAGGTCATGTTGGATGTCCCAGACGGTAGTCTTGTGATGCTACTGTGCTGTGGGGTAGTACATGGCTTCAATGCTTTTCAAATAATATTTAATATTTTACTGTGATTTTCCTATACCTAATTATTTTAGTTTATGTGTTCCCTTGTTCAACTGTCATCGCGTAAATTTTCTCTGACCAAAGAAGTCTGTGTCATTATTGTTGGACAAATTGATGTATGTTCCTGTTAGGTGAATATTTACTTTTGGAAGCCAGCTATCTCATCATTGTTATGTACAAATACGCATACATGTTACATAAATATAAATGTGCGCCTTGAACTTCATCTTGGCTGTCTGTTTCCTATGTTTAAAGTTGATAAAAGACTGATTTGTACAGCCTATGAATTTCAGGCAATAATGGCTGAAGGAAAGCAACATGCTCTGGCAATCGGGTTCACAAAAATGTCAGCAAAAGACATGTAGGTTTCTCTCGGGAATTATCAAATATTTGTTGGCTACTTTATTTCCTTATTACATGAGAATATTTGCCTCTTGTCATTTGGCCTATATACTTTTTTTGTACAGTAACTATTGTCAACACTTTCTTATAGAACTGTGCGACTTTGATTATGGATCCTGCCTTTTATTGTCATATTTCTACTTTTTTTTTAAAAATGATTTGACTAGTTAGTTGCCAGAGACTGAGATTAAGCAAATTACTGAAGGTCTGTTGCTCTTGTAAAATTGGTACAAGAAATTCTCTGACATCAGAGATTGAAAATGAATTAACATGTGATGTCTATAAGAGATTGCTGTAAGTATTCTGTATAGAAATATTTGGTTTGTTTGTCTGTTAAAATGAAAAATTCAGAAATTGTTGTGCTTTATCCTCATCTCTGTTCATACAATTGGATCTCAGAAAGCACTTGCTGGGAAACAGATTTCTAGAATCCGAAACCAACAGAATCTTTATGTAGCTTACGGTTTCCTATAGATTTAGGCCACAGGTGGATGTTTGAGTGACATGTATTGGACACACCTGAAGAGGCTCCATGCTAAGGAATCCCTTTCGCATGCCAGCAAAAACTAAAAGTGTTCACATCCAGAGGCTTTTTTCCTGATCTCAAAATGTTAACCTTTGAGCTACAACATGAGGGAAGCAAGGGAAGAATAAAAAACTTAGCATTATTGTTTACTACTGCTAGCTACAGCCTCCTTTGTTGCATTTTCTGCAACCATTTAGCACACAATGTGGGATTGAGTGCAACAATGTTGTTTATCTCAATATAACTAGGTGAAAGGACAAACTGGAGAAGAGCAACAGAGATGATGTCTGCAATGGAGGAGATTTATCATGGAATAATTGCCAAAACTGAGTCAATACCATCTCTCTTGGCATCGACAATTCCATGGGATGACATCTCAATTTGTTTGTGGCATATAACTCTATGGTACCTATATCATTTCATACATACCTCAGCCTTTTTGGCTGTATTGATAATAAATACATCCTTTGTGGTCTTGTAGATAGCAGAGAATTAACGAGAAAGAAAAGGAGGAAGGGATTATAGGCAGCAATAAATTGATCCAGACCTCTTTTAATGGATGGTTTATGTGATATGGATTCAAAACTATTCATGTTGCATTCTATTCTAGTTACATTTGTTAATACAAAGACTGCTGGTGACCTATAACAATCAGTGAACTTCGGCCTTTTTGCCAAACCTTTATTTTTCATTGGAGTATAGTCTTTCTGGTGGGCTCACTGCATGTTTCAAGCTGTAGTTGCCTGAGAAGTAGTTTCTATTTGCACTGTTTGGCTTTTATATTTTGACACCACATAAATTTTTTTTTCATTATTTGCAGAAAAGCTATCAACAAGGGGATTGGTGTTGATACCATGCACTATCTAAATGATGGCCTTTGGAAGGTAAATATTAATTAGCTCTTTTCCTATGATACAAACTACCAATAAAGTTGTTTTGTGCTTCGATTTCTTTATTAAGAAAATTGGACCCTGACGGGTATTCTATACTGTTTCTGTCTTTTGCGTTTCAATGAAAACTGAGAATGATTTGTGTTTTAATTATTCCAATGGGCTTATGTTGTTGACAAATATATTATCGTCATGGAGTGTGTGGAATATTTACTGTTTAAATTTGATAAGACGAGCTGTTTGTAGAAGTTAAAAGTAAGTTCCTGTATTTTCAAAATAGAACAAATTTTCACTGTAGCCCGATTTTAAATTTTTATTATCAAAATCGACTGTATCTCATTTTATTTACTAAAATCGACCCGTTTTCTCGCCACGTCAGCGTCGTGGCGAGAAAGCGGGTCGATTATTTTTTAATCGGCTTCGTAAACTGTCGGGGTTGGCAACCCCGACTGTTTAGTCGATCGCCTGCTAACAGCTTAACTAAATGGTCGGGGTTGGAAACCCTGACCAATTCGAAATGGTCGTATTTCGAATTGGTCGGGGTTCCCAACCCCGACCAATTGGCAGAGCTCAGCCCCGCTGGTTTTAACCAGTGCACGAATTGGTCGGGGTTGGGAACCCCGACCAATTCAGAGCCCATCTCAAATTGGTCGGGGTTCCCAACCCCGACCATTAAGCAGAGCCCAAACACGCAGGCAGTATTGGTGCATAAAATGGTCGGGGTTCTCAACCCCGGCCATTTTGCAGACCCCTTCCAGCCCACATTCACATGGAAACTCATACTTCCTGTAGTACAAAATATAATCACAAATAACACATGCTAAAATACAATCATACTCCTGTTATCAATCCACAATGCAATCACAAACATAAATATCATACGTACAATTTATATTCGCAAACTTAACATTATATCAAATCCATCGCAACACAAACAACATATCAAGTCCAAATTGCAACTCAAACACAAACATCCTATCAAGTCCATCGAAACTTAACAAATATCAACAACGCCCTTTCCCCTCCCTCTCCCTCTCCCTCTTCTTCCTCTCCCCCCCGTTCACCTTCGACGTGAGCTCGGATAAGTTCCTCGTCCGGTTGTGTGTGAAGTTGGGAGCGCACGACATCCGCGTCGACTCGATCCGCCTGTGAACATCCGGCCTGTGATCCGCCAGCTTCATCATCATGTGCACGGCTTGATCCCGCCCCCGTGTGTCCTCGTCGACGTCGCCGACCGTACTCAATTGGTCGCTCCTCCCGTCCATCGCGGCTTGCATTACGCGTCCTCTGAAGAGCCGACCGTATCTTTTTTATCATTCGAAGGAACGTGTTCCTCGGCGCCTGCTCAGTAGTCGTGCGCAATGCGCCATATGCCATTCCGGAAAGCTCTTCGAGCTCTTGTACCTATAAAATAAAAACCGAAAGAAAATTAGTATCAAGTGGATGGTGAGAAAATAAAACTTAGAAAATAATTGTATATTATTCTTATACACTTACCAACTCTCTCTCGACTGGGCCTCTTGGTATGTACTCCTTCGGGGCTTTGTTTTCCTGAAATATCCACCGGCGAGTAATCCCCCAATACCACCGCAGGTACACACCTAGGTTAGGTGCATCAGCCCTCTCCATCACTACCTGTTCCTCCCTTAAATCCCACCTCCCGATGTAATTTTGGCGAATTATTTCCCAATTAGCACGATGTGCACCTTTTATCCAAGCTCTCTCTATTCTCTCCACAGGCCTTGGAATATGTTGCCGTAGTCCAAATTGTTGAAGCACACGGTCAAGCACGTGCATTTCGACAATCTCAAAGCATATTAGTGGGATGCGAGCACGCCATACATCCTCACCTTCCCAGCAAATATCCGGTAGTGACTCCAACACTAGCTCGTAGGGCATCCATTTGACCTATAAAGAAGGTATTATGATATAAGATATTATGATATATTGATTGAATATATTTAGATATCGATAACAATTGGTCGCATAATTGAATATATTTAGATATTAAAATTTTTATACCTGCTCATCCTCCATCTGATCAAGCTCGTTTCTGTAAAAGTTTTCATGCCCCTTTGGAGAGGTTTGCCAGGATCTGGACACATTACATCTATTTTATATACAACGTGTTAGTATATATTGAAATAAAACACTAACGTTACATGCATCTTAATAATACCTGCAGCCTAAAGGAATATGACCATCGAGAGCGCGGGCCTCCCTCAAATCAGGTGTTCCCAAATGCAATCGCTCCCATGACCATATCTGTAGCAAAGTGAGGCAGCCCTTCAATTCTTTGTTTTGTACGAGTGCTATTTTTGTCATCTCCTTATACAAATAGGCTAACACTGCACTCCCCAAGATAACTCGCCACACTCCGATAGGTCCCTAAGAAGCGGTAACCATCTCACGTGCACGGAATCCTTAGTGGAATCCGGAAACAGAATAGTACCGATCATATGTAAAATATATGCACGGGCATAGCTCTTAATGATCTCATCAGTCGCATCGATTGGTATATTCATAAAGTTATTCCTTAACCATTCGAGTTTGATCTTTCCCCCCTTCATTGTAGGACAGTGACCCAACAATTCTTCACACGTAGTTCCATAGTGGAAGTCATCGGTGCCCGTCACTGCATCACCATCTACTCTGAGGCCAAGTATAACCCCAACATCCTGCAAGGTAATCGTCGCCTCTCCTTGGCGCAGGTGGAAAGTATTTGTCTCGGGCCTCCACTGTTCAACTAATGTCGTCAAAAGTGCCCAATCAAGTCTTACCCATTTAAGTTGTGAACACTCAAAAAAGCCGGCTTGACGCACATAATATTGTATCTGTGGATCCGTCAACTCCCAGCTAGAGTGTGCACGGGTATGATCGACAACAGTAATACTCGGGGCCTGCATGTAGTAAACAGTGCAAATGTTCAGTAACAATCAACTACATTAAAATTTATATATAATTGAAAATAATAAAACTGCACTTTACCTCCCCAGCGTCTATCTTTGCGGATCGGTGGCGCTCTTGGTCATAAAGAACATCATGTGTCAATGGACCCGCCTCCATAACTGAAATATCTGCACATATAACGATGATACATTAATTGATCTATAATTGAGTTAGAAAAAAATTGATTTTACTATAAGCATTGATTTATAAGCATTGTTTGAGTTTTTTATAAGCATTGATCTATAAATGAGTTAGAATGAAATTACAAATGTATAAAATTGTACCCATTAATTGCTATCTACTTGGATTGGTCGGGCAATGAGATCTTGGAGGCACCACATGCGGTCCGTTATAGTGTGGCCAATAACGACTATCATGTACGGGGTGGAAACACAGCTTATATGCCTCTCTATAGTTGCTTGATTGATACCACTCAGAAGCGTATGTGTAATACGAAATATTTACACCCCCCGATTGCTTGGACGTAACCGCTATGACATGTGAACAAGGCAATTTTTGCAATTCTGGTATGTTACAGGTGCATGTGCAATGTGCACCTCCCAAATTGACGGTGTAATTGTGACCATGTTTGTCTGTAACCTCCCATTCATCTACAGCAAATCTAACAATCTTCGTGCCTCTCGCCTGCTTAACTCGAGCTCCTAAAATCGCCTCATTTTTTGGTGTCAAGAACGAGGCCCACATTGCTCTATCCTCTCGCCGCTTGACAAAATAGTAATTGAGCCTATAAAATGTCCTCGCAACCAACGCTTGTATGGGCATTGCCCGAGCCCCCTTAAGTACCCCGTTGAAGCTTTCAGAACAATTGGTTGTCATCATGCAGAACCGATTCCCTCCATCTTTACTGAGTGCCCACCGGTCGACGTAATCACTGCCCAGACTTCTCTCAATCCAATCATGTGCAGCTTGAGATGTTGCCTTGATTTGATCCCGTATCCGATCATACACATATGTTTCCGGCGTACAACCCGCTTGCCACAGAAGGTTTTGTAAATGAATCTGACTAAAGCTCTTTTTGAAGTTAGCTCTAATGTGTCGTAAGCAATAGCGATGATGGTGATGAGAGCCAAATCTCCTCCACAATGCTTTTGGAATACCTTTCATCCTATCAGATATGAAAGTAATTTTTCTAGGAGGCAACACATTAAAAATATATAATTGAATGCAAGAAAAAAACCACTCCCAATTTTCACTGTTCTCGACCTCCACAACGGCGAAGGCCAAAGGAAATAAGCCACCATCTGCATCAACTCCTGTAGCAACAAGCAGTACACCCTTGTATTTACCGTATAAGTGTGTGCCATCAATGCTAAGAATAGGCCGACAAAATTTAAACCCCTCAATCGAAGGCCCAAATACCCAAAAAACAGAGGTGAATTGATGAACTCCCGGATCGATCTCTTTGGTTATGAGTTTGTATTCAGATCCAGGATTACTTCTTTTGATCGCATCAAGATATAAAGCTAGTGTCGCGTAAGACTTGTCCCAATCACCAAATATTTTTGTCATCGCAATTCTTCTTGCATTCCATGCTTTAATATACGAGATTTTAATGAACTTGGTATCAAGCACTTTCTCAATTATATTATCGGGCGTTAGATCAAGCTTCTTCCTTAATTTTGGCATAATCAACCGCGCTATGTAAGAGGCAGATGCACCACTGTGATCTTGCTCTAATATTGGATTGACACATGTGTGAACACCGCAGTATTCACTGATCCTAAATTGAAAATTGTGTTTCTTTCCTGCAAATGCATATAACTTCCAAGGACATGAGTAATCAGCTTCATTTCCCTCGGTCAGACCTGTTCTTTGTGTGTTCATAAAACATATTGCATCATAACTTGTGCGATTGCTTTTAACTTGCTTGAACTTGAAATTCTTTTCGAAAGAGTATTCACGAATAGCATCAACCAATTGGTCTTTAGTCTCGAATAAATCACCAACTTTAAAGGGGGCGTCATCATCTCCTCTACGAGTTGAACTTTCACCGATGCACATATCTTTTACTGTGGAAGAATGAATCCACTCATCATCTTCAAACTCGTCGGGGGGTGGTTCTTCGTACTCAATGTAGTCATTATTAACGTAAGCCTCATCAGGCCATTCCGGATTATCTTCGACATCTTGGGTAACAAATTGCATGCTATCAACTGGTGCACTATATTGTTCTTCACCTCCCGAGTCATTGCTTCTTTCATCCTCTTCGATTGATGCCCCACTTAACGGCCCCATATTTCCATAAGAGACTTCGTTATTCATGACATTTGATGTTCCACCGAATTGAGCCTGCTCCATTTCATTCGAAGAAGAAAGAAACCCATCGGAATTAACTCTCATATCTAACATGCGTGAGAATTCTCTTGGAGGTTTGAATATTTGGCACAAATTATGTGGCAACTTTTCAATAAATAATTCTACCGTTTGTTGCGACTTGCCCAAATTAAACATAATACTCATATGATAATCGTTCGAGATCTCCACTGCGGATGTTCTATCAATAGCTATGGGCCAATTGCATATAATTTTCAGTCGGTATTCTCGTGGGTCAATTTCCGTAACTCGGTGTAATTCCATAACCAAGTCGTAGTAACTATATGATTCCGAGATCATTAATGGCGTCGTTACCCCTCCGACGTACATTGACATATTATTCATCCCATAATTAATTTGCCCACCATAAGAACAAGCAATAAACATCATATTATTCAACCTATTCAAAAGAAAATTATATCATTTAAATATAAAAAATTAAATTAATATGCAAATAATCTCATATAATTTCAACCAAAAACCCTAATTCCCAAATTGTAAATCCTAAACCCTAAAATTGAACAATTGAACATTATATGCCCTAAAAGTTAATTACATCGATAATAATCATCATACAAACGAATTTCAGCGATAACTCTAGCCCACGAAATTCATTTATAAATGAAAACCCTAGCAAATTATTTTTTAGGAAAAAATCCTACATTTCTACATGTTAAAAAAGGAGAGGAGTAGAAGAAATTACCTAAAAACGTTGTAGATAACTTTTGATTTGAATTTCCACCGAAGAAACGAGTTCAAACTTGAGATCTGAAGCTTTGGTTTTGGGAGAACGGACGGAAGAGAGAAGAGGGAGGCGGAGAAATGAGCTGGGATCAGGGGAATGAGGTCACGGTGGCTTTTATACGGTGCAGGGGACCCAGAATAAGTAGTCGGGTTTGCCAAACCCGACTATTTTTTGCCTCGGCCTTGGCCTCTGCTTAATGGTCGGGGTTGGGGCCCCGACCAATTAAAAATGAGCTTCGAATTGGTCGGGGTTCCCAACTCCGACCATTTCGTCCGTGGCAAAACCCAGCGCTGGCTGGGCTCTGCCAATTGGTCGAGGTTGGGAACCCCGACCAATTCGAAATAGGACCATTACGAATTGGTCGGGGTTCTCAACCCCGACCATTTAGTTAAGCTGTTAGCAGGCGATCGACTAAACAGTCGGGATTGCCAACCCCGACAGTTTACGAAGCCGATTAAAAAATAATCGATCCGCTTTCTCGCCACGACGCTGATGTGGCGAGAAAACGGGTCGATTTCAGTAAATAAAACGAGATACAGTCGTTTTTTATAAAAAACACCCACAAAAAAAAAAAAAAAAACGGCCTCACCTCCTCTTTTGCCCTTTCCATCTCTTTACTAATCCCAATCTTCAATTTGAATACTTGACCAGAGTCTTGTGGTCTTGTTATTATGTTTTGTCTATGCATGGACTTGGGCTAGAAATTTTTCTGAATAGCACTTCAGTGCAAGTCATCCAACCATCCAGAAACCCATTCATCTTAATATGAAACCAGCATTGTCGCACGTGCATATGCATGTGCAACAGATGCAAAAATATTTTTAATAAATTTTTGTGTCAAAAGTACATGGTAGATCTAACTATAATGTGAGATCTTAAACCTGAACAAACTATCCTTTTATTTTTCATGGGAAAAAAAAGATTTCTAGTCACTTATAATATCATTTATATAACCTTTATTTATTTTGTTATAGAATAGAGCGCTTGTTTTTAATGCAAAAAATTTATAATTTCAAAATAAATAAACTTATATTTATACTTCGACATTCTTTTGACCTTTTTTGCTACACATGTTACTATTTTTACTTGAAGAAACTTATTAACTTTCATTTGTATTCCTTTTAGAACTTAAATATATAGATATTTAATTATATGAGCCCAAATCCTATGTTCGTGGCATTGTATGGGGTGGAATATTCTGGAAAACAAAAAAGATAGAGGAAGGAAAAGAAAGAAAAACTTAGTTGTATGATATGGAACACTCTAGAAGCAAAAAAGAACGAGAACATGTCCTCTTTTCATTCAATTTTTTATTACGTTTAATATAATAGTATAGATTTAGTGAAATCACTAAAATACCGAATATGAGTTTCCATTGTCCTTCAAACGTTTTGGTACCTTCACTTGGTTTGTAACTAATAGGATAAATATTCATTAAGTGAGATATCAGTGAATATCTTTGAGAAAAATTGTAATTTTCCCTGACATATTCCTCTTTCCTTGCTATTGGATTACTCCATCTAACCTTGTGCCAACATCATGACTTGAATCACGCATCTTGTGATCTGTAGATCTTTTTTTCATGATATTTGAGACCCAGGAATGACTAGCAGAATGCAGCTAAGTTTTCATCTTAGATTTGAAGCTCAAAGAGAATAGAGTGTTGTAGGGTTGAGGGAGCAAGTGGACTCCCTCAAAATAGTTTTTGACATGATTGATTACGAAAAGGTCTGATTATATAGGAGAATTTTTTGAAAAAGACCGAATTTGATAAATATTTAGCAAAAATAACCATTTTGCTAAATATTTAGCAAAATCGACCTCTTTTTTGCCAGCTCATCAAGGCTGGCAAAAAAGAGGTCGATTTTGCAAAATATGAGTTTCAAAACACACGGGACTAGTAGTCCCGTGTGTTTAGTGGTTGCTAATCATTGTCTAAACAACACACACAAAACCCACAAGACTAGTGGTCCTGTGGGTTTTATGCACTAATCATGGACTAATTGATTACTAGTCAATGATACTGTGAAAGAGAGACATAGTATATTTACTACCCAAGCTGTGCATAGAGTTGTTATCTCACTAATCATGCACTAATCATGGACTAATGATATTGTGTCTCTCTTTCACAGCATCATTGACTAGTAATTAATTAGTCCATGAGTAGTGCGAAGTTTCAGGTAAAAGGTTCATTTGGACTAAGCGCGTATTATCTCATTCAAACTCTATCTGCTATTGTGCATAAAACCCACGGGACTACTAGTCCCGTGGGTTTTGTGTGTGTTGTTTAGGCAGTGGTTAATAACCACTACACACACGGACAGGACTAATAGTCTCGTGTGATTTGAAACTCATATTTTGCAAAATCGACCTCTTTTTGGCCAGCTTTGGTGAGCTGGCCAAACAAAAAGAGGTCGATTGTGCTAAATATTTGGCAAAACATTCGTTTTTGCTATATATTTATCAAATTCGGTCTCTTTTAAAAAATTATCCTTATATATAACGTGAAGGAAACAGATTGACTACCTTGTAGGGCACAAGATCCAAAGAATATGTACAATTGCATGATTGAGAAAATCCCGACTTACAGAAGAACATAAATTGTTACAAATAATTATTTATGGAACTAATTCATGGAGCTATGGATGTGATTATTTATTGGCCTTCATTAAAATATATGGTAAACCACACATAAGATGATTAAGTGCTATGTCCTTCACAATAAAGAAATGAAGTTATTGAATAATCTTTGTTGTTGGGAAGAACGACATCGAAAAGTGCGATTGAAAATTGCAGCAAAATCATGAAGTTGTTATTGATGATATGTTTATGCAATCCGATACCTGATTGCTGGCGATCTAAAATAGTGTATCATTTATAATGCTAGAGCTTAGTGGGTTATGAAAACATTGTTTTCAACCATGTTTTTAGAAAAAAATTAATTTTAAACTTGTCATAGACTTATAATGCTAGAGCTTAGTGATGATTGACTGAAATATCTCAAACAATATGAAATTGTAGAGTAGTTAATGGCATTGTTAGGGGAGCAGCTTTAATAATTCACTGTTATTGAGTACTTCAGTTTGATAGCTAATTTATTTTAGTTAATTTATTAATGAGTACTTGACTGTTGGTATTGTTGTTAGCGAACATAACCCTGTTTCCTCCTGCATATCGATATTTGAGTTTAATTAATTAATGTATTAATGAACCTGAGTACTTGACTGTTTGAGTGTGCGCCTCACTTCACTGTGGTGCGTGCACCGCCTTTGGCCTTTCTAATGGTGCGCATGACTGCATGTAAGGGACTTTGCTTCCCAAATTGCGCTTTGAACCTTGATAACACGGGGCCATAGTTCTCAATATATACTTTCTCAAACATTTACATGGTTATTTAATATATAATAATTTCTATGAACTGAAATAAGCGAGCAGTTTTCAAGAGTATTATGGAAAAACATTGTAACTAAGCAAGCTCAAAAAGCCATGTCAGGGTGGTGATCTCCTGTAAAAGTTCCCACCCACGGTCTAAGAGTAACATCGTTCAAAAGTGTATAATACTAAGTTCTGTACAAATGAAAATAGTTCACTGCACCTCCATGCTTGGTTGGGCGCCATCTTTTGAATCAGTACGAAGCACCTCTAGAATCCTACGTTGTCTGGTTGATTGATTGACCTGTCAAAAATGCCAAATTCTATCACGGGGATAGTGTACTAATCCCAAAGATGGCAAATTTTTCACATGACAGATGCTAGAAGGTTCTTTTAATAGTTCTGATGACACAAATGTTTAAGTTTCTCTTATTAGTTCTGACGAACCGAAAAGTTTCATAATTAAGTGAGAGTTTAAACGGAGCAATTTTAGGATGGATAACCTCCTGAGAAGTTTTCACTTGGAGTGTTAGCTTATAATCAAAGGCCAAAAATCACTTGCATGAAACCATGAGGAGAAAGAATTGAAGAATTTTATTTTTTCAGCTTTCAATAAACCATTAAGGTGTTATTGATATTAAATCTTGACGCTTTAAAAACATTCAGATACAGAGTTGTTCCCTAAAGAAACTAAATCGTAATGCATAGAACCTAAATTGCTTCAGAATTTGGTGCCAGGATTACTTCTAAAATGCAATGAATCCATTGAGGACATGTGGCTATATGGCAAAATATCAGAAAGGAAGTCATTCACGTAAACAAGAAAATCCAATATTTACCTGATGTATTTATGGATCATCACCACCTTCATAAAATTATATGATGAGAATTCTAAAAGCTAGTATTGTTGTTGTGGTGTATCACGTATAGTGTGAGAGAAACATTAGGATTTTTGCACGAAAGTCTTTTGATGCTAGATATATGGTTTTCCCCATTAAGAGGGAGGTTTTGACCAGATATATTTGATAATTAGATTTGTTAGCTTTTTCGTAAGCTGTTGCTTTATCTTGCATTGCTCTGTTGAGCTTTTGTTCTATACTTTCATTCCATTAGTAAATTTATTCATTTACTAAAAATAAAAAGTAAAAAAAATCATATGATGACAATTCTTTCTCCTGATGCTTTAATATCTGCTTTGAAATATTTTGATTGCCTCATCACATGACGATCCCTTGGTAGTTTAGTTAGCAAAATGAGCTGCCACCTCATACTCATTATTTCCATATATATAAGATCATTGAAATTAATAACTATTCAAGATGGATCTCAAGTTCCTTCTAGAGTAACCACAACATTAAAATTTCGATCAGAAATATCAAGAAAATGTAGCGTGAATTTCCACAAAATCAACGTATAGTTTCTCAATACGAGTTTTATGAAATCTATGTAAACTGCCTTCTAATCTATGAAATATTTCCACAAAATCAAAATGTTATGGATCTATGTGAGGCCTATCTATAACTTGGAAGATAAGTACCTTTTGTCTTTTGTTTATACAGATGGAACGGCTTGAATAAGGAGGGTAAAATGTGGACAACTCTTGTGCCTCAAGAAGACTGTTTCAAGGTAAATTATGCAACTTTCTGAGTAAAATCATTTTTCGGCAGTTGAATTGAGGGAATTGTTATACAGTTTACGTCTACCTATAAGAAATTGTTGTATCACTTTGGAATCATTTCTTTTATGAGAAAAGAATGTCATTAATAATATATCTTGTTCTTACTCTGTTGTATCTCTATGTTTGTGGCTAACTTTTTGATTCTTCATAATATATAAATGCAGTTGGGCCTATGGAGTGTCAGCACCTGCTTCTTTGGGCTAATTTATGGAATATGATACTTTGTTTGTGGGTAGTGAATCTAACCGGTGAAAAAAAACAAAATGCAAGTAACGTGTACTAAAATGTGCTATAATTGCCTCTGCAGAGGGGAGACATTAGCCCGTACTAACATAGACACCAAAGGGGGTCATTTATGCACTTCCTTTTTAAGGTTGAAACCTTGACCTCTCAACTAATAATCATGACCCATCGACAAGAGCTTCTTCGAGCAATTTATTCTTTTAACTTATATTTTCAAATTCAGGGTTGAACCATTTCTGCGTTTGCATCTTCTATTCTTTGCCTTCACCACACTCTTCAAATCTGTCTGAAGATTTAATTATGAAGCTATGCAAGAGTATTGTTTGGTTCTAAGCGTGCTGTATTCAGTAATGTTTTCAATGCGTAGAGTGGTTGAAAGGAATCTAAAAACTTAACGACCGTGCGCTGACATGGTCATGGATCAATCTTCATTGATATTTCCCCCCTTAGATTTTTGAGACGTCATAGGCGAACAGGGTGGTCATTCAACCAATTTATGCCTACTTTCAATGACACAGCTTTCACTGAAAGTAACCCGTATGTTAGATTAGACCAATGCACTCGAAAGAGCAGACCGTCTTGGTGATACTGAAGGCGAATATTCCTGGAGAAAGGGGAGGAGGAGGACGGTACTCTGACGGAATTTCTAAGACCGGGGAGGCAGACTCCTAGCTGCTTGTTTCGGGCACGGGATCTTATACCAAATATGGCCAATCTTCCATTTGTCAACATCTAAATTCTCAGACGAGTCAGTATCGACATTGTCGATGTGTTGTATTGTTAAAGACTGTTTAGTCAAGAATTAGAACATTTGGACGACTTTTTGTGCAAGTTGGGTGACAAGTGCTTCCAAAACGAAACCATCTTAACAACCCACTGGCAATAAGCTCGTGTCGAGGGGTCGACCTTTTGAAATGGTACAGGTGTGCAGCCCCGAATGGTTACAAACACGCGAGGCGTGCGTTTCCAAGCTGATCCTGTGGTCCTTCAGAGTATAAACTACAAAACATCAGCCGGTTCGAAAAAAGACTCCAGAGACCCGGGGGCAAACAAAAGCTCGGATGACGAGGCTGGCTTGCCTTTCGGTTTCCCTCCCTCCTTTCTATTTGTCCTACGCGCCGTGATCCTGATGTAGAAGCGTCCGGTTGAGGACCATGGGGGCGGAACGCTGGGCGAGCCGTGGGAGACTGAACCAGCCCCCACCTCCTCAATTTGGACTGTTGCACAAAAAGCTCCTGTCCCAGAACCAAAAGAGTCCCAGTTGTTCGGGGGAATGCAGCACTTTGCTGACATTTACAGGTTGCTTCGTGATGTCGCTACAGCGAGACGCTGTGTCGCGTGCCCACACGATTCGCTAGAGTCCCATGTTAGCTTTCTACCGTATTAGGCTACGCAGCGTTCTCTCGCGAGGCTTATCAAGAAGAGCTGGATTCTGCGGAAGTGGGAATTGAGGTGGATGTGTGGGTAAACTCAGGACGTGAAAGCTTGTAAGACCGAGTGCTTGTCGCTTTAGCAGCTACCGCACCGGTCAGGAGTTTTGACTCGGAGGTCTGTGATGAAAAAATGGAAAGAAGCTTTGTGAGAGGAATCCTCACGCGTGAGGAGTCTTTATCTGAGGCGGGTGCTCTGATGGAGCAGGAGGAGACTCACCTGAGGTGGTTACGTGGTAAATTAGGAGACTCACCTGAGGAGGAAGCTAACACGGATGAAAAGTTTGTGAGAAAAAGTCTTCTGTAGCTAGAATTGGCAATAAACTACAAGTGTAGTCTGATGTCTAAGCTGTCAATTCATTTATATTTCTACATTATTTCCTTTTTCATAATTTTTTTTTTAATATCCTCAATTTCTCTCGCACAAGATGTTGTTATATTAATATTCTGCTATCAAATTCACGCAGACACGAAAATACAGACAATTACTATCACAACTATATGTAAATGATGCCTATGAACATTTACGTGAACAGAATTATTCCAGTCACAGGTCCGATTATCCAATGGTCTCCTCTTTACCGTCCGCCCCCTTCAACGTCCCCGGCACCCGACGCCTCTTCCAGAAACTGACCGCTTCCTCCTCTCCCCGCGACGGTTATCGAGCCTTCTTCTTTGACCATCTTGACCACCTCCTCATTTTCTTCCTCCCCTCTCCCGACCAAGTCCGTTGCCTTCATCGCCTCCTTGTGCCAATTTGTTCGCCATGTCACCACCCCTATCAGCGCTGCACAAGTTATCTGGGCTGTTAGAAGCCCGATGCATAGCCCAACGAAGCCCAGATTGAACACAAAAGCCAGCAACAAGGCCACCGGTGCCCCTACTACGTAGAATGAGTAGAAGTTTATTGCAGCTCCGGTGGAGGGCCTTGCACTGCCGCGCAAGACTCCGCACCCTGTTGTTTGTGGACAGTTGGCAAGCTCACATAGCCCAATTATCGGGAGCACGGTTTTCGTCAGCTTAAGAACCTCTGTGTCATCTGTGAACACCCTCCCCCATGCCTCTCGGCCCAATGTGGCGCCACGCAAGGCTATGCACGAGCCTGCAGCGGCCAAGCCCATAGCCCCCGCAGCCGGCGGCACGGGCCTGAGTTAGCCGGCCTGCACCGAGTTCGTTTCCGACGCCGGGACGACACGGTGGTGCTCAGCGTTGTTGGCAGCGTGTACATCAGCGAGGTCGTTTGAATGACAATTGCTGATGCTGCCAGTGAGACTCTGGGGTTGCTCAGGTACCCAGAAGCCAATGTCATTAGTTCGTACCACCACCACTCAAGACAAACTGCTAGGCAACTTGGCAGCGCTAGTTTGATGAGCGGGCCCCAACCTGATTTCAGTGAACTAGTGTCCTTTGATGGCAGTGCGTCGTAGAGGTGTTCGCTCTTGTGGTCAGCACTTGTTTTGGTGATGACCATGTAAGCGAGAATAAATAGTAGCGTGTTGAAGTTGGTAGCGAATGCTGCGACGGAAACACCAGGGACACCCAGGGTTTTGGTCAGGAAGTAGGTTAGGGGGAGGTGTAGGAGAGAAGAGAGCAAGGAGGAGTACATGAGAGGCTGAGGGTTGCCCTGTGATCGAAGGTGAATTCGTATTGGTTGAAGAAGGGAGTTTGCGATAAGATCAGGGAGTGAAAAGAGACAGTATTGAGCTGCAACAGAAGCGACTGAAGGATCCTGTTGCAGTAATAAGAGTATAGGCAAGAGATGAAGCCAGAGGACAGCTATAGGAGCGGAGACGAGCAGTAACATGAGAACTGCACGGCGAAGGGTCGAAGAGAGCAATGCGAAGTTGTGAGAACCGTAGGCTTGAGAAGATATGGGCTCCATGCCAAGTGCAAGGCCTGAAAGGACCGAGTAGCCTGTTATATTGGTGAAACCGATGGCTAGTGCACCGCCCGCAAGCTCTAGGGGGCCAAGACGGCCTAAAAATGCGACGGAGACCATGGATTTCATGTAAGAGATGATGTTGATGGCCGCTATAGGGAGGGCTACGTCCTTCATTTTCTTGAGCTCTTCCAAAATCTGTGGATGAACGGTCGTGTCATTAGTGGGTGTTAAACGAAGATTCGATTGTGCCTAAAAGGTGTCTGGATTATACACATACCTCTGTCATCTTCAGGTGCTTTTGTGTTTGTTGTCCTACCGCAG
>NC_033795.1:81918761-81924894 GCF_001876935.1 Asparagus officinalis
GCATGGTGTGGCTGTGTTTTGTATTTAGCTTGGTCAGAAAAGTTTTGCGCTCAGAAATGTCAATGTATGTGGAGCTTTTCCTAGTCTAAGTAAGTAACAGAAAACGCAACGCCCTCGTACGCCAACTTGGGCTAACACACCCAATTGCGTACTCATCTAATGACACGTGGGGCCACGTGATGTGCAATGTGAGAGAAGAAAACCTGAGGACTAGAGAAGGATGAGTAGCTGCCAAATGTTTAGAGGGGGAAACATTTTTTTCCTACTTGGGTTTTACATCCTCTCTCCTTTTAACAATGAGCCCACCCAGCATTCACTCTAACATGGAGGGTGAGTGCAAGTGCTAGGATGCAGGTAGGCATTTCAGCGAGCGCATCTCGAGCTGAATTCTTACCAGATTCCACGGCGAATCTTGGCCTATAATTAGCCAAGCAGAACTTGGGTACTTATCCTACTGTGAGCAGGAAAAGGTCGAAAGAAACATGGTGACTCCATTTGAATTCACCTGAAGCATCTATTTCTAATGTTCTACGTTCGAAGTGATTTCGCCTAAGTTTTTCCAAACAAAATTCACCACATAATAAGAGCTTACAAGCAACATACCTAGTTGCTCAAGTATTTCTTGTCGAAGTACGCATGATTTCAGATACTGATTCCATCAGTGACAACACCGATGGCGTTTTCCTATGTGATACAGACTCTTCAGTCTAGTCGGTGTTTGGACATGCTTTCTTGAGTACTAGAATTACTGATGTTATTTGGGTGTCACGCCTAACTTAGTCCCCACAATAGAGCAATGCTAGCCATGAATACCAAGTCCTGTTAGGTACCTGCGGCTCCAAACAGGTGGGGATGCGTCGATCGCGATCATGCAACAGCAGTGGCGTTGTCTGGTAGACTATGTTGAGGGGATTTCCTTAGATTGGATGACCCATGTGCATTAAGACCCAACAATAGTGCTAGCTAGAACTAGAAGTACAAACAGGCTAAGGCAACCACTTCCTCAACACAATAACATACCATCACTAAGTTTAACCACAATGTTGTTGTTGTTGTTTTAAAACTTGTTTTAAATATCTAGGCATATTCTGAAGCAATTTGAACAATTTATGATCTTATTACTGATTATTGATGTAGGACGCTTAACGGATAATTTCATGGAGGATTCAGACAATCACGAGCTAAATACAGATTTATGCGTATTATTGACTTCCGCAAAGAAACAATCATATCTTTCAACCTAGAAGGTGGATTCTGACATATTATGTATGTAAATCACCTATCTCGATGAGACGGAGCCAACCTGATTGTCAAATTTTTAAAATCTCATTGGTAATACCTAGTTCTTGGCTGAAATCAGAAAATAATCAGCTTCTAGTTTATTTTTAGTAATAAAGTTAGAGTCTATTTAGATTAGGAAATAAATTTAATATTAGAGTCAAATTAGATTAGGAAACAAATTTAATTTTAGTTTATGATTTATTTCCTCTATTATAGGGAGTCTTTTTAGGATAGAATTTGATACTTTCTCTTAAATTTAGCTCCTTTAACTATTAAACTAAAACTCCGAAGTTATGGTGAGGTCGGGGATTATAGTTTTATATTAATTCTAACATGTCCTCGCAGGTTGAACGCCCTTTTTTATAGGCTAAAACCTGGACTCCGCAGCGGTGTTAATTTTTATCAAATCCGCTTAAAATTCGTGGCCGGTGGGATTTGAACCTGAGTTGTTCTGATACCATCTGTGCGATACTTTAGGGTATATATCCACCGACAGCCAACCACAGTAGCACCTGTAGGAAAAGGAACAAGATCCTAAGTCCCTCTAGAAACAAGTGCATCCATCTCCTCATCCATGACCTGTTTCCAAGCAGGAACAAATACGGCCTCCTCATATGACCTGGATATAGATACAAAGGATAAGGACAAAGCAAGCCGACGAGAAGATGGAGTAAGACGGTCAAAGGAAACAAAATCAGATATAGGATGATTAGTACAAGAGCGTTTATCTTTCCAATGAGCAATAAGAATATCTAGATCAGAAGCAATAAAAGTATTAGTAGGAGGACGACCGGCAGCTGGAGATGACTGTTCGGCTGGAGCAGAGAGAGGGACATGAACCTTTGTACGGCGAGAATACGTCAGTAGTGACGGTGGTGCAGGTGGCACAATAGAGTCACCCTGTAATCCTAAAGAAGATACATCAGTAGAAGGAACTGAAGCAGCTAATGGAATAGGAGTATGAGCAATAGATGGTGGAGGAACACATGTATCGATAGTTGGAGATGAACCAGCCGAAGAGAAGTATGGAACAAACTAAAAAAAGGTAACATAAGCGGACACAAAATACCTCCTGGTGGATGGATTATAACACCGATAATCTTTTTGAGTACGCGAATACCCTACAAAGACACGCTTAATAGATCGTGGAGACAGTTTATCCAGTCCCGGAGACAAATCCTGAACAAAACAAGTAAAACCAAAGACACGAGGAACCACAGGAAAAATCCTTTTCTCAGGACAGAAGCAAGTGAACAGTATTTTACTATTAAGAATAGAAGAGGACATCCTATTGATCAAGAAACATGCACTGAGAGCAGCATCAGACCACAAATACTTCGGAACATTCATATGTATCATTAGAGTTCTAGCAACATCTAAAATATGTATGCTTCCTTTCAGCAACCTCATTTTGTTGAGAAGTGTGAGCATGAAGTTTGATGAAGAATACCAATATTAGCACAAAAACAAGTGACATCATTTTTCATGTATTCTAAATTATTATCAGTACGAAGAATATGAATAGAAGTAGAAAATTTATTCTTTATTTCATTGTAAAACATTTCAATAACAGTTTAAATCTCAGACCTCTCTTTTAATAAATAAAGCCAAGTCCAAAACTCCAAAGTTATGATGATGGTCGATGATTATAGTTTTATGTTAATTCTAACTTGCCCCCGCAGGTTGAACGCCCTTTTTTTATGGGCTAAAACTTGGACTCACGCAGCGGTGTCAATTTTTAGAAAATTCGCATAAAATTCGTGGCCGGTGGGATTTGAACCTATGTTGCTCTGATACCATCTTAAATTTAGCTCATTTAACCATTAAACCAAAACTCTGAAGTTATGGTGAGGATCGAGGATTATAGTTTTATATTAATTCTAACACTTCTATTTCTTTGTAATTCTAGTCTTACTAGGAGTCTTATTTATTTTCCTATTTAAGAAGGGTCATGTAACCCCAAAGAAGAATAACTTCTCATCAGTAAAATTTCTCTTCCAATATTTTCTTCGTGGGTTCGGAGATCGTTCTTTGCGGATTCAGAGAACACCTCTTGATGGATTAATTCCGAGGTTATCACTTCCGTGCTGCGTGAATTATTGACAACATTGGACATGCCACTCTTCTCATTTTTTTTAATCCTACATAGAATGTTATTTTGCTTCCAATAGCTTAAGTTTGTTTGGAAAACAGATGAGAAGGATATGACACTGTACCAATTTGACAAAAGCGAGCTTTTGATGAATTCCAACTAATTTAGTTCCACTATGGAACGGTTTCTCCATAGATGCTGATTACCAACCCCCCAACCTACAGTGGTCTCTTCGTACGTAAAAGGATAGTAAAACTGATGCAGAGAAACCTGACTGCTCGCCAAACATCTCAAAGATGGGGACCAACGAGCTTCTTGTTGCTCGTTACTAGCACCATGAATGCCTCAGGCCAATTTCAGAGAAAAGAACACACTTATCTTCATGCTACTCCGAGGCTCTACGCCTAACTATTGACATCATTGCACCAATTTAGGGCTATAGCTTGTGGTTGTGTCACGCACCATGTCAAACAAAGTTGAAGCAGCTTGTATCCCCTTAGCGTTGTGGGCCACCGCCATGCTGGATTGCTGGAGATTGGACTCTAGTGTAGTTTTTTTCTTTTTTTTTTCTGGCAGGGGTCTATTCTGAACTCATGAAGCTGTGTTACCAAAATGGAAAGAAACCCCTTTACGTGTGCAGGAAAAACTCTAGAGATAACTTGCTGTCTGATATACTCTGTACTAGCTTCTGTCCCTGTACTGGATACAAAGGACAATGTGCTCTTTGAGTCCATGGGCATTTGGCGGGCATTTACGCATCATGGTCTTCTCTCATCATGGTATGTGTTAATTTGGTACTGAAGAGAACTCTGTATGTTCGTTGTCAGATCAGATTTACAAGATATATATATACATAATCAGTAGCCCAATAGTGGGCATACTAGGAGGCGGCTGAGGCAGGCTAGGGGGCGATAAGGCGGCTAGTATCATCTAACATCATCTAACAGTAGGTTTTATGACATGTGTAAGATGATGAGTCCTTCTAGAGTCTCGTAACTATTTGAGGAACGGTGACGATGACGATGACATGGGTGATATCTGATTCTCGTTAAATGCCCTCTTGGAATCCTGCTTAGACGTACGTTGCCAATGCTATGTCTCGTTTGGGAAGTACAACATTGGTTTCGCATAAATTTCAAACAACCACAGATCAAGCATAAGGAGAGATGATGATTAGAATAGGCTCGGTCCGTGGTTGAATATTTTTGTCATGTCATCTGCGACAATAGCAGCTTACAACCGGAGGAAAATGTAAAATATCTTTGTGGATAATTTGATGAAATCTTCAAAATGATTTGGTTGTGTAAAAGGTGATGCTTTCTGGTATTGAATTAACACCTTTTCATTAGGCGATAGGACTGTAATGATGCTCGCTTAGATTTGAATCCATGCCTTAATGGTCTTCCGTTCTGTCACACCCCCCTCAGATCTTTCTGTATGGTCCTACTGTAATCCTTAACAAAAACAAGGTGCATGTGCGTTCGGTTGCCGTTACTCATGATTAAAGAGGGAAAAGAGATTCCTAATCATTCCGTAATCCCACTTAAGGGCGGCAATGCTTTCTGTTTCCATCAGTGCTCTGCTGGCCCTGTCATCGAACGGCAGGCTTAGGGTAGCCCAATCGCTAGGCGACGCGTGCCCTTAGCTCGCGTGTCCCTAGGAACGATAGCACGTCAGCGGCCACCTATCTCCGTTGGCGAAGGAAGGGATGGTTGCTTTGAGCGGATGATCCCCTACCAACCAGCACACGAAGTTTAAACGAATTATACCGTCAGGGACGCAGAGTGTGTTTGTTAGTTGGAATCCTGCAAATCACCACCAAGTTTAACAGTACTCTCAGATGTTTTACATGTACGGGAAATTTCTTGCGCAAATCCCCGCCAGTGCACCACCCGTTGCGTGGGAAATAAGAAGGACTGGAGTTGTAAATCTACTTTGTAAGAGCATTTCCGTGCAAAACCTGTCAGTGCAATCTCAGCTCCCAACTACTGTTTATACTAGTCAGCTTGTCAACCTCTTGTCTAAATTTCAACCAACCTGAATGCAACCCGCCACAAATGTCGACGTTAGAGTTGCGCCCCACCATCCTCATTCCTTCCTCTTCCACATGAGCCCTTCTAATTGATTGTTTGCTTAAATGTCATTTTCCACCAACAAACAAAGTTAAGGGGTGTCATCAACTAAAGTTGCTATACCTTTGGAGAGCTCACTCTCCCACCTTAGTTAATTAACCAAGTCAAAGCAGGGCTTCATGATCCCTTCAGACGATAATTAATCTCCTTAATTACACCGGACACAATCCCTGACTTTTTTGGCCCCCCCACATTGTTGTCAACTGTGACTATTCTTTACTTGGTGCCGAGGTCTTAGTTTATGACGCCCACTTTGGGCGTATAAGACTGTGTACTAATTCGTGCTGTACGTGCAGGTGCGAAAAGCTACGTACGAAGGGGCCAGTTTTGGGTTTCCCCGTCGATCACACGATTTGGAATTGGCATCACCCGTTCGTTCGACGTATTTAATTTGTTGTATCTTAATTGACGAGGTGGAGTACTCCTGACGGAGCGGAATGGAGAGAGGAAGGTTAGACCCATCCGTCTTTGATCTGCTGTTTATTTCGACGGGTATCTGTATGGTTTTGCAGGTAGTATGTATTCCCTCGGGAGTGTACGTAGGCTCGTATAGAGTTTTGATGTTATTCTAACGCGCGCGCACTGGCATTGAACTTGACTTCCGAGTCTAATGCGATTGGAGTGTTGG
>NC_033795.1:81924904-81937727 GCF_001876935.1 Asparagus officinalis
AGATGTTGGGGGCGGGGGATGATAAAAAGGAGGATAAATGAAGCATCCAACTCTGACTCCACAATGTTTGGTGCAAGTGCAATTTGTCACCGAGTGGGCTAAGGGGGCTACAAAAACAAAGGAAGTGAAGGGGTTGGCTTTGTTGTCCCTTCGCGTGTCATCATGAAAGATGAGGACCCTTGGGAGTTTCTTTTAACCTTTTTGACCTTTTGCCTCGCTCGCACACTCACTCACTCACTCAACTCACTCACAATTATGTGCACCCTTTTCCCCTTGCTAATAAGTTAACCTATCTCATAGAGGGAGGCAATTTTTTGCCTGCCTCATGGTTACTTGGCATGAAACCCTCATTATCAAAGCTTTTTTGATCTTATCCCCCTTTAATTTATTGCCCTCATCACTAGCCCTAGCTGTTGAGGTCTGGATGTTTAGGTGGTCGCGTTCACCTTGCCAACCTGCCAAAGAGAGGATTATTTGCATGCGATCATATGTGCATGCATTTCCATTCCTTCATTTTTCATTTTAATTTTTGCGCGTGGATAATTAATTATATGAAGAATGGCTAAGTTGCTCAACTGTGATCTCTCGGAGGTCACGAGTTCGAGTCGCGGAAGCAGTATATTGGCAACGATTCTTCTAACAGCATCTCACTCCCGTATCGAGTAACATGTTCGTACACTTTCGGAGGATCTTGTGCAGGGATCAGCTGAGGAGGGACAGCGTGCACACATGCCTTCCCATGGAAATGGACATGTAACTAATTAGCACATGCATGAGGATAAGGATTCTAGGAAATTTACAGCAATGTTTGGAGTGGGCATGAAGCTAGCTAGACATAGCACATCTTCAATGAGAACCATGTGATGTTTCCATCAGTGGAAGGGAATGCTTGGCCTCTGTGGCTGGGACATGATCAAAGGCCTAAAACTTTGGAGCCAAGGGAACATGGTCAAAAGTTGGGCCGGGTCATTCGAATCCGATCCACATGTTGTTCATGGGTCTAGGATCTAGACCCGAGATCCAAATTAGCTTAACCCAAATGTAGTGAGTTTGGACTCGAGGGGGGGGAGAAAGGAACATAAAATACTAAATTTGTTGTTTCTCTATAAATAGAAGGGTGTTATAGGTTGACTCAATACTCAAATCCATATTGTTTTGCGAGTTCCTTTTTAGGTTGGTTTGTTTGATCAAAAGTCATGCTTACATTGGACTTTGCACAACCAATCATATTAGATGTTTATTTCTATTTGGACTCTTGTTGGGTTGTAGGACATGTGAACTTCTATTCCTATTACAACTCTTATTCCTTAAACAACAAGGAGTTGGGGATCTTCAAGGCTATATAAGAACAAACTTTCAAGCCAATTGTAGGCTGTCTAAAAATTACTACAGATAGCTGATCCTCACAAAACGCTGACAGACAAAAGTTACAACCTGACGACTTTCACGACAGCGAACGAGAGTTGCAAATTGGCGACTTTCACATCAACAAACAAGAGTTACTATCTGATGACTTTCGCAACAATCGATGAAAGTTACAACCTAACGACTTTCACAATAACATACAAGAGTTACAAATTGACGACTCGTGTTTCAAAGAGCCAAATGCAAGGATTACAAGATGACGATCTTTGCAGGACTCAAAAAAGAGATTACAATTTGACGATCTCTTCAAGGTTAAACGCGGGGGTCACCACCGCGTTACAACCTCAAAACGCGGAGCTCACCTTCACGTTTCACAAGCCAAACACGAAGCTCACCCCCCGCGTTTCAGAAGACAAATGCGGAGCTCACTTCCGCGTTTCATAAGTTAAACGCAAGGTTCACGCTCAAACGCGAACCTCTCGTTAGATTGACTTGAACGGTCTCAAAACCGTTTGTTTCCACTTAGTAGGGACCATAGAGCCCCCCTTAAAGCCTATAAATAGCTGAGATTTTAGCTGAAAGAGGGAGGAATTTTTGGGAGAGCTCTTTGGATATCCTTAGCTTTTTGGGAGAGCTTTTGAGGCATTGGTGGAGCTTTTGGCTTGCTTTTTGAACTCATCTCGGTTATTTTTCTTGAGATTGGTTCTTTGGCTGAAAAGGATTTGTTTTCCTTTCTTAAATCAACTCTTTCTTAGAGTTCATAACTCGTTTAGAGTTTATAACTTGCTCGGCAAGTTCTTCCAAACTCGTTTAAAGTTACAAAATTTGCCTTGCAGGTTCTTCCAAAAGAGTTTATAACTTGCTCGGCAAGTTCTTCCAAACTCGTTTAGAGTTACAAAATTTTCCTTGCAGGTTCTTCCAAACTCGTTTAGAGTTACAAAACTTTCCTTGCAAGTCCTCCTAAACTCGGTTAGAGTTCAAAACTTGTTCTACAAGTTCTCAAACTCGTTTAGAGTTCAAAACTTGCTTTGCAAGTTCTTCGAAGATAAGAAGAATTGACAAAGTTCCACGAAACGACGTGCTCGGATCGTCAACGGGATACAAGATTCAAACTCACATTACCACCAAGAAGAACCCAGATTTAAACAAAGGGAATGATCCATCTTTCTCTCTTTTGTAAATCATGGAACTGACAAGAAAAATTGTAATCTCTTTTTCTAAGTTGGTTAAAGAGAGATTACAAAGAGAGAATGTATTCTTTCTTTTCCTAAGTCAGTTGGGGAGATTAATACAAATTTAATTCTCAGTTTTCTTTCGATTTTCCCGTCAAACACCAATTAGATGCATCAATCTTCAGAGCACCAATCAAGAAGAGAGAGTTCTTTTGTGAAGCTTATTTGATATTTTTTCTTTTTTTCTTTTAGTTGAGAGTTCTATTAGGCTTTTAGGGTGTTATTTAGGATTAAGGGATTGGGAGATCCATTTTGTATTCCTCACAATTTAGTTAAGTTTTCTTCTACTTCGCCTGTGGACGTAGGCTACAAGCCGAACCACGTATATATTTGTGTTCGTGTGTTCTTGATATTTTCTGTGCTCTCGTGTGATTGATATTAGCTTATCCTGAGGAGTTTGTTATAACAAATTGGTATCAGAGCCCTTAGCTATCGATCGGACGAGAAGATGATGAAAACTACTATGAAGTGAGATACTGAGAAGTTTGACGACAATATTAGTTTCAGCCTTTGGCAAGTTAGGATGATCACTGTGTTGACAAAGAGTGGATTGAAGAAGGCTTTGTTCGGGAAGTCGAAGAAACCGACTACTATGATGGAGGAAGATTGGAATGAGTTGGATGATAGAGTTCTCGCATCGATCTAGTTATGTTTGACAAACGAAGTTTTGCAAGAAGTTCTCACAGAGAAGACAACTGCTGATTTATGGTCTAAATTGGAGGATTGTATTTGACGAAGTCGCTCACTAATCGCCTCTTCTTGAAGCAGCGTTTGTACACACTTCGGATGTCGGAAAGGAACACCCATCAAATCTCATATTGGTGAATTTAATTCTGTGATTACAGATTTGAGTAAGATTGATACACCCATCAAATCTCATATTGGTGAATTTAATTCTGTGATTACAGATTTGAGTAAGATTGATGTTAAGATCGATGATGAAGATTGGTGAATTTAATTCTGTGATTACAGATTTGAGTAAGATTGATGTTAAGATCGATGATGAAGATCAAGCTCTATTATTATTGTGTTCTTTGCCGCCTTCCTACAAGCACTTCAGGGATACTATTATTTATGGTCGAGATTCTATTGGTATCAAGGACGTCAAAGAGAACTTATTGAATAATGAGAAGATCGACAAAGAGTTAACCATAAGTGAAAGTGAGGATAAAACTGATGGCGGAAGAAAGGAGCTTTGGAGGTAACAAGTATAAGTCGAAGCACATGAATTTGACCTGCAGATATTGCAAGAAGAAAGGGCACATCAAGACTAATTGTTACAGATTGAAGAACAAAAATAAACAAGAAGAGTATGAAAAAAAACCAAAAGAGGACTCCACTAAAGTTGATATTTGTTTGGTGGAAAATTTGTAGTAAAAAAATTAAAAAAATATATTTGATTTGTATTCTCTCAATCTCAATTACAATTTGGATTTTCGGATTACAAAAGAGAAGAGAATTGATCTGAATTCTCCCTTTTGATTAATTCTGGGTTCTTCACGGTAGCGATGAAGTACCTCTCTCGAATGCTCGCGTCAAGTTTGCTCTCCGTTGATGATCCGCATGTATCAATTCACTGGAACAACTAACTTGCGTGTCAAGTTTGATTAAGAGCTCTTAACGAGTTTTGTAACTCAGAACGAGTGTCAAACTCTGTGAAAAAGAGTTGTTTAAACCGAATAATCGGTTAATAAGCTAAATATCCAGACCCTTTGTTGCTGGTGGGGGCTCTAAGATCTTCTTGTTGCCAAAAACTTTCCTCTAGCTGATCGTGGTGATCTGATCTAAAAAATCCAACCCCCTACTCGGTTGAGTAATGTGGTTATCTATAGGGGATAAGGGGTGTAACCAACCCCTAAATCTGCTCCAACGTGGGCAAGAATCCCTCAAAACATGGGATAAATGGTTCTGAGGCCTTTCAGCTTATGTTTGAACAAGTCAAATGCTTAAATCGACGTTCGGGACCCTAACTCTGCGTTTTAGAATTGAGAGGTAGAGTTGGGTGCCTATTGAGAATTGAAAACGCAGGGGCCGCTTGCGTTCTTAGTCCTAACTCTACGTCTTAGACTTGAGACGCAGAGTTGGGTATCTGCTAGAGATTGAAAACGCACGGGTCGCTTGCGTTTCGTTTGCTGAAGGTCGAAAACGCAGAGATCGCCTGTGTTTCAAAAACTGAAACGCAAAGGTGAATTCTGCGTTTAGAAGGGGCTAATGACTTGTAACCTCTTCTGTAAAGCGTTACAAAGACCATTGTTCAGTAATCTTCGCTTTAGCTGTTTTGAGGTGTGAAAGTCGTCAGATTGTAACTCTCACAGTTGATGGTAAAGACCACTGAATAGAGTTTTCGTCAGTCGTCGGAAGGATCATTGAATTGTAACTCCTCTCGATCTATGTGAAAAGTCCTCCATTTGTAGCTTTCATTTGTTGACATGAAAGTCGTCTGATTGTAACCTTCTTAGTCAAGACTGATGGTTGAGGTTTGATAGGGATCAGCTATCTATTGTGATTTTTAGACAGCCTACAATATTGCTGAAGATGTGATTTTGTTGGCAACAGATGATATAAAAAGGAGCATGAATGATTAGATTTTGGATTCGGGTTGTTCCTATCATATATGTCCTAATCGGGACTGGTTCATCACTTATGAAGCTATTGCTGGTGGAGTTGTTTTATGGGGAACAACGCCTCATGCAAGATTGTTGGGAAAGGCACAATTCGGATTAAGATGCATGATGGAGTCATCAGGACTTTGACAGATGTTAGATATGTTCCAGGTTTAAGGAAGAATCTCATCTCTTTGGACAGTCTTGATAACATTGGGTGTAATTTTTCAGGTGAAGGTGGAGTTCTTAGGGTTACAAAAGGCTCTTTTGTGGCTATGAAAGGAAAGAATATCAGCAGCTTGTATGTTTTGCAGGGTTCTACCATTACCAGCTCGGTTGCAGTTGCATCGTCGATGTCAGGAGTTGATACTACCAAATTATGGCAAATGAGACTTGATCATATGAGTGAGCGTGAATTAACCGAGTTGAGTAAGAAGGGTCTTTTATGTGGATAGAGTATAAAGAAATTGGGATTCTACAAGCATTGCATCTTTGGGAAGCAGAAAAGAGTCAGCTTCAGTATGGTAGTGCATCAGACTAAAGGTACTTTGGATTATACCCATTCAGATCTTTGGGGACCTTCTCAAGTTTTCTCGAATGGTGGTAGTTCCTGATATTTGTTGACCTTCATTGATGACTACTCGAGGAAGGTTTGGGTTTACTTTTTGAGACATAAATATGAGGTGTTTGTGACTTTCAAGCAGTGGAAGTCTTTGATTGAGAAGCAGTCTGGGAGGCTGATTAAGAGGCTTAGAACTGATAATGACCTTGAGTTTTGTGGAGGAGAATTTAATGAGTTCTGCAAGAAGGAGGAAAATGTTAGACATCGTACAGTTCCTCGCACGCCGCAACATAATGAAGTGGCAGAACGTATAAATAGAAGCCTATTAGAGAAAGCTCGTAGTATGATGTTCAATGTAGGTTTAGGCAAGGAATACTGGGCGGAAGCAGTGAATACAGCTTGTTACTTAGTGAAGCAGTCGTCATCTACTGCTATTAGTTGTAAACTTCAGAGGAGGTTTGGTCTGGTAAGCCTGCGGATTATTCTAATCTTAGGATATTTGGCTGCCTTGCATATGCGCATGTTAGTCAAGGGAAACTTGAGCCGTGAGCGAAGAAGTGCATATTCCTAGGTTATGCATTATGTGTTAAGGGTTTTAGGTTGTAGTGTCTTGAGCCTGAATCTCCTAAGATTATTATTAGCTGTGATGTTACTTTTGATGAATCTGTTATGTTCCACCAGAAACGTTCATCAGTTTCAGTTGTTGATAAGGCGCGCACTATAGGACATAAGATGGAGTTAGAAATTCGTGATTCAACTCTTCAGAAGGATAAGACTATGGGAGTTCAGCAGCCAGATCTCGTTCAAGTAGATGAAGCACCTTAGCAGCTGCAGGAAGAGCAGGAATACACTATTGCTAGAGATCGGTCTTAACGAGATATCCGACCACCGCGAAGATATGAAGATACAGTAGCTTATGCATTGTAGGTTGACAATTTTGTGCCCTTCAACTATTCAGGAGCTACTTCAGGTGATGACTTCGCTAATATGGTCGTCGTGCGGACAATTCAGTCAATTTGTTGAGGAGACCACTTTCAGTTAGCAAGTTCAAGCCGGGCTTGGAGTTGATCGATACGTGCCACACTTAGATGCTCTGCGGGGCTATTGGAGAAGGTAGAGTAAGTTAGCTTATTCTGGAGTGAGAAATCTACTACGCATTTGAGTCAAGGTGGAGATTTGTTATAGGTTGACTCAAATACTCAAATCCATATTATTTTGGGAGTTCCTTTTGAGGTTGATTTGTTTCAATCAAGAGTCCTACTTACATTAGACTTTGCACAACCAATCATATTAGAGATTTATTTCTATTTGGACTCTTGTTGGGTTTTAGGACATGTGGATTTCTATTCATATTAGAACTCTTATTCCTTCGACAACAAGGAGTTGAGATCTTCAAGGCTATATAAGAATAGTCTTTCAAGCCAATTAGATGCATCAATCTTCAGAGCACCAATCAAGAAGAGAGAGTTCTTTAGTGAAGTTTATTTGATGTTCTTCTCTTTTGTTATTTTAGTTGAGAGTTGTATTAGGCTTTTGGGATGTTATTTAGGATTGAGAGATTGAGAGATTCACTTTGTATTCCTCACAATTTAGTAAAGTTTTACCCTCCTTCGCCCGTGGACATAAGCTACAAGCCGAACCGCGTATATCTTTGTGTTCGTATGTTCTTAATATTTTTCGTGCTCTCGTGTGATTGATATTAGCTTATTCTAGGGAGTTTGTCATAACAAAGGGAATGCTTGGAACCGTCACCCGTGGCTTAGAATTTTGGAATTAATTAAAGGTAGGGCTGTCCATCCGGGCCGGGCAAAACCAAAGCCTAGACCCGGGCTGGGCCTGAGCGGGCCAAGCTCCGGGCCGACCCGGTTTTTTTGGTTTTTTTAATTTTTAATTTTTAATTTTTAAAAAAAAATCCCCATAAATCATAAAATATACATGAAAATTACAGAAAATGATATAAAATTTTTTAATATCTTAAAATGACAAAAATTACAAGCATAAAAAATTATAAAAATAAAAGATGATAAAAATAACTTCTTTATTAATAATTAGTAAATCCTTTATAAGTATAAATTTATTTCGGAATTCGTCGCATCACAATAGATGAGTACATCCCAACTAGGTTGGCACCTACTCATCTATATCACTATCATCTATAACTTTTTTTCAAAATAATTTATTACAAATTTAAAGCTAAGAAATAAAAATTATAATTTGATGAATATTATACCTATCTACTAGTCTCAAATCTTCAAATTTATCTTTAATTATAGC
Source organism: Asparagus officinalis (assembly GCF_001876935.1). Lineage (NCBI taxonomy): Eukaryota > Viridiplantae > Streptophyta > Magnoliopsida > Asparagales > Asparagaceae > Asparagus > Asparagus officinalis. The sequence goes on from NC_033795.1 coordinate 81,932,941, forward strand.
TATCCGATCGATGCCTTGCGTTCGCTTCCCGTACCTCAACCAATCTTGTAAGCACATCACCGCTTGTATAGTATACGGATCTAAGCATGTCCTATAGTCGTCAAACAAACATCCTACTATGCTGAAGGCGGATTCCGAAGCTACCCTCAAAACCTGCACTGTTAGTAAGTCACAAACCATGGTGGAAAATATAGGATATGAATCTGATCCATATACTCTCCACCATTGTAAAATAACTAAAGTATTTCCTTGACATTTAACTAAGAAAGCAGATAAATATTCATCTATTTTAGAAATCTCTAATGCTGATCCAAGTCCAGATCCACCAGTTAGTTTAGCTACCATTACATACCTATCAAAACTTACACTTTTACCTCAGTCTGTGCTCGAAGACGTCGAAGCTGTAGACTGTTGTGCAGCTACACCATGTCTAGTTGCATACTCATCATATAATGTTTAAAAATAATTTCTAATTGATAAATGATGAGAAGTAGCAGCAAGGGTGGATCCATCATCTGAATCTATAATCTGTCTACCATACAATGGTTGTAACAAACTTCGAATGCCAATATCCTTCAAACATGGATCAATAAGAACCCCCAAACCAAAAATATGAGGAATAGGCCTAAAATACTTATTAAATTTGCTTTCTATTTGAAAAACTACAGCTCCAAAAGTATCATCCATACGATATTTGGCAAAAAAAATTTGAATATTTAAAATTTGTAAAGCAGCTAAAGTAATTATTGGATAATAACAGCCAGATAATAACATTGTAGCATCATAAAAGATTTGTAACATCTCATTTAAATTACATATAATTATCTATTCATCTTCAGTTATTCCATAAGTATTACCAGAACTAGAACTAGAAGCATAAAAATTTATAAAGTCATTTATAATTTCTTTATATTCTATTGTTACACTTAACATTGCATAGGTGGAATTCCACCTATAGTCAACATCTTTTGGAATTAGTCTGAGCTTATAATTTTTTCTTTTATAATATTGTTTTCATCTTTTAATTCTCAATTCAGAAGCATTATGCATATTAGCAACTGTTCTAACCTTTTCTATCATGGGTTTAATTTCAGAAAATGTATTTTGAACAATTAAATTTAAAATATGACAGATACATCTAACATGAAAAAGTTCATAATGACATGGCAATGACAGGGTTATTTTGATAAAATCAACAGCTACTTTGTTATTACTTGCATTATCTAGTGAAAGAGAAAATATTCTTTGATCAATTTCTAGTTTTATAAGTTCTTCAATTATTAAATTTGTAATATTAATACTAGTATGTGACTCTTCAATTGCAATAAAAGAAACAACTCTTTAAAATATTTGCCAATTTTTATCAATCGAGTGTGCTGTGATACATAAATAACCAGTTTGTACTCTAGATGTCCAAATATCAGAAGTAAAGAAAATTTACAGTTTAAAATTTTAAAATAAGAAACTATTTTTTCCTTTTTCCTCCTGATAATATTTTAAAATATCACGTTGACAGGTTTGACGAGAAAATTTTGTAAATGCGGGATAAAAACCATCTCTAAACAAATATTCAAATTCATCATCTTCTACTAATTTAAAAGGAATGTTTTTAAGAACGATAAACCTGATTACGCATTTCGTGGCTCGAGCAGCATCATAATTCCAACTACCAAGACTACCAGAAGAGGAGGATTGAGAAATTATAGATTATCGGATATCACCTTTGAGGATTCTGGTCTTTGTTGTGTTTTTTTATATGGCGTTTGAGGTGGTTGGTGCCGCTCTTATGATGAGCTTGGAAAGTCTGGCCGCACAACACACATTTAACCTTCTGGGTGATGATCCTATCGTGTTCATCCTTGGTGACGTCTATCTTCTCAAAAAAATTCCACACATCAGATCTCGGCCTTTTAAGAGCTCTTGGTGCAGATTCATCGCCACCAGATTCAGGATTAACACCGGTAAGAGGAGTAGTTGTTGTATGAGAATTTATTTTTTGATCGGTAGGAGATAGGTTTTGCGCTTCATAATCAGATCCAGAAGCCATTTGATAGAAGTATTAGAAAATATAAGAGATTATAAGAGAGTATAAGATTGTATAAGAGAGTATTAGAGATAAGTAGATGAGTTTTGGTGTGAGACGAAGAAGTGAAAACCCCCCTCTATTCTATAGATGTAGCCTCCTAGGCAAATGACCAAAAAACCGCTCATATTCTAGCCGTTTTTGACTGTTTAGGGGCAAACAGTTTGGTTGGGCTTCCCGACCGGCACTTGTTCCGGAGCCAGCCGGCCTGGCCGTTCTTAGGACCGATCTGCGTTTTTGCCCGGCCAGGACCTGCTGCCCAGCGCGCCGGATTTTGGCCCCGAGTGTCGGCGCAAAACCCGCGCCCTGCGCTGGGCCCGTGCCGCAGGCTTTTTGGAGAGACCTAATTAAAGGCCTAACTTTGGAGACGTAGGAGTAATCATTTTTCTTTTTCCTTTTTATCTTCTATCTTTTTCTGTTTGTCTTTGTTTGTTCACGTATTCTATCTATTTATTTTCCAGATATTTTGTGATGCAAATATCTTCTGGGCCATCTTATATGGGCTGTAGTGGGCTATTCTTAGGGGATTTGACGTACGTTTTGGGCCTGGTTTGAGGCCTAACATCATGTAACCATGGTACTTTTCCTCAATTAAACTATTTTAGGGGTCAATTTTAGCCCCTCTGAACTACCAAAAATATTAGCTCTAGTAAAAGTTTAAACTTTCACTTAACAAAAATTGAGTGGTCGTATTATTACGTTTCTTGAGACTAGTAGCTAGAGACAATTTATATTCAATTTAAGCATAACATATTGTTACCTTTCGATTTTTTTAATTAGCATTTTTCAAATAAGGTGAAAGATCCTGAAAAATGATATGCTATCAGCCCAAACTATAACTTTGGGTGCATACTTCTATACCACATTAAGCCATTAACGTATAGCTAAAAACGTTTAAACATATTTATCGGTCAATCTTGAAGGAATACTTGGGAGCGCAGATTCTATCAGAACACTCATGTATAGTGGGGTTGGTCTAACCATGATTTTTTTTCTTTCTTTTTGATTGATAACCGGTCCGGAATTGAACCAAAGACTGCGAGAGCTATATTGAAACCTTCCAACCATTCAGATCACCTACGGTGGGTCGAGAGCTATATTGAAACCTTCCAACCATTCAGATCACCTACGGTGGGTTCTAAGGATGAATTTTCTAGTTCTTTTGTTTAAAGGCTTTTTTGCATCCGTGCTCGGAGTCGGAGAGAGGCTTTTTGCGTTTCTAGATTTGTTGTTGCTTGTTTTTTTTTGCCGTGGAGTGGTAAGTGCCAGGGCGTGGCCGGGCGGGGCTTGCTTGTTTTTACTACGTTACAGTAAGTACATTATGAGCTTATTATGTTACAGTAAGTACATTATGGACTGAACTGGTTCCCAGAGAGCTTGGACACAAGGCACAGTCGATCCATAATGAAACACAAATAAAAAAAAAAAAAAAACCACCCACGTTTACTCTAGGATCATTTTGAAAAAAAAAAAGAGCAAACAAAAACCAACGGCGACCAAAATTCAATTGAGATAGTGAAGGCTCCAATGCAAAAAGAAAGTTCTAGGTTGATATTATTAATTAATTAATTAAGATGGTAATTAATTAAACTATCCAAAAGATTTACTTTAGAGTGGGTAATTAATGTAAAACAAAATAGTCTAAGCCTTTAGAGTAGAGTTTTAGATAAATAAAGGGGGGAAAAAAAGAATTTGATTTTGGATTAACGATGGAAAGACCAAACACAACAGGAAAAACAAAAAAACAAAAACAACACTATTTAATTAACTGCTTTCAATGTTATAATTCCATTCGTCAAAAACAAATTGACAGGTATAATTCTATTCATTTTCTTAATTTACGCTGTTGTTTATCAAATTCTTTCGGATGCATTTATGTCCAAAAATAGATGTATTTTTTTTTCTAATTATCTATTATTCACTATTACATAATTTTTTTGGTTTTTTAAAGATATTACTCCCCTACATCATGCTTTGAACTGCTCCTGCATACCATCCAAATTCGGCCCCCCAAAATCACATTTCATAACTAGAGTTTGGGTTTTGTTTGTTTTGATTTTTTTTGGGGGGGTGGGGGGGGGTGCGCATACTTGCCCTTCTTCTTGACCCCACCTCCCTTCGCCATTGGGTTGTATGTTCATCAACTAATAAGTTACTAGTGTGTACCACGTGCAAAGCACATCCTATTGTAATTTTTTAAGCATTTCATCTTGAACCTCCTTACTCTAAGGTTTAATACATTTGATTTAATTATTATATGCTTAAAATTAAAAATTATATCTACTGTTCTATACGTAAAAAAATATTGTTCATGATACAGTAAAATACTGTGGTATGAACAACAAATTTATTCCGTTATACTTAGAGAAAAGATCAAAAAATTTATTGTTCATACTATAGTAATCAAAGAAGTCAACTAGCATAAATCTATACTACTATCCTAAAATCTTACTATGCGTACAGAAAAAAGTATGAAGGACAGTGTCAATCATAGAGGAGTACGTAAGAATATGAGCAATCTTATAATTCATCTTGTTTCTCTTCAAAGTAGTCAACTAGCATCAAAGTAGTCAACTAGCATAAATCTATGTTGGGAATATAGGCTGTTTAGACAATAATGAAAATCAGATTAAGTAATTTAATAATTAACAGATAATCACTATTATAACACAGATATAAGAAATATATCAAATGAAAAGTAAAT
>NC_033795.1:81938727-81950228 GCF_001876935.1 Asparagus officinalis
TACCAAATGGATGTCAAGAATGCTTTTATCCATGACTCTTTATCTGAGACAGTATATATGCAACCGCCTCCAGGGTCCAATATTCCTCCGGGGGCACGTATGTCTCCTTCGTCGTACTGTTTATGGTCTCAAGCAGGTAACCCGCACTTGGTTTGAGTGTTTCGTGATGTCGTACTCAAGGCGGGCTTTATGGAGAGTCATCAAGGTGCTTCTCTGTTTGTTCACACTACATCGCGTGGCAGAGTTTTATTACTCATTTATGTAGATGATATAATCATTACAGGTGATGATGTTGCTGATATACAGTTCATAAAATCTCAATTACAACAACAGTTCCACATGAAGAATCTTGGATCTCTTCACTTTTTTTTAGTCTAGAAATTTCTCAGGGCCCACAAGGTGTACTACTGTCTCAACAGAAGTATCTCTCAGATATTCCAGATCGCGTTGAGCTAACTGTCGATGCTCTACTCTAACAAAATGTCAAACTTCGCTCTACTGATGGTGAGCCTCTATCTGATCCTACCCGATACCGACATCTTATTGGCGACCGGATCTTTGTAATCCAAGATGACAATCATATCAATGAAAAAGAAAACAGTTTTCCACGCGAACACTCACGAACATGATAAGTTATCTCCCAGAGCTGTTTCTTGTGTCTATTTAGGAATTAGTTCGGAACATCGAGGTTATCATTGTTATGATCCCGTAACTCATCGAGGTCATATATCTCGTCATGTTTAGTTCGAAGAGGATTCTCCATATTATTCTGCTTCTTATGACTTCAATTTCCTCCACTCTACTGATCATGCTTCACCGTCAGCTGCATTACCCACTTCTTCGCCACAATTTTCCTTTCGAGATCTCCCTGACATCTCTCCATCTCCTTCTGTTGACTCTTCCTCACCTGAACCTTCTCGTACACTATCTGATCCCTATACCGTGGACATGACACTCACTCCAGAAAATACTGTTGATCTCCACACACCTGCCCCAACATCTCCCCCGCCTAAGGTTCCTCTTGCTCTTCGTCGAGGCAAATGCCCACATGTCATGCCTGCCTGGTATGATTCGGTTACTTCATATTCACCTCTCTTTCATAACCTTCTTGCTGCCATTCATACTACTGTTGAGCCAAAGTCCTTTCAAGAGGCAGTTTAATTTTCAGAGTGGCGACAAGCTATGACTGAGGAATTTTAGGCCTTTAAGCAAACACATACCTAAGATGTTGTTCCTTGTCCCCCTGGGATCTCTCTTGTTGGTAGTAAATGGATTTATAAGGTCAAGTATCATCCTGATGGCACCATTGAACGTCGAAAAGCTCGTTTAGTGGCTCGAGGATTTACTCAGCAACAAAGTATTGATTATGAGGAGATATTTCCTCCTGTTGCTCAGATGCCCACCGTTTGTACTCTACTTGCGGTTGCTGCTGCTCATCGTTGGCCCTGATACCAAATGGATGTCAAGAATGCTTTTATCCATGACTCTTTATCTGAGACAGTATATATGCAACCGCCTCCAGGGTCCAATATTCCTCCGGGGGCACGTATGTCTCCTTCGTCGTACTGTTTATGGTCTCAAGCAGGTAACCCGCACTTGGTTTGAGTGTTTCGTGATGTCGTACTCAAGGCGGGCTTTATGGAGAGTCATCAAGGTGCTTCTCTGTTTGTTCACACTACATCGCGTGGCAGAGTTTTATTACTCATTTATGTAGATGATATAATCATTACAGGTGATGATGTTGCTGATATACAGTTCATAAAATCTCAATTACAACAACAGTTCCACATGAAGAATCTTGGATCTCTTCACTTTTTTTTAGTCTAGAAATTTCTCAGGGCCCACAAGGTGTACTACTGTCTCAACAGAAGTATCTCTCAGATATTCCAGATCGCGTTGAGCTAACTGTCGATGCTCTACTCTAACAAAATGTCAAACTTCGCTCTACTGATGGTGAGCCTCTATCTGATCCTACCCGATACCGACATCTTATTGGCCAGTTGGTCTATCTGTGCATCACTCGGTCAGATATCTCTCATGCTGTTGGCATTATCAGTCAATTTGTTAGCGCCCCAGATTCTGCTCACTATGCTGTCTTATTACGGATTCTTCGGTATCTCCGAGATATTAGCACTCGTTCTCTTCTGTTTCTTGTTACATTCAAGTTAGAGTTTGGTGCATATTCTGATGCTGATTGGGCTGGTGATCCCACTATCAGGAAGTCTACCGCATGTTATTGTATATTTCTTGGTGATTCCCTTATTTCCTGACAGAGTAAGAAATAAGATGTTATTGCTCTTTCCAGAACCGAGACAGAGTATCATGCAATGTCCACAACAGCTAAAGAGATTATTCATCTTCGTCGTCTTCTCATTGATTTCGGTATTATTGTTACGACTCCTACTCCTCTCTATTGTGATAATAAGAGTGCCATCCAGATTGCTAATAATCTAGTATTTCATGAGAGGACCAAACATATTGAGATTGACGCTCATTTTGTCCGTTAACAAGTTATCAAGTACAAGACAATTCTACTTCTTCATGTCTCATCCGCTGAAAGCTTGTAGATTTCTTCACAAAGACCTTACCCGTTCATCGATTCTAGTTTCTTGTACGCAAACTCACTTTTTTTGATCCAACATGAGTTTAAGGGGGACCGTTGATAATATTGTGTTAGTAGTGGGTTTAGTCCCACCTTGGTTATGAGAACAAACCTCACCCTCCTCTACTTGTATATATATATGTACACACCCAATATTCAATTCAAGGGAAATTTACTCAAGACTCTCCCTCTCTTACTTTAACACCCTGGACTTATTATTATCAAGAAACACATCCTCCACATATTGAGACAAACAATACAAGTTGATCACTGAAATGTCTTCGAGAGAATAACACATTCTAGGCTTATTACACGAACAAAGAAATGAACTCAGAACTTCTTGATGAAGTCAAGTATGTGCTCGGTCACTTCATGCGCCTTCTCTTGATTGATCCAGTGGCTGACTCCGGGCATTACTACTACTTCCTCGAGGAGCGGAACGGACTTCTTGAAACCACCTTTGTGTATGTAGTCTTGGATTCCTGGGTAGTGATAAGTCAGGTCCATGTCTCCTACGATGAACTTTGTCGGTACTTTGATCTGGCATCCTTGCCATGGCTCTGTTAACTCCCAGTTCCTACACCAACAGGATCGAATTAAAGGACAAAGCTGTCACTTTCTGCGTAAAAATACAAGTAGAAAGAGGCGATACCTAAAGAAAAAGGATAAAAAGTAGAAAATAGGGGGAAAATGAGATGTGGTAATTTCAATGCATTTTAATACTGGTCACAAAAACTAAATAGAAGATTGCACGTTACACATGCAAACTCTCTGTAAACAAAACTATATTTCACATAACTCCCAAATAGTTTTGCCCATTTTGGCATAGCGTGCAAAACATTTGAAAATGTCACATAACACCACAAAGTTATCAGTATAATACCGCAATTTGACACAACTTTTGGTGTTATGTGACATTTTTAAAAGTTTTTTGATATCATCTCAAAATGCAAGAAAGTTGGTCGTGTGAAATTTACTGTAAACTTAATACATGCACGTATAGAGAAGTTCATTGTGTCTTTTTAGGGGCCAAAAATGCCTCAGCCATATTGTTATGAAAGTGAAAAAGAAAAATAATAGCTTGATACCAAGTGGCTACAAGAATGCCATGTTACACTTTCCTGCCAAAATGAATGAGTTAAGAATCGCAATTTTAGCAGAATTGTAAATGGCTTGCTTCTATAACTCTAATGGGGTCTGAAATAAAAGAATTTGATCTCGCTAAAAACTGTAAGTTTGGCGCCACTCTTGTTACGGTAGTGGGCTTCTCAAACAAGGAAGATTTCTATACAAAGTAAAAAGATAATAGAACGGAATAGACATAATAGAGAGGGGAAAATCAACACACAAGAATTTAATGTGGTTCAGTTAGTAACCTAAATTACATCCACAAGCGAAAACATCTTGAGGGTTTCACTAGTCAAAGAAAAGGTTACGATCAAAGAGAGATTCCCTAATCTCACTCGTACCCTTACCTCAGATTGCTCTTCCACCTTTCACATGCTTCTTCCACTCTTTTCATCAATACCCTAACGCTCCTTACATAATGAACTCAATCCTAAAGTGATTTAGACAAGTCGTAGTTAGGTGTTATAGTGGAGCTAATGGGCTGGTGGAGTAGTTCTCTGACCTAAAATTATCACAGGGCAAGTGTGATAAGAGGAGAAGACTAAATTTGAATTGCACACGATCAACACATGCATGTCACTTAGCACTTTGTAAAGTAGAAAGGTATGGGATCTTACAAATCCAGATTCCTGTAGTAGTTGATTGGTTTGGCAAATCCAGTCTTCTCATATTTGCTTGAAAAATAGTTGATGTCTTCTTCCGAGAGCCACGAAGGCAGCGCGATTTCATCATTTGGTGAACCCAAACCGCGCCCCTCTCGTATGAAGAATGGCCTTGGATCCCGTGAGCTCAATAATTTCTTGTGAACTGATTTAATATCATACTGACCAAATTCCGCCTCAGCAACTCCAGGTTTCTATCATACCATTATGAAATTCTCATTTAGACAATAAAGTTCAGAAAAACGTGCGCAGAATTAACACAAGTAGGATTAACGTAACATCAAGCCGATTATCCACGACAATTTCATTCGCAAAAGATTAAATGCACCAGTATACTCAATCAAAACCTGGAATTTGCAGATGTAGTAATCATCTCCATAAATAGACTTAAAGTAGTCGACGGGCTTCTTGGCAGGGTTCCGAGGATTAAATGCTACACTGAGGTTCACAAGTGCCTTCACCCTGTCTGGCCTGAACATGCACAAACTCCACGCCACCAGCGCACCCCAGTCATGCCCCACCACAAACACCTGCAAGAATAGGACAAGGATGTCAATAAAATTGACACTTCAAATATACAAAGAGGTAAGAAATTTAAACAAAGACATCCTTTGTTTAAACTTTAAAGGGGCGAATAGTGTTGAGTTTAGTGTTGAGTTTAGAGGGGTGGTGGACCCTAAAAATATTTTATTATTATTTTTTTAGTGGTACAACACTCAATACTTTATCTAATGCAAACTCTCTCTCTACTACAAAATACTACACTCTTTTACAAATACTCACTATTTATTTTTCTCTTTCTTTATCTCTCTTTATTTTTCTCTTGCTACTGCGATGATATCCACCGAAGGTTTTGTGGGCTTATTTATAGCCTTGGTTTTGTGGTTGGTAAGTACTATAGATGGGTAGGTGGTGAATGTTGGTTACTATAGAAATGGTGGCTAGGGTAGGGGTAGCTAGCTAGGTGATGATTTTCACACTCTCCCTCATCACCAACTTCTCCATTCACGAGTCCAGGCGAAATTCTAAATTCTTCTTGAATGCTTGAATTTCTTCTTTCACAAATTGTCTTCATAATCATTCTCGGATAGCTCCTTCACATTTTCTATTACAACAACATTAGCATACTTGGGATTTGGTTTCCTAGGTCTAGTCAATCTTCGAGCTTCTCTTGTTTGTTCTTCACTTATATCTTCTATCTTACTTGGGTGCTCCTTTTCTTGTGTTATCTGATGAACATTAGTCTTCTATGGATTCTTCTGCTTTGGAGATGTGTGAGAACTTGGTTCTATCTTCTCTAATTGTTGTAATTCTTCTTCTTGACTTGGCTCTCCCAGCTTCTTCTGTAACTGATCCTCTAGATTATTGGAGTCTGGGAGCATAACTTTTGTGGAGTCCATTAAGACAAGGCTTCGTCGAACACTATATTTCTTGATATGTAGCATTGTCCAATTGTGGGATCACAACATCTCTATCCTTTTCTTTCACTATCATACCCCACAAAAATACATCTTACAACCTTTTTGTCAAACTTGCTGCGTAAGTAATCAAATACAAAGACATAACATACACAACAAAAAACTCTGAAATAGCTTACGATTGGATTGATATTCCACAACTTTTAGAATGGTGACATGAACTCCAATTTTAGTTGTGATAACCGATGGATCACGTGCATCATAGTTTTCACGCACTCAACCCAAAAACATCCTGGCACGTTCTTGTTATGAACCATAATTCGACATATCTCTGCAAGTCGAAGATTCTTCCTTTAAATAACCCCATTTTGTGCGGAGTATATGGACACATTAGCTGTCGATGAATCTTATGTTGCTTCAGATAGTCATAGAACTCCTTTGATGTGTACCCTCCTCTGTTGTCTGTGCATAAGCAACGAATCCTCTTCTCGAGTTCTCCTCGGAATTGCTTAAATTTGGATAGTGCATCAGATTTTTCCTTTAGGAAATACACCCAAACATATCTCGAGTAATCATCGAATAAAAGTGATCATGTACTGCATCCCACCGATTGATTCTTACTTCAATCGACCAAATACATCTGAGTGTATAAGCTTCAAAGATTCCTTGGCTCTAAACTGTGACTCCTAATACGGTAATTGATGCGTCTTTCCGTATTGACAACCTCCACTTATGATCGATTCCTCCTCGAATATCCAAGTGTGTAACCCTTCAACATTGACTTCTCCATCATGGTCTTGAGCTTGTGATAGCTCACATGGCCAAGTTGAGCATGCCATAAATCAGTCGTCTCATTCTTCCAAGTTTTATCTATGTATGTCGATTCTGCCAATATTACATAAATAGATTCAACTCTTCGTCCCACCATAACAGGTGCTCCTGGTAGCTTCAAGTTTTGATAGACTTTTACATCTTGCGGCTTAATTACTACATAGTTTTCAGAAGTTATCAATTAAAAAACAGATAGAATGTTTTTTTCATACCCGGTACATGGTATACATCTTGTAGTTTTATCTAGTTCGGGTTGTAGCACAGTGTGAACACACTCTTTTCAATGTGTATTATAAGAAATCTTGAATTATTAGCTATTACAACTTCTAGACCACCTTTATACTCCTTCATATTTACAGGCTTCACCTTGTCTCCTATCATGTGATTGGAACAGCCAGAATCGACGATCCAATCTTTATGTAGCTAAATTATTCTCGATCTGAAACCGTTGTAAGTGCGGACTCAAATCCCTCCACAATCAAGGTTAGTGCAATATCAACGACCTCTTCTTCGTCAACTGATACATCTTCAATGATGGCCACGGATGCTTGGGCATCCTATTCTTCTTCATCATCTTAACATGTGCACAATGTTATAACATTGCCCTCTGCAGATCTTCTCTTACAACGACAATCTCTAGCGAAATGTCCTTTCTTCCCACAGTTGTAGTAGCTACCATCAGGTCGTCTTGCTTGACGATCACCTTGCTCTTCACGCTGTTGTGTTCTGCCGGTGTATAGCCGTCCTAGCTGCTTCCTTGAGCCAACCTTTCTATATTCCTCTTTGCTTGTGCCTCTTGGTTTGCCTCTCTCCTTGCTGCTAAAGAGTGCTTCATCTTTATTTTTTATTGAAATGTCGATAATTTGTTTGGCTAGGGTTTCCTATGTAGCGAGAAAACTCTCCAACTTTAATAATATTGATTGAGTCAGCCAACCGTGTGTAGCAGCAACGAGCCATGGTACTCTGATATTAAACCATGAATGATTATTCTTCGTATCCTTACATCCGATACTCTAGAGCCAAGATCTAACTGAGCAATATCTGAACAGAATAATTTTACTTACTTGAAGTACTGACTAATTCTTAAGTTCTACTGTTGCAAGGTCATCAGTTGATTCTTAACGAACTGAAGTCAAGCGTCGTTCTTCTTTGAGAAAAGTGTGGCGAGCGTATCCCATGCCTCCTTCGAATTTCTAGCATCTCGCATATAGTCTACGAGATCTTCTTCTACTATCGTCTCCAGCACATACATAGTCTTGTCAGCTTTGATGTTCCACTTCCTTAGTACTTCGCCAGCTTCCTGAGGTGCTATAGTTTCAGCACCCCCGATGACCTCCCACATGTCTTGTTCTTGCAAATAGGACTTCATACAAGTCATATAGTAGTTGTAGTTGTTACCATTTTCTTAAGTGTAATAATAGTACTTGCCAGATCTGCTATTGTGACGTGGTACTGCTTCAGTATCTTCATGCAAGTCTGGTCCCTGACCAACTAATTTCATAGTATTAGACTGAGCACGAACTTCGAATGTCAATAACACCGATAGGATCACAGTAGGAGAGAGCCGGTCTCTGACTGCCTACTCTGATACCACTCGTTGAGTTTAGAGGAGTGGTGGACACTAAATTTTTTTAATTGTTATTTCTATAGTGGTACAATACTCAATACTTTCTTTAATATAAACACTCTCTCTATTACAAACAACTACACTCTTTTACAAATACTCACTATTTATTTTTCTCTTTCTTTATTTCTCTCTTTATTTTCTTCTTGCTAATGGATGATATCCACCGAAGGCTTTGGGGGGTTATTTATAGCCTTAGTTTTGTGGTTAGTAAGTACTATAGATGGGCAGGTGGTTACTATTGGTTACTATAGAAATGGTGGATAGGGTAGGTAGCTCGGTGATGATTTTTACACGAATAGACCCCAAATAGATCCTAAGAGTGCCGTTGTTCTGAACTTACTACTTCTCTAGTTTTATTTTGCAGATAGACCCCAAGTGAAATTTTCTAACTCTTTTATTCTCAAGGGGTCTATTTGATAAAAAAAATAGTTTTATCTTTCTCTGAGGGTAAAAGAGTCAAGAAAATTTTCATTACTAGGGTTTATCTGCAAAAATAAAACCGTAGAGATAGTCAGTTCAAGCCAGTGATGTGACGGGGTTTTATCCGCTACTAACCCCTGTTTAAAAGATGTTGGTACTTTCAATAATGAGCATAAACTGTGCAAGGTGTACAAGATTAGCTAATATAATCTTGAATCGTGAATATTGATGCACTCAACCAACAGTATTGAAGACAAAATAGCAGCCAAGTCGTAGCTTGTAGATAGCTTTCATGATGATCCGTATGCTACAAAACTTCGTTGTATCCTTTGATTGTCAGTAACTTACATAAGACAATTCAAGTATTAAATTTTGGTTCAACAAGAATTTGCAACCACTGCTTGACGTGTGGAACCCGTGTGCAGTTAAAGTAAATATATTGTTTGGGATCATTCATTGGATCCAAACACGTCAAGCCTCTACGCAAGAATAATTTGACTAAAAACAAACAAGCAATGGTTTCTCCAACATAAACAATGTGGTGACATAAACAATATGTCAACACAATCTAGATCCAAGTATTAAGTAACCCAAACCACCTTTAAACTATGGTAATCACACAAAAAACACGTTTGTTTGTTAATGTATATATAAACCATCTTCAAAGTTGATTTGTGTTGCAACCAATCTCTTCCTACTCAAATTTCACTAGAAAATCAAAACTAAGATTAAAAAAAATTCATCTTCATACATGAATCGTATTTTAACAAGATCTAAACATTAACAAAACTAGTCACTTGCCTTGGATGTAGGTGTGGGCGCGGATTGGTTCAAACTAAACCGGCCCAGCCTGCGTTGGGTCAAGACCTAGCACAACCAACAGTTTGTCGAGCCCAAACCGACTCGTGATATACCCAGTTCATGGGCCGGGTGGGTTCTACTCTAAACCAAGGGACAAAGAAGTAGGCCCGACCCACTCCCCCCCATCCCCCATGTTCAACCTGGCTCGACTAGCAATGTCCAGGCCGCCTTACATGATAGTTATACACTGATGTAATTTTAGTAGCAACTCAATTGAAAATTGCAGTTTTGGGGAATTTTAGCTGTAATTTTAGTAATAATAGAGATTTTTTGAACTCTATTCAGTATTTTAGTGAATATTTATAATCATAATGATTTACTAAAAACGTTCAAATTATTGTGAATCTTTTGTCATTTGAAATAATTTCATCACCAACTGTAAATTTATAGAGTTTAGAATTTTCAGAAATATAGAATACAAAATTTTCTCTTTAAATTATACATAATAATCAAGCAAAACTTTTGAAAAAAAATAAATTGTAAAAATACGGGCCAACCAATGACCCGAACTGCCTTGGGCCGAGTCAGGCCCACCTGACCCCATGCGGACCGTGGGCTGGGCTAGACCTAGCTCCACACCGGAGACAAAGCCCTCGGGCTCGACCCGTTGAGGCCAGCCTTGGTTAGGGTCTGAACTAGCCCGGCTCAAAACCAGACATGCCATTTGGGCTGGGCCCACTCCACCCCCTATAGAAGAATGTGAGTTTTTAAGAGCATTCTTGGTTTAGTGAAAAAACTTAAAAGACTCGAAAGTGGTTAATTGCAATGCAAACCCGCCTAAGAGGCATACATAAAGTACGTCCACAGACGGCCCACCATTACCTTGTCAGAAAGCATCAATATTCCCAAACACAACAAAAAAGATGTATTCAAAAAAGTACTCCGATCTAACGCCTAACGCCATAAAAGCTCCGAGAGAACTTTTTCAACCCATTGAAATGCACAACTCTGTCCACTCTGTACTTTGCTTCTTAAATAGCTAATAAATGTTTTGGATTCCAACATAAATGATCTAGAGAACTGCTCCTACACTCCATTCCCATACTTGTGTTAGCATTTTCTTAAGGAAAAGGCAATTGTGAATAGTCCCACATTGGAAGTTGAAGAGAAGTTCAAGTGGTTTATAATGGTTCACTTCCTAATGGGCTTTGAGTAATGTTTTGGGCCTACTAGTGTTTGAGCTCTTTCTCCACGCCTCGCCTCGCCACGACACGACGCGCGCGCCACGCCGCACCGCACTCGGGTTTTGCTTCTCCAGCTTTTATTTTTTTTTAACGGCAGCATTTATTATGTAACGGCAGCATTTATTATGTAACGGCAGCGTGATTTACGCCCAACGGACGAGGAGATTCAGCATCGGTTACTGGTTCATGAGGCTATATAAGGAGGCAGAGTTCATTCGGGAAAACACACAGAAATTCACAAAGAATTTCATAGCTCCCTCTTCCTCCTTCTGCTACTCTTAGTACTCAAAGATTTTCGGCTACATATTTTGAGGATTATTTTGGGCAATCATCTTCATCTGAGCAGAAGCTCTGCTACTCGCGCCCGAGTAGAGAGGCCGGCCGTTTCCGGGGGGCTTTTACCGCTAGGGGGGAGGATCAACTACGCCAGGGCGACAGGCGGGTCCTCTATCTTCTAGGGCAGTGTATCACGACTGCACCCCGTTCAGGCCTGATTTTCATAACTCATTTATTTTCAGTTAAACTAATTGTTTATTTTGTTAGCAATCTAGAAGATAGATTATTTATTGCTGTTAATTTAAATCTGAAAATAAATATATATTAAAAAAAAATTGTTACTGTTCACCCGAATTTCATATTTGTTTAACTGTTTTAATTTGTTAACCTTTTGCATCTAAGTAGTTAACAAATTATTTTACTGCAATAGTACTGAATTTTATATCTGTCAATTTTCATATTCAGTATCTGTCATAAAAAAAAAAAAATAAA
>NC_033795.1:81954044-81968761 GCF_001876935.1 Asparagus officinalis
TTTTACCAGTTCAAGATGAAGAGGGGAGTTTCCATTGGATAGCATGTAAATAATTTCACGAAGCTATTTTTAGATATGGCCAATGTGGACATCATGGTTGAGGATGAAGATAATGCGATGCTACTTTTGTGTTCGTTGCCCAAGGATGATTATGGTACATTCGTTCTCACTATGATCAATGGAAGAACTATTGTTAGTTACAAGAAGGTCATCTCGGTGTTGGTGAATTATGAGCTGAGGAAGAGTGATGGTGAATCCTTCGAGAAGGCATCGGGAGATGCATTAGCAGTTTGAGACCGTAATCCAAACCACCGCCAGTTTAACTGCTCAAAATCAAAGAATAGAGGTGCCTATAAGAGTGTTGGTAGAAATCAATGTCGGTATTATAAAGAAGAAGGACATTGGAAGATTGACAGCCCAAAGTGGAAGGATAAAGTCGGGAATAACAAAGGGAAAGCTGTACAAGCTTCAGAAGTGAATGTTGCAAAAGATATTAGCGAACATTCAGATTTAGATTCTTCGGGCTATTCGTATCCTGCACTACCGTTGGTTTGCTATGCCGACTTTACGGAGTGGATGTTGGATTCGGGAGTCACATATTACATTTACCCTAGAAGAGATTGGTTCTTTAGGTTTGAGGAGATGGAAAGAGGGGATGCCATGCTTATGGATAATGATCATGTATGCCCCATTAGTGGTATCGGTTCAGTCCGGATCAGGATGCATGACAGTGTGGTGAGGGAGTTGAAAGAAGTGAGGTTCGTACCGCAGTTGACGAAAAACATCATTTCTCTTGGTACTTTGGAGACAGCTAGTTATCGGGTGACCTTAGAGGATGCTACAGTAAAGGTCATGAAGGGTTCTATGGTGGTGATGCGAGGAGTCAGGGAAAATTTCTTATACTACTTGAAGGGCAAGACAATTACAGGGGGTCTGACAGCTTCCATTACTACAGAGGATGACACTATCACTCTATGGCACATGAGATTAGGATACACATGTGATAAGTCCCTATAGTCATTGACGAAATAAGGGCTATTGAAAGGTGCTAAAACCTGTAAGATGGAGCTGTGTGAGCATTGTGTACTTGAGAAGACGACTAGAGTGAAGTTTGACACCGCTATTCACAACACCCAAGGAACATTGGATTACATTCACACAGATATTTGGGGTCTTTCCAAGAACACATCACTTAGTGTGGCCAACTATTTTGTCACTTTCATTGATGGCTATTCCAGGAGAAATTTGGTATACCCTATGAAGCATAAACATGGGGTCCTGGATATTTTTGTGGAGTGGAAGAAGAAAGTGGAGCTGCAGACAGGTAGAAAGATGAAGTCTCTACGTTCAGATAACGGTGGAGAATATAAGAGTGATCCGTTTCTGCAGTTTTGCCGGGATCACGACATTAGGCGACACTTTACAATTTGAGAGACACCGAAACAGAATGGGATGACTGAGAAATTGAACCGTACCATTTTATGTGGAGATTTAAAACGATAAACATGGAAGAAAGGTAAAAAGAAATAAACGATATGAACTCTCAACTGTAACAACCATCTTGATGAGTCCTCTGTAGAACAGCAATAAGGCACAAATATAGCTTCAATGCCAGGTGCCTAACAGTCATTGCGCAAAATCTAGTTTAATAATTTATTCAATAACCTCACACTTTTAACTAATGGCACATACCAAAATAATCTAACGATGATGCCTTCCAGCAGCCCAGATTTCATTGGAGCGGTGTATTTTTTTCATCAAATCAAAAAAAAACGAAAAGCATGAGCTTTCATCATTAAAAAGAAGAATGAATGAATTACAAAATCACACACAATAGAGAAAACATCAACGGAAATGGTAAAATTTCGGAGGAAATTATACTTAACAATGGCGGCAAAAATCCTTCAACCTTCAACCATAACATCTTCATCCTAATTGTATCCAAACGGAACACTCCATTGAATCAGTGCATAATGCCTTGGCACCCATCAGCATCAGAGTCCCCAAATCTGCCCTTTTAACAAGTCTCATCCCCTTTTTGATACCCACAGTCACAACTGCCATACCCTCCCTCACCAAGCTACTGTTCTCCATGATGTCCATAAAAGCCCTCCTCTAAGATTCATTTATTTCAGCAATTTCTGCGTCATACATTATGGAAAGTATGCTTATGTTTCAGTTGTTTGGTGATAGCTTCCTAAGATGACCCTGCCCTCATCCATCTCTGCGTCAAAATTTTCGTGTAACAAATGGATTACGCCCCCGCCTGGTTTGGTAGATTTCATCTTAAATTTTCTTTTCACTTAAATCTCTAATGTGAATACCAACTTGTTAGCATTTTCTTAAGGAAAAGGCAATTGTGAATAGTCCCACATTGGAAGTTGAAGAGAAGTTCAAGTGGTTTATAATGGTTCACTTCCTAATGGGCTTTGAGTAATGTTTTGGGCCTACTAGTGTTTGAGCTCTTTCTCCACACACGCGCGCGCGCACGCCACGCCTCGCCTCGCCACGCCTCGCCTCGCCTCGCCACGACACGACGCGCGCGCCACGCCACGCCGCACCGCACTCGGGTTTTGCTTCTCCAGCTTTTATTTTTTTGTAACGGCAGCATTTATTATGTAACGGCAGCATTTATTATGTAACGGCAGCGTGATTTACGCCCAACGGACGAGGAGATTCAGCATCGGTTACTGGTTCATGAGGCTATATAAGGAGGCAGAGTTCATTCGGGAAAACACACAGAAATTCACAAAGAATTTCATAGCTCCCTCTTCCTCCTTCTGCTACTCTTAGTACTCAAAGATTTTCGGCTACATATTTTGAGGATTATTTTGGGCAATCATCTTCATCTGAGCAGAAGCTCTGCTACTCGCGCCCGAGTAGAGAGGCCGGCCGTTTCCGGGGGGCTTTTACCGCTAGGGGGGAGGATCAACTACGCCAGGGCGACAGGCGGGTCCTCTATCTTCTAGGGCAGTGTATCACGACTGCACCCCGTTCAGGCCTGATTTTCATAACTCATTTATTTTCAGTTAAACTAATTGTTTATTTTGTTAGCAACTTGTTGCTAGGTCACAATCATTTAAGGCCGGTTTGGTTGCTGAAGAGGGGCTTGGGAAAGCCTGTCAAAACTAACAAAACTAAACTCTCGGCACTAAAAGTGTTTGGGTGCCAAAACACGTTTGATTTCAAAACAAGTTTTTAGCGTTTTCATTTTTATTTCTTTTTTTTATGAAAAACATATTTGAAAAGCTTATTTTTGGAAATATATATATTGATGAAAATTTTATCTAAATGAAAACAAAACAGCAAATTTTGTTCTTAAAATAAATACTTTAGTTTTCATTATGTATTATGATATGAATTTGATGAAATAGCTAGATCGATTGCCCAAGGATGCATTATGCCAAAACCTTTGCACTAGTTGCAAGGATGGAAATATATACATTATGACAAAATTCTTTTTTATGACAAAACTGTCAGTTTTGACAGACTTTTTTGCAAAAACGCCACTTTTAGTGGCTTTTTTTGCAAGAAAGCCTGTCAAAACTGACAAAAACTGTCAGTTTTGACAGTCTTTCTGCCCATTTCAACACCTCTTTAACGCAACCAAACGCGCCCTTAAGGCCCCACATCTCAAATGCCACAAATAATAACATTAAATATGATTAAAATTAAAACAACAATATTTGGTTTGTGGATAAATTACTGTCACCGGTGATTCCTTGCCCAACGAAATTCTATTTGTGTTTTCTAGTTGGATAAGGATTCCGTTTTGTGGTAAATCTAAGCAATAGCTAGATCGCCCGCCTAAGTCATGGGCCGCTTACGCAAACTGCACCACGCTTAAAATAAGGTATATTGCTCGCTTAAGCATAACAACGGTCGGGGAGAATAGGTCGGGTTAAAACGGACAATGGTTCGAATCTTCAGAAGCATTCCTTTCTCTCTTGATGTTACAAATGTCCGCGTGCTGTCGCCTCGGTGTCCGCTTAGACGTCTGGAAGCTAGACGCTAGGCATGACGCCTATAAACGCCTAGCGCTTTCTAAAACATTTGCTTATTCTGAATTACACTGTCCCAACAGATCCCTCCCTCAAAAGATTTGATCCAAAACCACAGGTTCTAATTGCTAGGTCACAATCAGTAGGGGGTCCCACTTTTGGTCTCCAATCAATCCTAAATCAGTCCAATTAATCAAACCTTGTGGGATCTTAATTACCTCAAATAAATTATCCAAACGGATTTCAATTAATCACGACAACTAATTAAAAATGAAAAAATAAAAAAAAATCAAGGACCGCACTTCCTCCTAAATCTTGTAGCTTACGTCACAATCACAAAGGGTCCCACTTTTATTCCTCAATCATCTAACTCAATCCAACCCGATCAAAACCACCAAAAATAACTTTAAAAAAAAAAAAACAAACAAACCAAGAATCAATGATTAACTGGTAACAATCACTAAAGAGGAGGAAAATCAAGAATAAAAAATAACTAGCAATAATACAAAATCAAAGGATCAAGAACCCTGACCTTGTCTTGGCCGAGGGAGTCGATGAGGGCCACGATGTCGCCGGCGAGGTGGAAGATTGCGAGGACCTGGTGGCGCCAGGAGTACCAGAGCTCGGGGAAGCCGTGGAGGAGGAGGACGGTGGGGCCCTCGCCCTTCTCCGCCACGTGGAGCCTGATCCCGTTGGCCTCCACGGTCCGATGAGTTATGGTGTCCATGGGGTTCGTTTCTGATCCCTCGAGGAAAGAGGAGGGCGACCACGCGGTGCGAGAAGAAAAAGGCGGGGATCAGTTTGGATGCGGGGCCCAGCTTGGGTTTGCAGGATGTGTCTATTTTCACAAAGCCCCCCCTTTTTTTTTTGGGTAACAAGGAAGCCTGGTAATAAAAATCTCAGAGTTAAAAGAAGATTTTCCGATAACCCTAAAACTTAATTAATTAAAGGGGTTTCTAATATTTTAAAAGTTCTAAGGATTGTCTCATAATCGTCCAAAGATAAGGTGGGTTTCTAATATTTAGCTTTAAAAATATTAGGAACTTTGGAATCTTCAATCTTTCCTAAAAATCTAAATATTTTAATTCTTATTAAACGCTGATAGGTTTATAGTTATTTTACATTTTGTTGTCGTTCGCATCTCCTGCTTTGGACGAGACGTCTCAAGACTAGATTAGTGCTCTGCCTCGATTTGAAA
Source organism: Asparagus officinalis (assembly GCF_001876935.1). Classification (NCBI taxonomy): domain Eukaryota; kingdom Viridiplantae; phylum Streptophyta; class Magnoliopsida; order Asparagales; family Asparagaceae; genus Asparagus; species Asparagus officinalis. The sequence continues at coordinate 81,959,244 of NC_033795.1, forward strand.
ATTAACATATTGTTTTATGTCATTTGGATTTTTTTTAAATTAAACCTTGCCCTTTTGCTCCCTACATATTTCCGGAATTGTTTGGAATCATCCATCTTCGACTACTATTTAATTTGTCAAAATTAATTATATGACCTCATGGCAATAAAGTTTGGTCCAATGGAATGAGGAATTTGTTCCAATGTGGTCCCCAACGCATGATGGCAGGAGATCAGATTCTATATGCATTCCTAGTGAAAAGAAAGCCAAGAAATTACTTTTGACTATCAAATCAACATGACAAATATATATCATGCATGCAATTGGTGCTAACATGGTCAAAATTTTTTTTTTTTTTTTGTTAAAATAACAAAAATTTACCTCTTACAAATGAAAGGATCAATGAAATTGGTAATGATGGTATGAGATTTGAAGTACTCACACGAACTCTAATATTTTGATGCAACACATGCAGGAGAAGATGTAGGCCTAGCATGAAGGTTAAGAGCCACTCAGCATAGCCAAGGAAACTTGCCTATTGAGCCCAAATTGAGATCTCAATTTATGACTTCAGGCTTAGCTTGAACCGAAAAGACCTCATATATATATATATAGGATTTATGAGGCAAGTCATCCTTGGCTACCAAAGTTAGGCTCTTATCCTCATGCAAGGCCCCCCTCCAACATTATACGTCTTGATTTTTGTTATGTTTCTATCTCTGAACCTCACATTTCTCAATTTATAGACATTGCGAAGCCTGTCAAGAACTTTAGTTGCTCTCTTCATGAGGAATATATTCCTCTGGTCTAAAGGGATCAGGGAGTCTTCAACGGATAAGAAGATATATGTGCGAAAAAAAAGAAGAATACATAGTTCTGGATTAGCCAAATGATGTGTCCTCTAAGCGATATCAAAGGTCATGATACCAAAAGATTTTGTGCTTCAAATTCTTTCTTCGAAACCTGAGTTTGACTTGAATTAAACAGGATAAGTGCAAGGAACAATGTTGATGTGTCATCGTTGTGCTTGTTCGATGGGTTGATCGAGCCTTCAACGACAGGGCAGTACTGTCGCTTGACATTCTGTTCGTGGTGATTCTTGATATTCTCCTTTATTTAATTTGATGTTTTGACCCTTTCATTAATTTGACAGAAAAGAGACTACTTTCAAATCATTAAACTGTACATATATAGGACCATTATATTACATTTCAAAAAAAAAATTTTTTGCTAATGTGTCATGCAGACATACCCCCTACGTACATGTGCATTTCCATCAAGACATATGGTATGTAAGTGTGTGCGGGCGCGCGCGCGTATATAAGTAGTGGTCTCTCCACTACTTTTTTGTAGTGGAGAGGATCCAAATTCTTTTTAGCCATTCATTTATATATATAAAAAACCTCTTCATATCTTTTATGGATCACTAGGTAACATCAATGGCTAAAAAGTTTGATAGATAACTTTTTGCTATCCACTTAAGTTGACACAAGTTTTGCTCTCTCTATATATATATATATAAAGCTCTTGAGCTATGGCTCTCTCTTATCGAAAAGCTAATAGAAAAAAAAAACAGTATAGATGTCGATTTCTTCCCCTCAAATTTTTTAGTCGTAGTACAACATTTAGCAAGTGCAAATGCACATGAAAAATATAAAATTGTTATCCAGTTAATTATTTTATTATACATATTAATGGTTGATAACATTACATATTAAATTATTATCAAACATTAATTTTTTATTTATAAGAAAAATGTAATGTTTGATAATGATTTAATATATATATAATGTTGACATAGAGTTGGATGTAGAAATGTATCACGCACTGTTATTTAGTAATTAAATCAACAAACATTCTAATTAACATAACTTTGTTGAAGAGTTTTCTTATCGAGGATATTATCATTGAAGCAAGCGATTAATTAAAATAAAAAAGAGAAAATGGTGAATATTGTAATTGAAGAATGTGAGTTTCTATTCTCATGTCATGATTTAGAATGCTCCAAAATAAGAAAAGAAAACAAAGGAAAAAAATTTCTCTTGCAAAATTTACAATTTTAATTATGTGAGTTCAAATAATATCTTCATGTCGTGACTTTACAATGTTCTAGAAATAAAAAATGGAAAGTAAAGAAAGGTGGGGAAAAAAAATCTCTTTGCAGAATTTTGATTTTAATTACCCAATAGAAAGGAGGATAATGTCCTCCATTCATCCAACATTTTATTATCCTCACTAACTTCTTTATATAGTAGTATAGATTTGTACAAGAGATTAGTTATTTATCAAAAAGTAAATTAGTATCAAGATGAATACAGGATGAGTGACTCCTTTATAAACTTTCAGATGTTTTTTCCTTGGACGGCAGATTCACTTATTTGCATCACAATAGTAATAGTGACTGAGGTAAACTACCTGCTGATTTATATTTTGTCAAATTTAGTCTATAGCTTGCCTGTAACTGATGCATTTTGGCTTAACTACTTCATACCGATAAGCATTCTTGAGCTTTCATGCTTTGAATAAGATCTCTGGTACTTCAGGAATACAAATTTGGTTTAACTAACTTGAAAACTTTTTAGGGTGATCCTCATGCACAGTGATTACAGTGGAAAGAAACTTGTAGTTTCTCACTAAGTCAAGATTTGGTGAAAAATATGCAACTAGTATATATATATGCAGTCAAATTGACATTATGCTCACTGTAAGCTCACTTGCTCAACGAAACGAGGTGCTGATAATAGCTAATCTAACATTTTAAGTACATAATCCATATCATTCTTATATTAAAAAAAATTCCTGTAGACTTATGATCAATTTGTCATACAATTCACACGATACAATTTTACTCGACATTCAGACCCTGTACTGAGAAGAAAAAAAACTACTCTTGACTGAATTTTAGAATGTGAGCCTGTTTGAAATAACTACATTGCTTGAATTCTTTCAAACATCTACCATTCCTCTTAAGCGCCCCAAAATGTTAATACTACGAACACAATGACGACGACAATGGAAACGATGCTAGAAGAGATATAGGCCTAGCATGTAAGATAAGAGCCACTTAGAATAGCCAAGGAGATTGCCTATGCACCAACATTATGATCTCAATTTCTCTATAGCTCAAGTTATCAAAGACCCAAATGAGGATATAGGCAAATCATCCTTGGCTACCAAAGATAGGCTCTTATCTTCATGTAAGGCCCTTCTTCTTGTTCATGTTGTGATAATGCTTGCCTCAAATGGCTCTATAAATAGGGAAGTCTATGCTTGCTTTCATCTAATAACATTATCCTATGATCAATAACTTGCCTTCCCCCATAAAGAATATAATCCCATAATCTAGAGGGACCCCTCAAGCTTGTAATCCACCAAATAGATAAGAGGATATTTGGAGATAGTATGACGTGTATCTCCACACTTCACTTTAATGAAATGCATATTATTATGCTCTATTATCCCACAAAAGGGTACATCAAAAGTTCTATCCTTATCTTAGTGAAGTTCCTATAGAAATCTAATTATCCCTAAAAGATGGCTGGAAATAACCCAAAGGTTTATGAAAAGAAAGAAACTCAGTAGGCATATTGTGACCGTGGCCATTGACATTCTTAATATACTTTCGGGCTAGCTGAGAGTATGAAGAGTGGAAGCATATTCGACTCTGTAATCATAGAGTTATTCATCTTGCTATCGTATTTCAATAAGGTTATGCACAAATCAATATCATGTAGATGTCTTACATCAAACAAAATCTAGACTTAGTGCTTTGAAACTAAAACATTGCACTGGACAATATACATGTTGTTTTAAATGGATATGGTCCATACCGTTGAAAGGATCATAGAACAGAATTGATTTTGGACAGCATAATGTTGAGATATAAACTTTGCCCTTCACCTTGATATAAACGAAGCATTTTATATTACCTGATTATTTCTATTTCATCAGATTAGTTTATAGCTAGCGTGTCTATAACTGATGTATTTTGGCTTAACTACTTCACACCAATAAGCATTCGTGACCTTTCGAGCAGTAAATAAGATCTCAGGTAATTCAGGAATACAAATTTGGCTTAACTAACTAGAAAACTTTTGCGTTGATCCTCATGCATACTGATTACTGTGTGGAAAGAAACTTGTACTCTCACTTAGTCAAGATTTGGCAAAAAATATGCAACTAGTATTAACATCTACAATTTAAGTACTGATTGCATACCTGCTTCAATTGCTAATTGTACCAAGGTTTTTATCTTATCTGATTAGGTGTTGTTGGTTATACTGTATCGACAGCGGCAATTTCAGGGATTGATCTTTAATACCAATCCATGGATGATGGAACAAAGCTCACGGTATGTGTCACCAAGAAACAGAAGGATTGTTTGCCTTTTTTCACCTGTCCAAAGAAGCTTAAATGGCCAAACAAGCACACATGACTATGACTTCATTCATCAATTATTACCCTTTATAAACTTTCAGATCATTCCCCAACCTTGTTAAATTTGATACTCATGCCATTTTGTAACTCTTCAGTTTAGTTACTTCTGTCTGTTCTCACCAAAGAAAAGCTGAACATTGTTCTGCCCACAGGATGCAAGTATTCATTATGGATAACTAATGCTAGTTTCCTGATATTTTTGAGTTTCTGATATGAGTTTTTCCCCGTCTGTAAACATCTGGTTGCTGAGTTTATGCAAATTTTTTCTGTGAATAAAAGTTGCATACCAACATTGCCATTTTAATGTCTTCTTTTGAATGTGATTGTCAGAACTTTCCTTTAAGCATTAGAGTCTGTCAACTATACTCACTGAGTATATGTACAGAGAATTTGATATTATTCTCACTATAAGGCAGAAGTCTATATCCTTAACTAATCTTACATTGTAACTACATAAACCATATCATGATTGTATAAATAATTTCATGCACCACTTGTCATCGATTTTCCATATAATTCACATGATGTAATTTTACTCGACTTTCAGACCCTGCACTAAGAGGGAACAAAGAAAAAAAAAAGCACACACACACACACACACACATAGCGACTGAATTTTAGAATTTGAGGCTCTTTGAAATAACTACATTGCTTGAATTAATTACCTTTCTTCTAAGATCCTCAAAATTTACTATGAATACAATGGCAACGGTAACGATACTAGAAGAGTTATAGGCCTAGCATGTAAGATAAGAGCCACTTAGAATAGCCAAGGAGATTGCCTATGCACCAACATTATGATCTCAATTTCTCTATAGCTCAAGTTATCAAAGACCCAAATGAGGATATAGGCAAATCATCCTTGGCTACCAAAGATAGGCTCTTATCTTCATGTAAGGCCCTTCTTCTTGTTCATGTTGTGATAATGCTTGCCTCAAATGGCTATATAAATAGGGAAGTCTATGCTTGCTTTCATCTAATAACATTATCCTATACTCAATAATTTGCCCTCCTTCATAAGGAATATATTCCCATAATCTAGAGGGACGCCTCAAGCTTATAATCCGCCAGATAGATAAGAGGATATATGGAGATAGTATGACATGTATCTCCATACTACATTTTAATCAAATTAATGCATATTATTATGTTCCATGACCCCAGAAAAGGGTATTTCAAAAGTTCTCTTCTTATCTTAGTGAAGTTCCTATAGAAATCTAAACGTCCCTAAAAAGATGACTAGCAATAACCAAAAGATTTATAATCCATCATAAAAGGTTTGATTTATATTGTAGGATTCAAAGGAAGAAATTCCAAGTCTAGGCATATTGTAATGGTGGCCATTGACATTCTTAACATACTTTCTGGCTAGTTGAGAGTATGAAGAGTGGAAGCATATTTGACGTAATCACAGAGTTATCCATCTTGCATCTTATTTCATTAAGATTTTTGGGCACAAATCATTCTCATGTGGATGTCTTAAATCAAACAAAATCTAGACTTAGAACTTTAAAACTAAAACATTACACTGGAAAACATACGTGTTGTTCAAATGGATGATCCATGCTATCCAAATGATCATAGAGCAGAATTGATTTTCAACAGCATAATTGAGATATGAACTTTGCCCTTCACCTTGCCGTAAATTAGACATTTCATATATGCAAAAAATGGAAATCTTTGAACTATCTCATATTGACTGATATAATTTTATTCTAACCTACAACTACTTGTTGGAGTGGGCTCGATTTTTCCAACTTAATTATTGTTGTAGTTTTCTGCATGCAGATACAATTTTGCATGGTCTTTTCGGGCATGGTTATGTCATTATTTGGCTCGGAACTCTACATGAAAGTTGTAGGGGTGCATGCATAGTTTACTCCAAACTTTGAATCACAGGAATCAGAGCAGTATTGATGGAGTTATGGTCAGTCAAAGTACCCTATCCGAATCTGAACATATTTGTGTATTCCCAAGCATTTTGGAAGATAAAAGGGTAGACTAGAAGGTTCATCAAGGCCTACAAATTGGTAGGATCTCATTGTGGAGTTGTAGTCTAAGTTTTCCACTTGTTCTCTTGAAAGTATAGAGAGTTAGAGTGAATGAGAGTCTCTTATATTGTAGAGATCTCTAGTGTTGAGTTAATATAGAAGGAGCGTGTGTGAGGGCTGTGTGGAAGTCAGCGTTGTCGGGTGTATCGTGTGTGCCTTGTACCTATTTGTTGATTCCATTATAGTGAAGTATCCTCAGAGCTCCGAGCTCAACTCGTGGTTTTTTCCCGTTTGAGTTTTCCACGTAAATCATTGTGTCCATTTTTTGTATGTTATCTTTTATCTTTTTGTCATTAAGAACAAGATCCTAAAGTGATGTTGAGAAGTTTCGCGGTTCGTCAACACCAACACTACTGTTGTAGATTATAGCACGAAGTTTTAGAAACTTAATGTTTCCTGATGACGTAGCCCTTCTATACAATTAAAGTATGGGTTTTTCAGGTGAGATTAGTGTTTCAGATATGGACTGTAATCTTTGTTGAGTATTAATGGAATCATGACCTGGTTATACTTAGATGACGTAGGTAATCGCATTGATTGGCAAACCTCATTAAATCCATGTGTTTCTCTATTTTTTTTTCTTTTTGATTTGTAGTTATTACTCTGCTGTATTGCTTACTGTAATACCACTTAAATTCAGCAAATAAGCATTCAATCATCTATAAGCTGTGTTGATACAAACTCTTTGCACTTGAATTGAAAATATACTTGAAAGTCATTATTCAGCTCATACAAATAGGAGCCAAAATTGTCAATCATCAGTTCCATTAAGTCTTGATCCTCGTCACCAAATTTGATGACTACCTTATTGGCAATTTGTTGGGCGGATGTGGTACATAATCATTTTCATCGACGATTACTCAAGGTATGTCTGGGTTGATTTTATGAAGGAAGAGTCTAAAGCACTCTCTAAATTCAAGTAATTTCGAGAAGAAGTCGAAGGAAAACTCGGCAAGAAGATTCATTGCCTACGCACAAACAACGGAGGATAGTACACATCGAAGGAGTTTTATGATTACCTGAAGCAGCACAGATTCAATGACAACTAACATGCCCAAATACTTCACAGCAGAATGGCGTAGCTAAAAGGAAGAATCGTCACCTTGTGGAGATATGTCGAAGCATGCTTCATGCCAAGAACATACTAGGACGTTTTTTGGTAGAGTGTATGAAGACGGTGGCACATATGATCAATCAGCTACCACAACCAAAACTAGAGTTCATGTCATCATTTCAAAAGTTGTAGAATACCAACTCAACTGTAAGCCATTTCAGAGTTTTCGATTTTGTATGTTATATCTTCGTGCCTGATCACCTTCGCAATAAGTTCGACAAAAAGGCTATAATGTGTATTTTTGTGGGGTATGATAATGAAAGAAAAGGATGGAGATGTTGTGATCCCACAACCGGACGATGCTACACATCGAGGAATGTTGTGTTTGATGAAGCTTCATCTTGGTGGACTCCACAATAAGTTGTGCTCCCAAAATCTAATGATTTAGAGGATCAGTTGTAGAATAAGCTGGGGGAGCCAAGTCAAGAAGAAGAATTGAAGTAGTCAAAGAAGACAGAACCAAGTTCTTCAACATCCTCAAAGAAGAATAATCCATGGAAGACTGGTGTTTGTCAGACAACACCAGAAGAAGTACGCTCGAGCCAGATAGAGGATATTGAAGAAGAACCAGTTGAACAACTTCGAAGATCAACCAGGCTCAGGAAGCCAAATCCTAAGTATGCTAATGTTGCTGTGATAGAAGACGTGAAAGAGTTATTTACCTTCAAAGAAGCATACAGAACTGATGAATGGAGAACAGTGAGAGAGGAAATCCAAGCTTTGAAAAAGAAGCTAGATTTCTTAGACTTGTGGATAGAGAAGTTGCTGCCGAGTGGGAGTGTTAGAAATCAGCAGCACCTCCACCTACCAAGCCATCATCACAACAGTTCTCACCTACCTTATAGTGTTCACCAACAAACGTAGAAAATTCTATATAAGGGGCTAAAGATGAGTGCGTGTATCATCCCAAGCCACTGGAAAATAATAAAAGAAAGAGTGAAGAGCTTGTGGATCCAGAGAGGGAAAAATAAAAAGTAGTGTGGTGAGATCCCGGTAGTAGAGAAGGGGGGGTATTTGTATTTGAGAGTATAGTGTGTTTGTACCACTAAAGAAATAATGACAAAATATTCCTTGGTGTCCACCACTCCTCTAAACTCAACACGGCTTTGGCTTCGATAGCGATGGTGGTCATAGTTTTTCCTTTAGAGTAATATAGTTCTTAAATTTTCAACTTTTGATGGTAATGTAGTGCTTCTTATGTTAGTAAATAGTGCATGTATTACTATATTACTTGTCTTCCAATTCCCATATTGTTAGAGTTATGAAAGTAGAGAACTTCTGAGCCTTACCATTAGCATAATGGACACTAAATAAAAGTATGGGAAGAGATATAGGTCTAGCATGAGAGAGAAGAACCACTTAGCATAGCCAAGGAGTTGCCTATGAACCAACATTAAGATCTCAATATTTCTATAACTCAAGCTACCAAAGGTCTCAATGAGCATATAGGCAAATCATCCTTGGCTACCAAAGGTAGGTTCTTATCTTCATGTAAGTCCTCTCTTCCACTCTATTGCTTCTTGTTGATATTATTGTAATGCTTGTTTCAAATGGCTCTATATATAAACAGGTAAGGTTATATGTTTGTACGAAGTTCATAACATTATCCTATCAATAAAGCGCCCTCTCCCCATAAAGAATATATTCCCATCATCCAAAGAGACCCTCAAGCTCACAATTTTCTTTATGGATGAGATGGTAGAGATTAGTAATTCATGTATCTTCCATGAACCAAAATCATTTTCCACTTTATTGTCCCATAAAGGGATAGCTCAAAATCTTTCTCCTTTCTCGTTGAAAATATTCAATAGATTGATGCTTTATTCAACTGTCAAAATTATCCACATTCTCTCATCCCCCCACCCCACCACCCCACCAAAAAAAAAGAGGGGGGGGGGGGGGGGGGGGGGGGCTTCTAGCCCCCAATTCCTTTACAA
>NC_033795.1:81968810-81989513 GCF_001876935.1 Asparagus officinalis
ATTAATACACCAAATATATATATTTCCCCCCTGCAAATTGAAGTTGACCTACAACCACAGTATCAAGCAAATGAAAGTCAATGTGGCCAAATTATGGCTCTAATTTGCTAAAATTAATTTGATGTTCAAGCATATTCTAGCCATTGACATTCTTAATGTCGTTTCAAGCTACTTGCGAGTATGAGAATAAAAGCATATACAGATTGTAGTTTTAATTAAATCCCTTATTGAGATGAGGGACAAGTTTTTTTTTTTTTTTCCTTTTTTTTTCGAAGGACGATCCATATTCTTCATTGCCATCACCACATTTAAAGGGATATATATTGGAAACTGCAAAGAAATTCGAACCTAACCATATAATCGTGCATTTGAATACCTCCCCAATAGTCTACTATTGATATTTAAAGCAAGTAATTTGTATATTTCTATGAACTTTTGAAGCATTTCATATCGTTTCGTACTACTATTATTTTTGAATCCCCTGTCAGATATGTCTACTTAAAGTGCCTCTATGCATATTTTCACAATTAAGAAAAAGTTTTACCATTCAACATACTCTTCAACATGTAGATGTTATGCATGAGGATGCACAAATGCAGAGTCACCAAGACTTTGTATCCTTTGACTTCCATTGAAATTCATTTGTGATGCTCAGGTGGCCCTTTTCTAGAATTTAAAAAGATTAACATATAATGCAGGGGGTGTCATTAATATACAATTATGAAATGATTTTAAAGAACATATTTGTGAAGGACAGAGAAAATAGCGACAATTAGAGGAGACTGTTAAAAGCGAAGGTATTTCTAGCACATTTCAATCTTTCATGTAATTAGCTATGAATTGGAAGTCTTTTTGTCCTTTAATATGTAATAACATAACTCTAGTATTAGAACCAAATATGATTTCTATAACCACAGATTAAAACAGCGAAGCTTTGAAACCACATAAAGACTTAGATTTTGGTGTCCTCTTCTTGATTGCCATCTTCTTTTTTTTTTTTTCAGTGTATCTGATTCTTTATTCTGTATTGGGTTTTGTCGTCAATTGGCAAGGGAGCATTGCAGGGTTTGAGTCATGAAAAAAGTCTTGAAGACGTTGATCAAATACCAATACAATCTAAAAGAACAATTCTGCATCAGATTTATTGCAAAATACATATATCATCTGAGGAAATACTTCCCTAGTATGAAGACATTTACAATATAAGGTATCCAATAAGAACATGGTGCAAGCAAGATTAGTTACCTGTTATATGTCTCCTTGTTTCCTTCTTTTCAGAAAGGGAGGGCAATAAAGGAATTTCTGTTTAAGTGTAGCATTCGATAGTCTTTTTCCTTTTCTGTTAACCTTTTCCTCTGTTGACATACAGTAGCCTCTTCTTGAGTTACTGATGTTTTTCATGAGAATTTTCATCTCAGCTACATTCTAGAATATTATAACCCCACAGGAAGATGGCAATTTTGATTTTAACACCATTTCACCAGAATGTTTGGAAATAGATATCTTTCCCCCCCTACATAGTATCTTTCCCTATGCAGATCGGATACCATCACTTTTGTGACTGCGAAGACTCATAGTTTTATTGAAACAATGAGCTCCACGCTACATATCTGCTTGAAAATAGTGTTTTTGAGTCTCAAATGTATGTTCACTTATCTAGATGCATTAGTTATATTAAGATATTCATACTTTTCTATAAGACAGATGAACATATACCTGAAGCTGGATAATGTGCGCAGCTTGATATTCAGTCAATGGTAATATTTTTACAAGAAAATATGGCAATTCAAAGTATGTATATACACAATAAATCTCCAATTTAGCTTCAAAATTATCAACCACCATTGAAGCTAACTTCCATTAGGTCTCACTCGTCACTACTATATTATCAACTCGTTGGCAATTCAAAGTTATTGGATCAAATACCAGAATACAAACAAAACAACACAAAGAAAGACAGGTAGACATAGGACGAACACATTCATATGCATAATGCACAAAATATCTCATAGAAACATGAGTACATGATAAAGACCAACTTCCTTGTTTCAGATATACAAAAGGAACCGACAACGAGAACAATGTCAATAAAGTGAGAAAATATGGTGTGCCCGGAAACCGAAGTAGTATCAGAAGGATCGGTATTGGAACCATATATACAGCATTCTCGGCTGTATTATTTACTTTCTAGATCTCCTTCCCTCTTGTTTGCAGCTGTTAGGAATTTAACGCCTAAACCCCTAATGCAACGGAAACGCGGTATAGAAAAAGTACACCAAGATTTAACGAGGTTCGGCAACTGCCTACGTCCTCGGGAGCCACACAGATAATTTTCTTATTAATCAAATAAGAAATTACAATTTAGGAGCGTATCTCAAAACTGAGATTTCTCAGATAAACACTGTAGCTACAGTGTTAATAATCAAAGGGTATGAACCCTTTCAATTCTCAACTGAGAACAAATACCCCACAATTCAAAACCCCTAATTAATTCCCTCTCTCTCTTCTTAAATCCCCCTCAACTAAACTGTTGAAAGCTGGGGATTAATCATAAAATCGCAGCTGCGATTTGGGGGGGGGTTTTCCGTCGCCGCCAGGGAAGAAGTCGGAGGAGAGGGGGAGAAGCACAGCAGCGAAACCCTAGGGCCAAAGGGGGCTTTTATAGGCGATGATGAGGGGCTGGCGACAGCCTGTCGCCAGCGAATAACCCAGACGCAAAGGTCGGGTTCGCCAAACGCAGAGCTCGGCATCGCCTAACGCAGAGCTCGGAGGCGAACGCAGAGCTCGAGGGGGGTTCGAAACGCAGAGCTCAGGCTTCGAGCTTCGTAGGCTGGACTACCGGAGCTCGCCTGCGACCATCGAACTCGTCGGAGCTCGTCGGAGCTCCTCTTCGCCGGCGGAGGTTTGTTTTCCACCCCCAATTCTAACACACTGGCCTCGTGGAACGACTCTGTTCATTTCTGTCGATGGCAAGGCATCACTTGTGGTGGCTTCCGACATCCTCAAAGGGTCGCATCCTTGAACTTGAGCTCCCTCGATCTTGTTGGAGTTATTTCGACGGCCATAGCTAACCTCACATTTCTTAGGGAGATTGATCTGTCGGACAATCAAATTAATGGATCCATCCCACAAGAGATTGGTCACCTTTCCAGATTGACACATCTTGACTTGAGTTCGAATTCTCTTGAAGGAGGTATTCCTGCTTCACTCTCTCACTGTTCAAAATTAGAGGTACTTTTTCTGCGGGATAACAAGCTCCAAGGTGAAATTCCAGTCAGTCTCAGCAATTGCTCCAGCCTACAGGTCCTAAATTTAAAAAACAATAGCCTCACAGGACGTATACCTTCTTCATTAACAAGTCTTTCCTTGCTTTCTGGTCTATCTATGGCCGGAAACAAATTATATGGCGGCATCCCGCATACCATTGGAAACCTCACCTCTCTAACCGTACTTTATTTGAACAATAACAGCCTTAGTGGCAGCATCCCATCTAGCATAGCTAACCTCACCTCTCTAACTGTACTTTACTTGTACAATAACGAACTCACTGGCAGCATCCCACCGAGCATAGGGAATCTCATTTCTCTTACTAGCTTTGCACTTGATACTAACCAATTATCAGGAAGCATACCACACTCCATCGGTAGGCTTTCTGAAGTAAAAGAACTTTCTTTGTCAGCCAACAGCCTCTCTGGAGGCGTACCACCTTCACTGTGGAATCTCTCTTCTCTTTCTCATCTATCTATGTCATTTACCTATCACCTATCTGGGTCACTCCCACCAAACATAGGCCAAGCTCTTCCTCTGCTTGAAACATTTTACCTGGCCTTTAACCAATTCCACGGACCAATCCCAATGTCATTGTCCAATGCATCTCGTCTTCAAAACATTGATCTTTCTGGAAATAGCTTCAGTGGCGTAATCCCTCCTAGCCTCGGACGTTTACGAGAGCTGCAATCACTAATTCTATATAGTAACCACTTGGAAACCATGACACCTGATGGATGGAATTTCCTAACCGCGTTGACCAATTGTACCCAGTTGGAGTGGTTGACCCTAGCGTCAAATAAGCTTAGAGGCGTGCTACCAAATTCAATCGCCAACCTTTCCACCAATCTTCAGGGTCTATATATGGATAATAACTACATCTCTGGAAAAATATCTTCTGATATCGGAAACCTCGTAAACCTTATGGTGCTTCGTATGGATGGAAACTCGCTTTATGGCTCTATTCCTTCCAGCATCGGGATGCTTCGGAACTTGCATGCATTGGATTTGGGCAATAACAAGCTATCTGGAGAGATTCCATCTACCATCGGCAACCTTACTCAATTGAATGAACTTTATCTAGATTCCAATGAACTAAGCGGAAATATACCAGTAAGTCTGGGAAAGTGCCAAAACCTAATATATCTAAATCTTGGATCTAACAAACTTACGGGTAATATACCCAAAGAAATAGTCTCCATATCTGGACTCTCCATATATTTAAGTTTGGCATCCAATGCACTGTCAGGGCCAATACCATCTGAAATCGGGAGCTTAATAAACGTGAATATATTAGATTTCAGCATGAACAAATTGTCCGGTGAAATCCCTATCACTCTCAGTAAGTGTCAAGTGCTGGAGGAACTTTATATTGGTGGAAATCTCTTTCAAGGAAGTATTCCTTCTTTTTTAGCCTCGTTAAGAGGCATCCAGAAGCTCGATTTTTCAAAAAATAACTTGTCGGGAAAAATACCTGATTTCTTACAAGATTTTCATGGCCTAGACTATTTGAATCTCTCCTTCAATAACTTTGAAGGTGAAGTGCCACTACTTGGTGTGTTTGCAAATGCAAGTGCAGTTTCAGTTATTGGAAATAGTAAGCTTTGTGGAGGGACTGAATCTAACACCCAAGATTCCTCCTTGCTCTCCAAAGAGCATATCAATGCGTCGTCTCCTCCTGAAGTGGAGGTGACATTCACCTCTGCCTTCGCCTCCTTCTCCTTCTGTGCACTCTTGCACTGATTCTTGTAATGCCCGGTCTTTCCACAATTCCAACACTCGATAGCCTTCGAGCTGTTGCTTGGATTCCTTGATTTGGACCTCCTGTCCTTTGATCTACCTCTGAAGTTTGATTTTCCTCGTCCGTTTCCTCTGGTTGAATTTCTACCTCTTGACTCTGTATGCAATACTGAAGAGGTTGTAGCTTCACCCGTTTCTCTCCGTCGGATCTCCTCACTGAGAACCAAATCACGAACGTCGTCGAACTTCAACTTTTTCTTTCCCGACGAGCTACTCACAGCTGTGACTGTAGCGTTCCAACTCTCTGGTAGGGAAGACAAAAGTATCAACGCCCGAACTTCATCATCAAATTCAATCTCAACTGAACTCAATTGGGTTGTAACCGTATTAAGTTCATTGAGGTGTTGTGCTACTGACGCGCCTTCCGCCATTTTCAGATTGAATAACCGCCGCATCAAATGAACTTTGTTCGCGGCTGATGGCTTCTCATACATGTTTGAGAGTGCTGCCATAAGACCTGCCGTGGTCTTCTCCTTCGCTATGTTGAACGCAACATTGCGAGTCAACGTCAATCTGATAACTCCGAGGGCTTGTCTATCTAGAAGGTTCCACTCATCTGCCTTCATGGAATCTGGCTTCTTCCCCGATAGTGGTTGATACAGATTTTTCTGATACAGATAATCCTCTATCTGCATTTTTCAGAATCCGAAATCTGTTCCATCAAATTTCTCAAGTCTCATTTTTGCCTCATCTGTGGCCATGGCTCCCACTTGAATCTGACTTGTTCTAGATCGTTTCACGCTCTGATACCAGTTGTTAGGAATTTAACGCCTAAACCCCTAATGCAACAGAAACGCAGTATAGAAAAAGTACACCAAGATTTAACGAGGTTCGGCAACTGCCTACGTCCTCGGGAGCCACACAGATAATTTTCTTATTAATCAAATAAGAAATTACAATTTAGGAGCGTATCTCAAAACTGAGATTTCTCAGATAAACACTGTAGCTACAGTGTTAATAATCAAAGGGTATGAACCCTTTCAATTCTCAACTGAGAACAAATACCCCACAATTCAAAACCCCTAATTAATTCCCTCTCTCTCTTCTTAAATCCCCCTCAACTAAACTGTTGAAAGCTGGGGATTAATCATAAAATCGCAGCTGCGATTTGGGGGGGGTTTTCCGTCGCCGCCAGGGAAGAAGTCGGAGGAGAGGGGGAGAAGCACAGCAGCGAAACCCTAGGGCCAAAGGGGGCTTTTATAGGCGATGATGAGGGGCTGGCGACAGCCTGTCGCCAGCGAATAACCCAGACGCAAAGGTCGGGTTCGCCAAACGCAGAGCTCGGCATCGCCTAACGCAGAGCTCGGAGGCGAACGCAGAGCTCGAGGGGGGTTCGAAACGCAGAGCTCAGGCTTCGAGCTTCGTAGGCTGGACTACCGGAGCTCGCCTGCGACCATCGAACTCGTCGGAGCTCGTCGGAGCTCCTCTTCGCCGGCGGAGGTTTGTTTTCCACCCCCAATTCTAACAGCAGCATCACTGAGGTTTTTTCCTTCTTCAATCTGTCTGCATTCTATATACTCGAAACAAACTTAAAAAGCATTATACTTTAAGCCAGAGGCAGGCTTTGATTGCATAGAAATGAGGGCCATAGTTTTTCATTAAACTAATAAAATGTTGATAGAATGCTTATTTTATGATATGCACTCCATATCATGTGTGTAAATGTATAGATTACTATCTGCCTCAAAATTTCCATCTAATTAGTATTCTGCAAGTAGAGAATAACATACCCAATTTAAGCTTACTATTAGCACAATGACAACTAGATAAAAGTACTAATAGAAGAGATATAGGTCTAGCATGAGAGATAACAGCCACTTAGACTAGCCAAGGTGATTGCCTATAAACCAACATTAGGATCTCAATTTGTCCATAAGCTACTAAAATTAAGATCTCAATGAGGGTTTAGGCAAATCATCCTTGGCTACCCAAGCCAGGCTCTTATCTTCATGTAAGGCCTCTCTTCCACTCTATTGCCTCTTGTTGATGTTGCGATAATGCTTGTTTCAAATGGCTTTATAAATAGGGAGGGTTATATGCTTGTACGAAGCCCATAACATTATCCTATAATACAATAATATGTCCTGGCCCCCCATAAAGAATTTATTCTCATGATCTAAAGAGACTCTCAAGCTCACAATCTTCTTAATGGATAAGATGATAGAGTTGAGTAAATAGTTGCATTTTCCGCGTTATTGACCCATAAAGGGGTAGTTCAAAAGCTTTCTCCTTTCTTCATCGAAAGCAATCAGTAAACGGGTGAATTAATTATTCCACTAGTAAATCATTTAAATTCTCCTATTCCAACAAAAAGTGAGTATAACTAATAACCAAATTTTTTTCATCTTGCAAATTGACTTTGACCTATGTTCAAAATTAATGTGGCCGAGTTCTGGTTCAGGTGTTGATGGTGTGCTGAAATCATTTCGATGTTCGAGTATATTCTTGTCGTTGACTTTCTCGATGTTTACTTTCAGCCTACTTGTGTATGAGAATGCAAGCATATAAATTCTTGCTTTGTTATAGATTTATCCATCTTATAATATTCATCTGTTAGGCCAGACAACTTTTTTCGTAGTTTCTTTTAACTAAACCAAATCTAGGCTTTCGATTTTGGAATTAAATTCTAGTGATGAAATGTCATTAAGATACACTGATAAGCCCCATGCATGTGCACATGAGCTCTAGGATGCACGCACGTTCAGAGTTATGGAGATCTTTAAAGTTTTCAGAATATTTACCTAAAAAAGAAAAAACCTTTTTTCAGCATTTAAAAGGATTACACATGATTCAGGATATGTCATTAAGATACAAGGTTAAAATTTTATTGTTAGGAAACCTATCTCGGAGAAGAGGACAACAATATCATTAGACTGTTCATCAATCAATACAGAACAATTCATATAAACTTTTGTTTTCTACTGTTTTCTTCTTAATTTCCACCATCATTTGGTAGGGGATATGATTTTGTTTCTACTCCATTGGATTTTTTTTATTTTTTTTTTAGTTTTCTTGATTGATCAGGAGGATTTCATGGTTTGACTTTGCACTTATATAGCCTAAGTCTTTATTGCTAAATGTTGGAATTTCCCCATATATAAAAACTTCCACGTCACTTGCAAATGGTAAAATTTGGTGAATCATATCTCTGAAGTTGATTGAATCAACTAAAAACGGGAATAAAAACTAACCTTATGAGAGTAATTTACTTCAAGTTACCAATTTTAGGGGTTTAATTGACCAATTTAATTTTATCGATCATGTGCAAATCACAAAATTTGAAGAACATTGATCAAATACGCCTAACATCTAAAGAAACGCTTTCAAAAATTCTGCACAAGGAAGCAAAAACACAATACGAAGACATGTAGACTCATAGTAGGACATGCTGATGAGGTACTTAATTTGGTTGAAGAAAATTGTATGGATTGAAACAAGCACAAATTAAGGGCATCAAATAGCCGACAGACAGTATTTTCATGAGAATGGCTTCTCAAGATGCATGCATGGACAATTATTAAATAACATAATAGTATAATTATTTATTGAAGTGCATGACTATTTTATCAATTATTTTATTGTAGTATATTTTCTTGATTTAATAATAATTATTATTATGCACAGTAATTTATTCAATAATTATTCTATATTATTTTATTATGATAATAAATTATTTATAATAAGTTATGACCTATTTTGTAGTTGTTCTTATTATTATAAATTACTAATTCTATTCTAGTAAATGATCAAAGTTTTTGAGAATGTGAGGATATGCATAGTTAAAAAGAAGTTATGGGTGATCAGAGAAAGATTAATCACACATAATAAGCATCATTAGAAATTACCAAATTGAGGTTAATTAAAGTTTTACTTGTGCTTGATCGGATCCAAACATGCCGGTTTTAGTTTAATAGACGTTTTAATCTAGATTATCTCAATTACAGTGCTTGTTGGATGCAAATCAAAGCTAAATTTGCTATCTTGATCTGTGTTTTTCTAACCGATTATTCCTTTTATGAACTAGGGTATCAAAGTCGAGATTGGGGTAAATTTTGGGGGTAGTTAAGTGTACATACACTGCTAAATAATGAGGTATCCTAGATGGAAAATTCCGTCTAGGATACCCAGAATTCCGTCTAGAATGCTTATTCTAGACGGAATTC
Source organism: Asparagus officinalis (assembly GCF_001876935.1). Lineage (NCBI taxonomy): Eukaryota > Viridiplantae > Streptophyta > Magnoliopsida > Asparagales > Asparagaceae > Asparagus > Asparagus officinalis. Next base: position 81,978,041 of record NC_033795.1, read on the forward strand.
CGTCTAGAATACGCGTCTAGTATGTTTCCGTCTAGGATGTAGTATTCTAGACGGAAATTCCGTCTAGAATACATCCTAGACGGAATATTCTAGACGAAAATCAAAACCGTCTAGAATACATCCTAGACGGATTATTCTAGACGGAATTTCCGTCTAGAATAATTCATCCTAGACGGAAAAAAATTCCGTCTAGAATGAGTATTCTAGACGGAAATTTCCGTCTAGAATACTCATTCTAGACGGAATTTGATGTTTTTTAATTTTTTTTTTTTAATTTTTTTTGTTAAAAAAGGCATCCTAGACGGAATTTGAGCATCCTAGACGGAATTTCCGTCTAGGATACTATGCTACAGTTTTTTTTTAGGATCTACTTTGGGTGCATGTACACAATATTGAACAACAAAAAATTATATTCATATCCAACACAATCTAATTATATTCCAATATCAAATCCCATTATATTCGAATGTACCAAATTTTGCATAAATCATTCTTAATCCGGTTCAAAAAATACATTGACCAAAAAAAATTAGAAAGATACATAAATTATTTACAAGCATTCCCCGCTTCTCACACTCTTGCTCCAAATATGATACTAAGTTTAAGTCCCTCGAATCTGGGACTTATCCCATTCAGAAACTCCTTTTAAGACTCCTATTAATTTGCCTGAACAACATTCGCTGATCTCGCCACATCCACCAGAACTGAGTGATCGATAACAAGATCAACAGGTACCTGTGTAAAGAAGATGTTATGCCTCACATATCTCCGTTGGCATCTTTGGCAGTTCTTTGTTTCAGAGTAAACCTATGCAAATAATAAATCATGAGATAAGGGAAGCACTAGCAAACATAGATAATAAAACAACATGATTATCATTCATTAATCGCAGAACCAATACTTGAAATTGATGCGTCTACGCTAATCAACAGCATATGAATAAATTCAAGCCATTTGTTTACCTATAAAGGAGTTACGATTCAGATTCCATGAATTCAATCCCAGCAATCTGACACCAGAAAAACTACAGATGATCTTAAAAACGTACATAATTCCGTCAGCAAGCAGGACAGGGAAGAAATGATATTTCCAGTAACATGTTGAACAAACTGATTGTCAATATTCAAGAAGGACACCTGAAAATAGTAAAGTCAACATAAGGAACAAAATTTGAACCAAGCAACAATATATTTGAATCTTAAATACAAAAGCAAAGCATATAACAAATCCAAAAGCAACAATATATTCAATATATTCAAGAAGGACAGGTCTACATTACAAAGAAACTAACACATCCCAGAAGCTAAATCGGCCAATTGCTCACTAAGATCACATTCACATAACAATCCTTGACCCATCATTTGTTTCATCATTTAACATAAGAAGTAGACAACTCGCTAAACTCAAACGAATATATATATAACTATTCAGCACAACTATATGACCGAACTGATTTAACTACAAAGTTCAACACACAAGTCACAAAACCCATGACAATCAGAATGAAGAACAGCAAAAACTACCTCTTCCTGTGTCTCTTGGATTCATTGTGCGCTACCATCACAGCCTCGCTAGAAAAATATCGACTGCAGAAACAAAAAACAAACAAATATCAGAATTTTTACCCCAAAAACAAACAAAAAACAAAGAAACCCTAAATCATTGAGAAAATTCCAATTACTCGCAATGGAGGCAATAGAATTGACCCATTCCAGGGAGATCCTCATCAAGCGGCAATTCTCAATCGTAAACCGCATCGTCACGTGATCGTCGACGAAGAGCTCTCTAGGTTACAGAAATCAAATAAAAAACAAACAAATCAAGCAAAAAAACACAGCAGAGATCAACTATTGGCCAATTCTCAATCCGTCGAGAGGCCGCGTGGCAGGCCTCAAGCAGGGAAAAAAAACCCTGATGAATGCAGAGTTCAAGCAAAATGTATCAAGAGATTTTAGTACTATATGAAGACCTGAGGAATGCTTGGAGATGAAAAATATTGGATGCAGAGTTCAAGCAACATGTATCAAGAGGACGATGTTGATGGAGTACAAAAGGGTCAACGTATGGACTCTTGGGTCAATAATTTTTGCACCTATGCTTGGCAACGAAAATATGAACCTGATAATAATCTGTTCAGACGATTCTATCTTCAAAGTGAGTGACATAATTTCTAAAATCAACTCACAATGGGTTAACTTGTCTAACTATTATTTATCAAACTATTACAAATAATTATGAAATCGATTCAACTTTACAGCTAAATAACCGTCAACGAACATTCACATAAGCAGTTAGTTGCGATATTATATTTATCTACGAGTTACCAAATTTGAGCTGGCAGAACAAAGATGCAGGCGAATGTTCGTGAAACCAAATCCAACAAATAAATGCTAGCTTCAGAAAAGAAACACCAATGGCTCACTACCAGGTCCAATTTTTCCCATTTCAGTAACATTTATGCCAGAATTATTACATCTATTTATATTTCTTTGATACCATCACAAAAGAAAACCCTGAGGCAGACACATTTCCATGTGAAATTTAGACGAAATTACCTCCTTTTCGCCAGGGAAAACATCTTTGATCGGCAACTCACCTTGGGACATTAATCCCATCCCGGCCAGGCGAAGGCGAGGATGATGCTGAGGGCGGCGGAGCCCTCGATTGGAGGGAGCCAGAATTGGAGGGCGCGCTTCTCTTTTCTGGAGGAGGAGGAGGAGGAGCTGGAGCTGCCGGCGGCGAGGAGGTGGATGGCTTTGAAGATGAAGAAGGAGACGGCGGAGGAGGGGACTCGCGAAGGGGAGGTCGGAGTGGAGGGGGGTCTGACCGGAGCGGTCGAGGGATGAAGGAGCCCGTAAGGGGGGTTCCTTCCTCTTTCGATTTGGGGGGAAAGAAGGGGGGCTGGGTTTTGACGCCTTAAATTTTTTTTTTAAATTTTCACGTATCATGGACGGAAATTTCCGTCTAGAATGTATCCTGGACGAAATTTCCGTCTAGAATAACTATAAATTAAAAAAAATAATAAAAATAAAATAACCGTCTAGGATACTATTCTAGACGGAAATTTCCGTCTAGAATATTTTATCCTAGACGGAATATTCTAGACGGAAATTTTCCGTCTAGTTTAATACATTCTAGACGGAAAAAATTCCGTCTAGAATATTCCGTCTAGAATACGTGGTTTTCTACTAGTGATATCCTCCAAAATATAACAAAGTGTTGGGGAATCCGAAGCAATCAATCGGATCCTTGCCCTTCCGGACCTTGTGTTGAAAGTAGAAAAATAGAAAAATAGCACAAATAAAGATCTAACCTTGCAAAAAATAGTAAAGGAGACGAACACACAGATTTAACGAGGTTCGGCAACGTGCCTACGTCCTCGGGAGCCACACCACATAATTCTTTTATTAATTAAAGAAGAAATACAAGCTCTCAAACTAGGGTTTAATCTCTCTGAGATTCTCTCTCTTTTTAGTCAAAAAGCTCTCTTTTTTCGTGTCTTTTAAACCCTAAAAATGTTTGGGGTATATATAGAGTCCTGGTAGAAACAGAATCCAAAACAGTTTAGGAAACTGTTTGACTGTGTCGCGGTCGACCGCGCAAATTCCAGAGAGTTGAGCGGTCGACCGCGATGGTCAACCTCGATCAGACGACAGAAGCTCCTCAGATTCCAGAGAGTTGAGCGGTCGACCGCGGTGGTCGACCGCGATCAGACTCAGTCTCTTCTCAGCCTTGTGCATGTTCGCGGTCGACCGTCGCGGTCGACCGTGGATCTGTCAGGTCGTTTTCTTCGTCGTTTTGATTTTAGCTCTCGTCTCAACTTTGGGTCTACACTTTAGACTAACACAAAGAGGGTGAAGATCTGGGGGATACATGATGTCTAATTCTGTAGAAAATAACTTACTTTACAGGATAATATTCATTCATGTTGTCCAATATCAGCCTAACGCAACATTAAACAGTACAGTGTTCAATACTTTTCAATAACGTGAGAAAAGCTCAGTGCGAGAGAATCGGGGGTAAGTTTGCAAATGCCAAGATTTTGAGGATAAATACCAAATATGTGAGATCTGAGGGATATATATATTTAAAACCCCCTTTATTTGAATAAGTTTACCATATTGCCTTTCGGTTTTATTTTGGGCACAACTATATAAGCTTTGCTTTCTGTTTCCTTTTAATAAATCTTACTTATTCACACAGTCCTGGTTAATGTTTACTTTAATGAATATGTAAACAGAAAATTGTAGGTTAATTATGGAATACATATCTATTGAAAACAGCAAGATTTTATACAAAACAGTAACCTGTGGTTCGCTTCTCACATTCATTGAACCCACAGCTATAGTCATGTTCTGCAGGCATATATAAAGCCATGCATCATAATATAGTTAAGAATTGTTTGGATAAAAACTCTACCTTAATAGTTGCAAATTCGAATATATATGCTAGTAGATAATACCGGACCTTTAAGCTCTCCGCTAACAGGATTGGAATTTGGAGGTGGTGATGGAAGTACTAAAGGCACCGTTTGTGTTTTTTGTTTCGCGCTCAAATCTGAATGCGAATCACACTATCCATTGAAAGCTAATCAATCAGGTTATGGTTCATATGCCGCATCCGCTCAAGAACGAGAATTAGCATATCATAAAGAAAGAGCTGATTCCGAAGTGTATCCAGGAAGATGAGCTACAGTCAATTAACCAGGCCTAGACGCTCTTTAATTAGCGGGTAAGTATTTCATTCCTATTTATTTCATCTGTTTCGAGGTAGGTCTATACCTCGGGTGTTCACTTTGTTTATGTCCAGGCTCCCGAAGGGTCGTAAATCGTGGTTTAGTAGTTACAATTTGTTGCGCGCAGCGGAAATTTCGGCAGCACTTCGGCAGCACAACAAGAGAGTCAGGTCGCAATAAGAATTCTTGTTTCTCAAAGGGAACAAGAATCTGAAGCCTATATCCTATCAAAGTAGGATATTAGCTCTTCCTCTCGTCAGCTCTAGGACTGCGCGTCGAGGGACCCTAAAAGCTATTACAAATCACACAAAAGCAGTACAACCAATTTTAACGTGGTTCGGCAAATTGCCTACGTCCACGGGGCAAGGAGGGGGGAGATCTACTAATAGAGGGAGAGAATACAAATAGGGTTTACACAAGAATCCAACAAATAAAACCCTCACACAAAACTCTCAGACCTCTCACACAAACTCTCTCTACAAAAGATGCTCAGAACCCTCTTGACGGCTGCTGAAAACTCCTCAAGCTTCTGCTTTTTCTTTTCCTCCGCAGACGCAATTGATTTTGTCTGCAGCCGCAAAACTTTGCATCAAACTCCTTCGCACCTCCTTTTGCACAAAAGAAAACCTAATAAACAATTGTTTATATAGGTGTCCAGTACGAACTCAATCCATAACAAGTCGAGAACCCGAACGAGAGTCCAAACAATCTCACCCCCATCAAAATCAACTAATCCAAACCGGCTGCATCTGAAAGACTGCCTACGTATCCTCTTGCCCAAGGAATCAAGCCGAACGTAGTTCACCCAAATGGCCGTCAACGGCCTCAACAATCACAAATATTCAACAAGTTTCTGCAATGATCAAACTTGTTGTTCGGAACCACCTTAGTGAGCATATCTGCCGGATTATCCTTCGTGTGGACTTTCACAAGTTCCACATCACCATCTTCAAGAACATCCCGAACGAAGTGATAACGAACGTCAATGTGCTTCGTCCTCGCATGAAAAACCTGATTCTTTGCCAAATAGATAGCACTCATGCTATCACAATGAATAGTGACGGACCTTTGCGATATACCATGTTCCTCCAAAAGTCCTCGAAGCCAAATAGCCTCCTTTACAGCCTCCGTAACTGCCATATACTCTGCCTCCGTCGTAGACAAAGCCACCGTCGACTGTAAGGTGCATCTCCAACACACCGGCGCACGGGTCAAAGTAAACACATACCCCGTCGTAGACCGGCGCTTATCCAAATCCCCGGCATAATCCGAATCAACATAGCCAATACATAACATAAACTAAACCAACATTGAGCGTACTTTGAATGTACCTCAAAATCTATTTCACAGCGTCCCAATGACCCACTCCTGGATCATGCATGTATCTCGAAACCATGCTTACCGCCTGTGACAAATCTGGTCTCGTACATACCATTGCGTACATCAAGCTCCCAACCGCACTCGCATATGGAGTCTTCGACATTAACTCTCTATCTTCAACTGACTTCGGTGAAAGACCAGCTGAAAGCTTCAAATGGGCTCCCAATGGTACACTAACTGGCTTCGTATCCATGCTAACATGGAATCGCTGTAGAACCTTCTTCAAATAAGCCATCTGTGTCAAACAAATTCTGCCCTTCTTCTTGTCTCTGCCGAGCTCCATCCCTAGAATGCGTTTCGCCTCACCCAAGTCTTTCATCTCAAACTCATTTGATAGCTGAACTTTCAACTCATCTATAGCCGACCTGGAAATAGAGGCAACCAACATGTCATCGACATAAAGCAACAAATAAATGTACGCACCTCCTTTTAACTTGCGAAAATATACGTAAGGATCAAACTGGCTCCGAGTGTACGAATGACCAAGTATAAAACCATCGAATCGCCTATACCACTGTCGATGAGACTGTTTTAAACCGTATAGCGATTTCTTCAATCTGCAAACCAACTTATCTTTCCCTGCAGCTCGGAATCCCAATGGCTGAGTCATATATATTTCTTCATCAAGATCACCATGAAGAAATGTCGTCTTCACATCCAACTGATCTAACTCTAATCCATACTGTGCCACCAAAGCTAGCAGAATCCGAATCGAAGAATGCTTCACCACCGGAGAGAAAACCTCATTATAGTCAATACCTTCCTCCTGTGCATAGCCCTTCGCAACCAACCTAGCTTTGAACCTCACTGGAGTGCCCTCAATGCCCTCCTTCTTCGTGTACACCCACTTGCACCCAATTGCCTTCCGCCCCTTTGGAAGCTCAACAAGCTCCCATGTATCGTTCTTATGAAGAGATTCCATCTCCTCCTGCATAGCCACCTGCCACGAATCAGCCTCCGAACTCTGCTCGGCCTCTCTGAATGTAGTAGGCACTAACTCATCGATACTCTCCACCGGAAGTGCATACGCAACTGTGTCGGCATACCGTGCTGGCATCTGTATGTTTCTCCTCTGTCTCCTAGCCGTAATAGAATCCTGAACCTGAGCCGTCGGTTCCTGATCCTGCACATTTGTACTCGTATCCTCCGTGTCATCGTCGTGCTCGCCTGGCGTCACCTCAGTCGGCACCTGCATGGATACTGTACCATCTGGACAATGTGGAGCTGCATCGATCTCCACCACCTGCGATATCTCCTTCGTCGGATCGCTCTCCACCTGATGAGAGCTGGGAAGCATGTGCTGGCTTTCCCGACCACATCTCCATAGGGGTTTTCCCCTCAATCGCAGATGAAGGCAGCCTATTAATGAGGTGGCTCGCATATGTAAGTGCCTCAGCCCAAAAGATCTTCTCCAAACCACTCTGCGACAATAAGCATCGGATCTTCTCCAGTAAAGACCGATTCAACCTCTCTGCCACCCCATTTTGCTGCGGTGTATGACTAACTGTGAAGTGTCTCTCTATGCCCTCGTCTCGACATAGCTGCTGAAAGGGGTCAGAAGTATACTCACCACCGTTGTCGGATCGCAACGTCTTGATCTTTCTCCCAGTCTGCAGTTCCAATCTCTTCTTCCACTCCACAAACAAATCTAGGACTTCACTCTTCTTCGTCATGGTGTACACCCAACAACGCCTAGAATAGTCATCTACAAAAGTGACGAACCAATGTCGACCACCAAGTGATGCAGTCTTGGTGGGACCCCAAACGTCTGTGTGCACGTAATCCAGGATGCCCCTCGTCTGATGAATGGCAGTCCCGAACTTCACCTTCGTCTTCTTGCCAAGAACACAGTGCTCACAGAACTCAATCTTCCCACTCTTGGCTCCCTTCAATAGCCCCTGCTTGCACAATGCCTGCAGTGACTTTTCACCTGTGTGCCCCAATCTATAGTGCCAAAGTCTGCTCATGTCCGCTTCTGAAATAGCCGAAGCAACCTGGCCAATCTCGGTGCTTCCCTTCAGATAATACAAATTCCGATTGCGGACTCCCCTCATCACCACCAATGATCCCTTAGTAACCTTCGCTACAGCGTTTTCGAAAGTCACCTTGAATCCCTTCGCCTCCAAAGCTCCAACTGAGATAAGATTTTTCTTCAGTTGAGGAACAAATCTCACCTCCTTCAACTCACGGACTACTCCATCGTGCATCCTAATCCGTACGGTACCTATCCCACAAACGCCACAGGATTGATCATTTCCCATGACAACAACGCCCCCGTCGACTTTCTCAAAAGATGCAAACCAGTCTCGCCTAGGGGTCACATGAAAGGTAGCGCCGGAATCAAGCATCCAATCTGATGCATCCACATGGTTCACCTCCGGAGTAATCAGTAGAGAAAAGCACGAATCATCGGAATCATCGCCTTTCGCAATGTTCACCTCATTGGCCTTCGGGCCCTTTTTCTTGCCATTCTCCTTCTCCTTGAGCTTCGGGCAGTCTCTCTTCCAATGTCCCTGCTCCTTGCAGAATGCACATTGGTTCTTTGTTAGTTGGTGACGGCCTCTAGACTTTGACCTCCCTCTGTTACCACCTTTCGGATATGGGCTTCTACCTCTCGTCGACAAGGCCTCTCCTGAAGTACTAGCGCGGGAAGTCTCCTTATCCTTCCTCCTCAAATCGTAGTTCGTCAAAGCGTTAGTCACTTCACTATAGCTGATAGAAGATCTCCCGTTCAACAAAGTGAGCACGAAGGTATCATACTCCTCATTCGGTAAGGAGCCCAACAAAATAATCGCCTTGTACTCATCCGATATCTTCTCATCAACATTCGCCAAGTCCGACAACAACTTCGTATAGTTGTTCACATGAGCCGCAAGCGAGGTGCCTCTGGACATCTGGAATCTGAATAACCTACGCAGCAAGTGCAATCGGTTCTCAACACTCTTCGTAAGGTACTTATTGTTGAGAATTTCCCACATCTTCATCGCAGACGTCACCCCAATCACATCATACTTCAGCTCCTGTTCCAAACAGGACCTGATCACCCCACAAGCGTTCCTATTCATTTTCTCCCATACCGCCTCTTCATATTTAGGTGGCCTCTCGTGGACCATGATGGTCTCTTTCAAATTCTGAGCATTGAGCGCATCCTGTACGTCGCTCATCCACAAACCAAAGTTGATTTTTCCGTCATATTTCACCACACTTATTTTGGTGTTTTGAAAACCAACTTGTATTGTACTCGCCATCGATTTGCTGCTTTCACCTTCTTCTCCCATTACGAACTAACTCCAAATTGTAGAGAAAGGATAAATTTGATAGAATTAGGAACCACCCAACTGAACCCTAGATCGGATTCCAAATAGATCTCCTATCCACACGAGGAAAGCGAAATCTCCAATGTTGGAAAGAGGTGTAGATCAAACCTCATTTCAGATGAGGAGCGCCGGCGAGGAGCTCCGACGAGCTCGATGTCGACGCAGGCGAGTTGTTGCGCGCAGCGAAAATTTCGGCAGCACTTCGGCAGCACAACAAGAGAGTCAGGTCGCAATAAGAATTCTTGTTTCTCAAAGGGAACAAGAATCTGAAGCCTATATCCTATCAAAGTAGGATATTAGCTCTTCCTCTCGTCAGCTCTAGGACTGCGCGTTGAGGGACCCTAAAAGCTATTACAAATCACACAAAAACAGTACAACCAATTTTAACGTGGTTCGGTAAATTGCCTACGTCCACGGGGCAAGGAGGGGGGAGATCTACTAATAGAGGGAGAGAATACAACTAGGGTTTACAATCACTCTCAATCTAAACCCTCAAATAAACCCTCAAATCCCTCACAATATATCTCTTTACAAAAGAGGATGCACAAAACCCAGCAAAATTCTGCTTTTCTCCCTCTGCACGCGAACTGTAGCCGCCACAAATGTTCCGTGCGCTCTCTGCTCCAAAACCTTACGCAGCCGCAAAGAGAAAAGAAAAAAGCAACCTCCTGCTCACGAAACCTAGGAAAAATCAACGTTTATATATAAACGTGATGTTGGGCCTTCGTGGGCTTTTCTCCCGTCCGTGTCCACTCACGCGGTTGTGAAACCGCGTTCACCTGCACCCACATTCACACAATTTTGTTACGATAAGTATGCGCTTAAGAGCTCTAATTGGAACAAGAACTCATTATCATGATGATCGAGATGGCAACAAGAATTTTTTTTTTTTTTTTTTTTTTTTTTTTTTTGGTGAAGACGTACAGCATTCACCAGTCGTTTTTCTTCTCTTCACATATGCCAGCCTTTGCTTAGTAGCATTAATTCAGTACTGTTCTTCCTCTTGAATCATTGCTGATGGTTTTCATGGAAATTTTCATCTAATTCGGTCTATAGTTCATTCTAGATTATTGTAAACTCGCAGACGAAGAAGAAGACAATTTTGATCTTGACACCACATCGCCTGCATTTGTTTGGAATAATACAATGCATTTGTATCAGATATACTACTCCGTGACACAGATATACATGCAGTTTGCCAAAATATGGACAAGTTAAACTCACTTCTACATAACTGTGGTTGAATTTATGTGGCATAGCCTGATATTCAAATAATCATGATTCTTACAACAAAATTTGGCGATCAAACTCTTGTTTGTGGAGCCTAATTTACATGGAGAATACATATCACTGGGGCCCAGAATTCGAAGCATATATAGTGAAACGCACTCCAATTACTGAGGGTGTCGCTAGCTAGGGAAATTCTTCGAGGACGTAGGTAATCACATCGATTGTCGAACATCGGTAAATTCTGTATTTTCGTTATTGTTTCCCTGGTTCGCGTTCTTTTTACTGCTGATATATATGTGGTTTGCTTCCCGCTTCTGCTGCTAACACGGCCTACTTTTCGTCAACCTCTCCTTCGACGGCGCATTGCTCACGCCGCAATGTAGGAAAAGACGCAGGCCTAGCATGAAGGATGGTAGCCACTGAGNNNNACTGAGCTTAGCCAAGGAGACTGCCTGTGAATCGCGCGGTGAGATACCCATCACGAAATACGTACGTACCTCAGAGGAGGATACAGGCAAGTCATCCTTGGCTACCAAAGATGAAGCTACTATCCCCATGTAAGGCCTCTCTTCCAGTACTCTATATACGCTCTTGTGTGTCGCTATTTATAGCAAATTACAACTCACCCTCAACTTGCTGTACCATATAGCTTTTTTTAGAGGCTATCGATAATTTCTTTCCCCCACTTAATTAAGGAACATATTCCTATCACCGAAAGTATTAATGGTAATAGATTGAGTTCTTTGCCATAATCACCTATGTATGTACGGTACAACCAAATGCATGTGCCTTTTCAGCTCTCTTAGAGGCT
>NC_033795.1:81989536-82037036 GCF_001876935.1 Asparagus officinalis
GGGGGGGGGAGGAAAAAAAAAGATGCTAAAGTTCTCACTTACTAGTCCAAAAGGGTTCGCAAGAATTGTGGTACAAGAGCCGAATTATCATGCAAGCATTCATTGTTCCACTGTCGAGATCAGAGCAAATCAAAGGTTTGATTCGATCTTGTCGTATTCTGACTCATCTTGAGGATTCACTAAATACTTTATTTTCCTCACCTATTATATTATTGGTAGGTATTAGTCTGATAGAATGATGATACAATGTTCCAGAGATTGCAATTTACATTCTCAAAATTCCTTTGCGCTACTTGAGCGTCTACATGTGATAACCCAAATAGTTTAGTTCCACGTCGATCGATTGGTGACTAAACAATTGAATGGTTTATATAGTAAAGCATGGGGTTCAAGTATAGCATCGGTTAATCGATTTTGACAGTGGTTTGAGCCGAACAACACGATACACTCTGTGAGTCCCATGGCTTACACCGCGCCAATAGGCACGCGAGCCGGGGGCGTGATAAATTGTATTAGAGCAATTTGCCAACCGGAGGTGTAGAACTAGGTGCTACATGGGGCTAAGTGGTGCACTGCGCTGTGGGAGCCACCTCTAGATCCCGTAGGAGCCACATCTAGAGCCCACGTGGCCTAGTAGTGATACCGGGATTGTTGGCCTCTTTGTTTTGATGATGTTTAACAAACAATTTACCACTAATACTGTTTGTCTAGTATTCGTGTTTCCTTATTTATTGTAGACAAACAATATGTTGGAGGACGGATGGATTGCGCTATAACGATCATATCAAATGGAGGTTGGCGGATATAGTGGTTGAAGCAATGCACATTTAAGTTGAAGATCCAAGTTCAAGCTTCATCCGCGAATTTACCAAATCAAGCTTATTGAAGATCAAGATTGCTTGGGTAATTTAGTTTAGGTTTTATATTATGTGTATTAATTAGTACTTTAAGCTCAATCATATACACACATACACATTTTGGTTTTATATATATATATATATATAGTTATATATATACATATATGTTTTGGTTTGATACTTTTTAAGTTTCAATATGAAACAATTGAATATAATTTCAAAACATGGTTACGTTTCATACTTACATGCATATATATGATTTCATCAATATCAATTTTATTTAGTCCAATGAAATCATGTTTTAGTGCATTATATGTGTATTTTGATAAAATACTATATTCATTGTTTATAGACTTCATAACAATAGTTTACATCTTTCTTCAAGTCTATAAAATTATTTTGTATTGTTTCAAAACATGGTTAAGCTAAAATGTCAAAACTCATATGTTCACATTTTTATGTTTTGGAATATTTTGAAAAATAATGATATTTTTCATCTGAGAGGTTCTTTCTAAAAACCAGTTTTTATAGCATGTGTATTATCATGTCTACAATCATTTCCCAAAGTTTTATATTTTTTGGAATTTATTTGATATTTTTAAACAGGGTTTTAAAATCAGAAAACTGTTTATAAACCTGCTATTTCATGTATCAGTTCGCGGTCGACCGTCACGGTCGACCGCGCCTATGTTTTTCCCTCAGGAGGCAGCAGAAACTTTCACAATCGACCGTGGCGGTCGACCGTCTGTTCGTAAGTTTTCACGGTCGACCGCCACGTCGTTGGGTTCCAACGGCTAGTTTCTGAGCTGTTTTCTCTTGGGCTTTTTGGTCATTTTGATTGGGTTTTTGCTGAAGTTTTGAGTGGGTATAAATACCTCATTGATCTCATCTTTCATAACAACCCAAGAAGTTTTTAAACAAGAGTTTAACAAGGGTTTAAGTTTGTTTAAAGTTTGGTTTTAAGTTTGTTTAAGGGTTTGGTTTGTGAAGAATTCCACAAGAGGAAGTGGAGATCAATTCATTGATATTTGAGCTTCAATCCATCTCTCTCTCTCTCTCTTGTCATTTATTGGAGAAGTTTTCTAAACTCTATCTAGCTTTACATTTTGTATTGTTTGATTATCATTCTATTAAGCTAGTATTTATATTTGAGTTTATTTTGATTTGATTTGATTTCACTCATTGTTTACACACACCCACTTGAGCTTATTGTATTTTCATACATAGTATATTTGGGTTGGTGAGAGTTATAACAATTGAGTGTGAGCTTTAATTGAGTTCTCGCCTTGTATTAGAGAACAAATCATTTGTTGTTATTGTGAGGTGTGGAGTGTAAACGTTGATCGGTGAACGTTGAAAACCGACATTGTGAGTGTTTGTGAACGTTGATCGGTGAGCGTTGAAAACCGATATTATGAGGTGTAAACGTTATTCGGGTGAGCATAGAAAACCCGGTTGTGATAGTGGATTTCTCCTAGGGAGTGGGGATTGGAGACGTAGGACGGAAGGTCCGAACTCCGTGATCATATCGTGCGTTTGAGTTAGCTTTGGCGTTCTATTTGTGCTTAGTGTTTATTCATTCTTATCGACATTGTCTATTGCCCTATCACATTTATAGATTGTTTATTTCACTCTTGTGTTAGTTTATATATCCTTGCATATATTTCACTATATTATCTCATTGCTAGGATATTGTTCTTTGGTTATATTGCTCATTCTTGTTTATAACATGTTGTATATCTATCTTGCAAGAATAACTTGTTAATTAGTTTTAATTGGTATAAAATCGGATTAGATTAGCATAAGACCCTAATCACCCCCTAGGGTCTAACAAGGATGTGCCGATTGTCATTGTCGCGACGAGGACGTCACATACGTAAGATGGGCTAATTGTGATAGATACCCATAAATAGTTTAGTCCCACATCAATGGGTGACTAAAAAAGACAATTGAATGGTTTATAAAGTAAAAGCATGGGGTTCAAGTGTATCATTGACTAGTCAATTTTAGTAGTGTTTTCAGCCAAACAACACGCCACACTTAGTAAGTCCCAAAACTCATAGTGCGCCACCAGGCACGCATGCTCGGGGCGTGAGATTACTAGTTCATTTCAAGTTTCAACTATCTTCCTAAAGCCAATATCAATATGTGTTCTTGTGCATGATCTTTCTCCTCAAATGGAATAATTTTCTCTTAACTTAGATTTCCTAACTCGAATCTTGACTCTAAGAATCCTTCAGTTAGATTTAACTTGGTTCAGAAACTTAAGCTATAATAGCGCAGACTCATTTCTTGTCGAAGGAAAACTCACACGCTAGCATACAATATTACCTGACATATATCAGTATGATATATTCTGTTATTACCATATTGTGATAAGAAAGGTGACTTTGATCCCAGAGGGGATCAGCGTAATAAGTAGATTGGGAAAGATTCAGGATTACATGCGCTCCTTACTCCCAGCAAGTGTGGGACTAAAAAGAACTTTCAAACCAAATACACTAGCAGATTCATCAGCCCGATCGAATAAACCGAGAATTCATTTATTGATAAACCAAAGTCGATCGGTTTTAAGTACTTCATTTGGCGACGATGACGGATTCAAAACTTTTGAATGAAATCATAGATGTGTTGAGTTACTTCATGAGGATTTTCTTGGTTGATCCAGTGCGCGACTCCAGGCATCACGACCACCTCCTCAAGCAAAGGAACATCTTGCTTGAATCCACCCTTGTGTATGTAGTCTTGGATACCGGGATAATAGTGATACACCAAATCGACATCACCGACGATGAACTTGGTTGGTACTGTGACCTGACTCCCTGTCCATGGCTCCGTCAGCTCCCAGTTTCTGTCATCCACAATGTGAGAGGTTGTTGATCTGATTCACTGTAAAAGGGATGCTTGTGGATGAAGCTAGAGTCATTGGTATCTATAGGGTATAGGATAAAATATAGTAGGCAATATGTTAAACATAGTAGAGCATGTATCTCCCAAATCCGTGTCTCTTGTATTTGCTAGTGCATATACCTATATTTGGTAGTGCATACATATTGTTATTGAGATTTTCTTTATTAAGTCTCTCATTGTGATCTGTAAATAAATGGACTTAACTTATGAATGAAATGTCAATAAAGATAAATCTAACAGTTGAAATCTCCTCTTTGATTAGTGGTTTCTTCCAGGTCAAGATATTGATCGAAGTGCCAAATACTTTTGTGTTGTTCTCTTTGCCTCCACTGGCTGTACTGATTATTTCTCTTGCGCTTCTTTGTGTTAAAATCTTGTGCTTAGGAATCTAACTGTTTGCGATAAACAATGTAAGAACATATTTACTGTATTCACTAAATTATGAAGTATTTGAAACAAACTTACAAGTCAAAATTTCGATAGTAGTTGATTGGCCCTGTAAAACCATTTTTCTCGAACTTGCTTGCATAATAGTCGATATCCTCTTCTGAGAGCCATGAAGGCAATGCAATTTGATCATCGGGCGAGACCCAACCTTCCTTGGGTATCATAAGAGGCCCTGGATCGCGAATTGCGAATAACTTTTTCATGACTAGTTTAGTGCCAATATGGGTGAATTGTTGTTCAATGTCCCCAGGTTCCTAGCACATCATAAAACTGATCACTTAGCGGAATGAACTCAACATTAGAATCATAATAAGAGGATATCATGTTTATCATAGAAAAACATGATGACTTATACAAAGGGTTATTCGATTTGCTGCGACTGGAGGTGTTACAACTGCAATTACATGTACTTGGGTTTCAGCTATTTGTTTCACTGCAACTAATAAATTCAGGTGCAAAAAGACCTATAGCTATAGTCCCTGACTTATTCAGATTAAAACATGCAAGTTGCAGCAATCATATCCAACCCCAATGGAAATATTTTTTATAAAAAAAAAAATTGATATCTCAAAACAAACAGTTGCGACTGTAACAGCATTTACAAATAGTAAAATTTTAATAACTAAATCAAGCAACTGCAACTACAACTCTAAGTGGCGACAATCGTGGCAAGTAGCATTACATTGCAATTACAATTGCAGTGAACCAAACGACCTTCAGGATTGCGATATACGAAAATAATTTGAAGAGTCAACGATGGGGAACAAGTTATACCTGAAATCTGCTGACATAGAAATCGTCCCCATAAAGAGACCTCAAGAAGTCTGTAAATTTTATGGTAGGGTTCCGAGGGAGGAAAGGCACACTGAGGTTCACCAAAGCCTTCACTTTGTCTGGCCTGAACATGCACAAATGCCATGCCACAAGTGCACCCCAATCATGGCCAACCACAAACACCTTCACAATTGCAAAGGAAATTTTGTTGTCATTGTGAAACAATTTACATAAAGACAGAGCAGTATCTTTAAATATATATATATATATATATATATAGAATCTAGTTAGGTTGAAGTGCTCTTAAATAAATAAAAAAATTGAAGGCAAAAGTAATTTATTATCACATGATTCACGTGATATTTCAAACTATTAGGAGAATAACATCGTCTGGGTGATGTAATTGCCAATAATTACATTCCCATATATAGAGCTGTCCATTTGCTAAAGGCCCGGGCCCGGCCCGGACCCGATCCAGTGCTCGCCCGGAACACCCGGGCCCACCCGGTCTACGGGCTCGGGCCGGCCCTTCGCGTCGGCGCACCACGCCGGGCCGGCCCGACCATAGAAAATGCCGTGGCTGGGTCGGGCGCGCATGCCGTACCAAAATGGTCCGTTCGGACCGCGCTCCATCGCTCCCCCTGGCAGATCAACCCGGTCTGCCGCTGGATTTTTTCTCTGCTCCCCCGGCCCCGGTTTCTATTCGATGGGACGTACCATAACAGCTAAATTTATTTTTTTACCAAAATACCCCAAAAAGGTCAAAAAGGCTAACATTTGAGGGTATTTTGGTCATTTACCTATGGGGCTGCCTCTATAAATAGAGAGGGTTTTCATTTGTTTTCCTCATCCAAAACACATCTACTTCTCCCTAATACTCTCTAATACTCACTTTTGCTCTCTAATTCTTCAATCAAATGGCTTCCTCCTCTGATTATGAAGAGCAAATTCCAACTCCCGATGTTGAAATGAGTCCTAATACTCCTAGTACAGGAGCTACAGCTACTCATACTCCTACCGATATTGATCACGAATCCGGTGGCGATGATTCTACACAAAGAGCTCCTAAAAGGCCGAGATCCGATGTGTGGAACTTCTTCGAGAAGATAGAAGTCACCAGGGATCAACGCGGTAGGCTTCTCACCCAAAAGGCTAAGTGTGCGTTGTGCGACCATATTTTCCAAGCTCATCATAAAAGCGACACCAACCACTTCAAACGCTATTTAGAGAAACACAACAAAGGTCAAGCAACACCTCAAGTTGATATTCGAAAATCTTTACTCTCTCAATCCCCATCTTCCGGTAGTCTTAGTAGTTGGAACTATGATGCAATCCGAGCCAGGAAATGCGTCATTAGGTTTATTATTCTTAAAAATATTCTTTTTAAATTAGTAGAAGATGATGAATTTAAAGATTTATTTACAGATGGTTTTTATCTCGTATTTAAAAAATTTTCTCGTCAAACTTATCAACGTGATATTTTAAAATATTATCACGAGGAACAAGCAAAAATACTTTTTTATTTTTAAAGTTTAAACTGTAAAATTTTTTAACTTCTGAAATTTGGACATCTAGAGCATAAAATGGTTATTTATGTATCATAGCACACTAGACTTATGATGCTACTATGTTATTATCTGATTGTTATTATCCAACTATTATTCAAGCTGTTTTACAAGTTTTAAATATTCAAAAAAAGTTAATAATTATTGTATGGATAATTATTTTAGAAATATGATTTTTTTAATGAAAAGTAAATTTAATAAGTATTTTAGGCCTATTTCTATTATTTTTTGTTTAGGGTTTTTATTGATCCATGTTTGAAGGACATTAGTCTTCGAAGTTTGCTAAATTCTTTGTATGATAACATGCTAAGAGACAATGATGATGGTCAAACTATTACTGCTTTACTCATCATAATACTATTAAAATTTATTTTTAAAGATTACACGATGAGTATGCAGCTAGATATGATGTAAGTACATATCAGTCTACAACTTTTGCTTCTACGAATTCAAGTCGGGGCAAAAGTATGAGTTTTGATAGGGAATTAATGATAGCTCAGCTAACTGGTGGATCTGGATCTGTATTATCAACGGAAGTTTCTAAAATTGAACAATATCTAATTGCATCGATCGGTAATGTGCCTACAAGATTGGTAGATTACGATAAGAAAATTCAAGGCATCAATCGGATGACTAGTATTAAAGATAAAATTAAAGAGTTGGGATTAGCAGATAGAGATAAAGAGTAAAGATTATTCACCAGTTTTAGTTTATAATTTTTATTTCTTAGCTAAAAATTTATGATAAATTATTTTTAAAAAAAGTTACAAATGGTAGTGATATAGATGAGTATGTGCTAACCTAATTGGGATGTATTCATCTATTGTGATGCGGCGAATTCTAAAATAAATTTATAATTGTTAGTGATTAACTGATTATTAATAAAGAATTTATTTTTATCATTTTAATTTCTATGATGTTTTGTATTTGTAAATTATATATTTACAAGTGATTAGTAATATGATTGTTTTTATCAAAATTTCGTTTAATTTTTTGCTATGTATAAATAATGTACTCTTGAAATTTTTAAAGAAAAAGAAAAAAACTGGCCTAGCCCGGTGCTCAGCTCGCTCAGCCCCGGGCCGGTCCGGTGCCCTACCCGTTCAGGCCTAAGCCAACTAGGTCTGGGTCCGGGCTCCGATTTTGCCTGGCCTGGGCCCGGTTTGTCGGGTCGGGCCGACCCGTTTGAATAGGCTTACCCATATATTAAAAGGTCAAAATTATCAGATTGATATATTTTGTTAACCCTTAGTGACACATTGGTATCATTTCTTACTCTAGCAACAATTTGATATATTATGTAGACTACGCCCCCCCTAAAAAAAAACTCTATTTTCTTTCTTTTTCTCTACTCTTATGAGGGAGGAGATGAATCTTTCAAATTTTGTAGAAATTCTCTTTGTGCATAGTGTTATTTAATTGGTTCAAATTGTTGATTTAGCTGTAATGTGGTTGATTTGTGTAAATTAGGGCTTTTCATTCCATTAAGCCATTAGTTTGCTTCTTCCATACTTTTACTTGAGCTTGACCTTGAGCAAGAGCTTGAGGATAAAGAATATAACTCCAATTTCAGTTGCCCTAATCAATTTAATGCCAAGAGGAAGAAAAAACAATAATTCTCAATTAGGACCCTAATTTTAAGCCCTAATGTTAGAAAAACCTCTTTTAGCAATTTAATTGATCCTAACTACCACCACTTTAGCAGCTACGTAGGCCATACGTGAGAATCATACAACTCAATTTTGCCAGAATTTTAGCTTCGGCCAAAATGTAGGCTAATTTATCACCGTTGTCTACATAATATATCAAGTTGTCGTCGGTGTAAAAAAATATGTCAATGTGCCACTAAGGATCAATAAAATATACCAATCTGTTAATTTTGCCATATTAAAAGGGTGGTATCTTCAGTTAATCTAAAAATAATTACAATTTTGAGAAACAGAAGGCAAGTATATCCCAATCATGAAATTAAGGGAAAATTGTGTCAATGCCCCAAAAGTAAAACCTTCATATGCTGCAGCCCTTCCACTTTTTTCCCATGTGGTTCAGCCACAAGAAATTATTGGCCTTCTTGTTTTGATGATGATTTAACAAACAATCTACATCTAATATTGTTTGTCTAGTATTTGTATTTTGTTATTTATTATAGACAAACAATATGTTAGAGGATGAATGGAATTGCGCATTCACGATCATATCCAATGGAGGTTAGCGAAATTGTATAGTGAAGCCTACGCAATTCAAATTAAAGATCCAAGTTCTAACTTCATCCGCAAGTGTACCAAGTTGAGCTACATCGAAGATCAATCAAACTTAGGTATATTTAGTTTAGGTTTTATATTATGTGTGTTAGTACTTTAAGCTCAATCATATATACACACGCATATTTGGTTTTTATATATATAGTTATATATATACACAAGTTTTGGTTTATGGACTTAACAATCATTATATACATATTTCATTAAGTCTATAAAATTATTTCATAGGGTTTCAAAACATTGTTTATGTCAAAACATCAAATTTCATGTATATCACATTTTTATATTTTGGACACACTTGCAAAATACATGAGTTTTCACAAATAAGAAATTCAATTTGAGAAATTCTTTTTCTGACATGTTCAATTTCATGTTTATAAATGTTTTTCAAAGTTTTATCAATTTTGGAATTAATTTGTTATGTTTATTTGAATTTACAAAATCAAGTTTTAAATAAGCTCATGTTCGTGCATATGTTCGTGCATGTTTTTACAAAACAGATGCGTTTTCACAATTGGGAAATACGATTTAAAAAATTTCTTCGTTTACATGTTTATTATCATATATACAAACATTTTTCCAAGTTTTACTAATTTTGGAGTTGTTTTGTTATGTTCAATTGAATTTACAAAACCAAGTTTTTAGCAGTTTTTTTAGAAACTGTATATCTATGTTTAAACAGTTATTTATCTCAACTGGTAAATGATATTTTAGAAATTCTTTCTCTAACATGTTTATCTACATGTCTAGAATCTTCCTTCAAAATTTCATAATTTTTGGAGTTGATTTACTATTTTTAATTGATTTTATAAAGTCAGATATACAAAATTCTAGAATCTGTCAAAAACAGAAACTATCTGTGAACAGTACTCTCGATCGTGCTACAGTATAGTCGACCACCATTACTGTAGCGGTCAACCATTGCACAGTAATGATAACATCTGTTTTTTATTTTTAATGGGTTTTTGGGATTTTTTGGGTTGTTTTCTTCTTCCCTATATATACCCCTTTTTCATAACTATTTTCTACAACCAAGAGATGTTTTAAAAGAGTTTAATAAGGATTTAAGCTTGTTTTGTGTTTGTTTAAAAGAGTGTTTAAGAGTTTGTTTGTGAAAAAAATTTACAAGAGTTTGAGGAGATCATCAATCTTGTTTGGGCTTCAATCTACATCCCTCCACTCTTGTTTTAGAGAAGTTTTCTTAAACTCTTTATCTAGCTTATTTATGCTTAACTTGTGATATTTATTTTGCTAGATTAAATTAAGTTTAGACTTGTTTTGATTTATCTCTTTGTTCACACACAACCTATTGAGCTTATTGTATTTATATTCATAGTATAATTTAGGGTTGTGGGTTTGTGACTAAGAGTTGTGCTTAATTGAGTTCTTATTTATATTCATAGTATAATTTAGGGTTGTGGGTTTGTGACTAAGAGTTGTGCTTAATTGAGTTCTCACAATGTTTAGAGAACAATCATTTGATTTGTGAGCTTTGAATTGTGAAGTTTTCGGTGAACTAGAAAACCGAGTGTGAGGTGTGGACGTTGATCGGTGAGCGTTGAAAACCGACATTATGAGGTGTAAACGTTATTCGGGTAACCGTAGAAAACCCGGTTATGATAGTGGATTTCTCCCCGGGAGTGGAGAGCGGAGACGTAGGACGGAAGGTCCGAACTCCGTGATCGTATTGTGTGTTTGTATTGTTTATTTGCACACTATCACTCTTGTTTTGTTTATGTTTATTTCACCCTTGTGTTAAGTTGTATATCCTCGCATATATCTCATAGTATATCTCATTGCTAGGATATTTTCCTTTGTTCATATTGTATATTCTTGCTCATATCATATTGTATATCTATCTTGCAAGAATAATATTTAAATTAGTTTTAATTGGCATAAAATCGGATTAGATTAGCATAAGACCCTAATCACCCCCCTCCCCTCTAGGGTCTAACAGAAATATCACATCATGTGCTACATCCCCTTTTTATGTAATTATCATGCCAACTAAGCACAAAGAGAGAGAAACAAACATAAAAGCCCAAAATACTCTTATTTCCTCCTCCCTCTTTGTTCTCTCCAGATCTATCATGTTAGGTCTAGTTTGATTCATGTTAAGTCTAATTTAATTTTTTTTAAGTCTAATTTAAATCATGTTAAGTCTAATTTAATGTTTTAGGTCTAAAAATAAGTTGAATTTAGAGTTAACATGAATCATGTTAAGTCTAATTTAACTGTTTTAAGTCTAATTTTATGTTAAGTCTAATTTGATTCATATTAAGTCCAGTTTGATTCAACTTAATTTAAGTCTAAAAATAAGTTGAAATAGACTTAACATGGAATCATGTTAAGTCTATTTCAACTTATTTTAAGTCTAATTTTATGTTAAGTCCAATTTTACTTCATGTTAAAGCCAATTTGATTCATGTTAAATCTAATATAGTTCCTTTTAAGTCTAATTTTAATCCAGTTTAGTGCTAAGTCCAGTTTAGTTCATGTTAAGTCCAGTTTCATTCGTATTAAATCCAGTTTGATTCGTGTTAAGTCCAATTTGGTTCATGTTAAGTCCACTTTAAATCATTTTTAGTCTAATCTAAATCGTTTTAAATCTAATTTAAATCTTGTTAAGTCTAAATTAAATCATTTTAAATCTAATTTAAATTGGACGTGACATAAAATTAGACTTAAAATAAAATGAATAGACTTAACATGGATTATATGTTAAATCTAATTCGGGTCATATTAAGTCCAATCCGGTTAATGTTAAGTCTAATTTAAATCATGTTAAGTCCAATTCGGTTCATGTTAAGTCCAATTTCATTTTATGTTAAGTCCAACCTAAATCATGTTAAGTTGTGACACCCCCACACTTTAGTCCCACATAGACTAGTGTGAAGAAATACTAGTGGTTTATAAAGAGAAAAGCCTAAGGCCCAAGAACAACTAGTACTTACATTTTAGCACTTGACATTAGCCAATATCGAGTTGCTCCCGGTGGGTCCTATGGCTTGCACGCGCCAGCGGGCCCGTGGGCCAAGGGCGTGATATAAGTCCAATTTGGTTCATGTTAAGTCCAATTTGGTTTATATTAAGTCTAATTTAAATCATACTAAGTCTAATTCAACTAGTTTTAAGTCTAATTTTATGTTAAATCCAATTTAGTTCATGTTAAGTCTAATTTACTTCCTTTTAAGTCTAACTTAAATAATGTTATGTCTAATTCAACTTGTTTTAAGTCTAAAAACAAATTGAATTAGACTTAACATGAATCACATTAAGTCTAATTCAACTTCTTTTAAGTCTAATTTCATATTAAGTTCAATTTGATTCATGTTAAATCTAATTTGGTTCATGTTAAGTCTAATTCGATTCATGTTAAATCTAATTTAGTTCTTTTTAAGTTTAATTTATATCATCTTGTGTCTAATTTAATTTATTTTAAGTCTAAAAACAAGTTGAATTACACTTAACATGAATCATGTCAAGTCTATTTCTACTTATTTTAAGTTTAATTTCAATCATGTTAAATTCCTTTTTAAGTCTAATTTAAATCATGTTAAGTCTAATTCAACTTTTTAATTAAGTCTAATTTCATATTAAGTCCAATTAAAATATAATTAAAATAAGTTAAATTAGACATAACATGATTTAAATTAATCTTAAAAGGAATTAAATTAGACTTAACATGAATTAAATTGGACTTAACATGAAATTAGACTAAAAACAAGTTGAATTAGACTTAACATGAATTAAATTAGACTTAAAACAAGTTGAATTAAACATAACATGATTTAAATTAGACTTAAAAGGAATTAAGTTAGACTTAACATGAATTAAATTGAACTTAATATGAAATTAGACTTTCATGTTAAGTCTAATTCAACTTGCTTTTAGAGTTAACATGAAAGAATAGAAGAGATAAGGGCATTTTGGGGTTTTTTATTTTTTATTCTCTCTATGCTTAGTTGGCAGGTAATAATTGCTAAAGAATGGCTACAGAACATATATCTCTAATTTAAGGGCTCAAACGCATGGGAAAAAGTCAAAGGGGTTGCAGCACATGAAGTTTTGGCTTTTGGGGGCATTGACACAATTTTCGCTAAAATCGATGTCCAATAACATACAAATGCAAAAATTACTGCCTGACAATGTACATAAAAGAAAAAAAAAGTCAGGGTATCACACAAATGACACAGTCCTCCGTGCATACAAGATATCATATCACATAGATCTGGCTATATTTTACACTAGTTGTTAGCTACCTAATACAACTCTCCTCGTTTATCCTGACTTGAAACAAGCATATATATATAATATATATATATATATAATTTATATATATTAATAGTATCATATATATAATATATATTATATAGGATTGAAAACTATCGTAGTCACTTAAGTGGTAGGGATAAGTGTGTCACCAATTTTTATACACTTGCATATTGCCTAGGGATCCTTGTATATATAAAAAATATTTATATTAATAAATGATGGTAGAAACTTTAGTGCATAAATAAGTTGATAGCAGTCTTGCTAATATATATATTATATATAGTATATATATATATATATATATATATATATATTTATATATATATATATTATTATATATATATATATTATATATATATATATCCATATATATATAAGATTATGGTATCATATGTCATATGAGAGGATTTCTATATCAATTGATGTGCACAATTCTCCACCAATGTGAATAACAGTAGGAGAGGAATGCCTCATAATACATTGGTGGAGATTTGTGCACATCATTGGTATATGAGAGATCTGTCATATGAAATATGATACCCATTAATCTCTCTCTCTCTCTCTCTATATATATAACATATATGAATATATATATATGTATATATAAGTTAGATTAATATCTTGTCATAGGAGGAGATTTCCTCCTTGACGCCTTAAAATCACAATGATCGGCTGGACATTTGTGATGATCGCTCCCGTTGGAAATTAACTAACATATCTAAACCCACACACACAGTTTGGGGTGAAACGTCGTCGTTTGCCACATTATCCATACGTATCAATTTTACGGTTTTTGAATGATGAGAACTTTTCACATGGTGATGGAGGGTAAACGACTGACGGATTCACCCAAAACTTGGTATGCTGTTATGGGTTAGAAATATGAGATCAATTTAACGGAGGCGGATCATCCACAATGTCGCTTAATTCATGTGGATTTAGAGGCTGTCAGGAGGAAATCCTCCTATGACAAGGTATACCCATTAAGTATATATATATAATATACTATAATATATTATATATATATTATTAATATATATTATATATATAATAATATATGGGTATGCTTGGTACCAAGCATAAATTTTGTGCTTAGTAGTGATGTATCACATCCCCATCTACTCATTACCCATGTGAATGTGGTCCTACATTTGAATGAGTGAAGAGAGATGTGACACCTCACTACTAAGCATAACTTTTTATGCTTGGTACTAAGCATACCCATATTTCTCTCATATATATATATATAACATAAAAGCACGATACACTACGCCCGAACTTACTTTATCCTGACCAAGCGCATCAATAAGAGCAACAAGATCACCAACAAGATGAAAAATGCTGTAAGCAGCAACCACACTAGGGTTATCACTGTCCCCGTAGCCTCGAAGATCCGGCGCCACCGCCCGGTACCCTTTTCCGGCGAGGCCGAGGATCTGATGGCGCCAAGAGTACCAGAGCTCTGGGAAGCCGTGGAGGAGGAGGACAGTGGGGCCCTCCCCTTTCTCTGCCACGTGGAGCTTGATCCCATTCACGTCCATTGTCTGGTGAACTATTCCTTCCATTTTTTGACCAGCTGAGTTGAGTTTGGAGATGAGAGTCTGGGTTTGTGATTTGTGATATGAGTTAGTGGGCAGGTTTTTGATGAATTTGTTTGATTCTTTTTGCCTTGGGATGATTGATCATGGTCTTCTTGTTGTGTGATTTGTTGTCTGTCTTTATGTACACTTGCTCTTGTCATGTTCAAAAGGGTTGGAAGAGAAATGATGCTGATACGTGTGGATAAGGATCAAGTTGTAAGGTGCATGTGAGGATCAAGAGTATAATATTTCACCTTATTTTTTTTAAGAGTAAACGGGGCCTAGTATTTTTTTTTTTTTTTTGGGTGCGCATTTCTTTTTTCTTAAAAACACTAAAAAATATTTATGACACTAATCATTCAATAATTAAAGACTTTTTTAGAGAAAAGAGCCATTTTTTCTTAAAAACACTAAAAAAGATTTATGACACTAATCATTCAATAATTAAAGATTTTTTTAGAGAAAAGAACATTGTAATAGCCTAAGTAATTAGTGCCTTATAATTGGATTAATGAAAAAAAATTAATTAAAATACAGATTAGGGAAAACTAATTAGGGATTTCTTTAGAATTTCACCCCCCAACTCTTGTTTAACTGCGCGCCATGTTAGTGCTTTAATGGCTAAAAGTCATTTGATGTTTGGGGAGGCACCTCCTCAACAGAGGGATAAAACTGAGAAAAAATCAAAGAAAACCCACAAAAAAAAGAAAAAAAAGAAAAAGAAAACGAAGAATACCCTCTCATCCTCATCAAAACTCTCTGGGATCAATAGAAAGCTTGTGAAGGGAAAAAAGAAGACCAAGGCAACAAATCGATATCCCAATCAATTGAGGTATAACCCACTTTTAAATTTCATAGTAAGTTTTAGTAATTTGAATCAAAATAGAATGAGTGAGGATGATAACTTGTTATGATTATGAAATTAAAAACTAGGATTTGCAAAAAGAAACAAATTTTTATGTGTTTAAGACATATGTGATGGACTGAAAAAATACTAACCCTTAGATCCGGCAGGGGTCTTACCGTTGGCAGCTCTTGGTCGTCGACGATTCCTGTCGTCGTCCTATCGTCATGGAGAGAGAGAGAGAGAGAGAGAGAGAGAGAGAGAGAGGCCTCAAACGGTCCAGCCGAAAAAAGAGAATGAGGAAACAGAACAATAAGAAGAGGAAAATGAAGAATCGGGTAGCAGGAGAATAAGATAAGGAGGAGAAGGAAAATATCCATTTCACCATTGGCTTACAAAATAATTTCATAATAAGCTCACCTAGCTCATTGAGCACAAGTTATGGCTAGGAAAAATTCCCTTAAGTCCCTGAGCCGTGTGAGAATTTCGAACAGACCTAAGTAAAATGAATTATGATTTGAAAAAGGACTGGAAAATCTCTGTTAGGCCCCTGTCATTTACTCAGTTTGCAAACAAGTTCAATCTGAAGAATAAATGATAACTTTTAGACTTGATAAATTTCCTATAACACTCTGACTTATAATAAATTATTAGGAAGTCCAAAAGCTAGTATATGAGAGTTAAAAAAATCTTGATAAATTGCTAAAGTTGGCAATAAGCTTATTTGTACCCTAGATTTTAATTATTATTGATTATATTTGAATTTATTTGGCTCTAGGTTATGAATTAATTTACCTATAATATATGTTTGTCCTGAATTAATAATTAGTCTTCTATCTTATATTATAGGATCTGGTTGATATCCAGGGGAATAATATTTTGGGAAAGTCGTGTCCACTAGAGGTGAGTTCATTTCTCATTAGTATTTTATAATATGAAATTTCATGAGTATTATATTTGATTTATCTTGTAATCGAAAAATAAATAATATATCATTTTCATATATATAAAGTTAAAAGGTGATTTGATCTACTTCTGTTGTGGCCTAAGCCATAAATACGATGTTGATTTCGTACAATATATGAAAAATCAATTTGATTGTATATGAACTATGAAAAGTGAATTTGGTTCTTATGTGATTTCAAATAATTGTGGGAATTTCTTTTTTTGAAAGATTTTTAAGAAAAAAAAATATTTTGAACGTGTTTCAACGGTTTAATAGATTCAAAGATTTTCTGTGACTTAGTATCTAATAAAAAATAAAGAAAAGTGAAATCCGTAAACTGTTTTATTTGGGATGAGGAGTATTACCCTTGTCCACTTCATTTAAAAATATCTGTAAATTTTGATGCAAAGGTTACTCATTTGACAAGTGATTCTCTATATTTTTAAACCCTCAAAAAGTCCACTATGAAGTGATTATGCCTGCCATATGGTGAATGCACCTTTATTTGGCCCTTCTGTATTGGCCCTTCTATATTGGCCCTTCTAAAATTTGGTCTGGCCCCTCTGTAGTTGGCCAGTAACCTATGGTAGTGTTAGGTGCATTCGATTCTCGAGAATTATCTGTTATGTGATGCGTTTTACGCATTCTCATGCTACTGGGCTATAATTCGTAGCCTTAGTGTGACCTATGAGGTGACTTTCACATTCACGAATAACTCATCGAGAATTAATGTCATACCCCGGTTCCTAAAATATCGGGGAATCGGAACGTGAACAAGCCCGCGACGTATTAGATTGAGGAGAATAAATAAAAATAAACATTTCTTCTCAACCTAATACGCTAAGCGTCAAGCAATATAAAGCGAAGTCACAGGTCCCCGATCATAATTAGCAAGAACATAATAAACAACTCAGAATAAAGAAACGTCATATCACAAATGGGATAACATCCGAGACATAAAGTCTGGTTCAAACATGCCCTTATTACAAAACAGTCTAAATAAGTACTAAAAAAATATGAAAATACATCGTTCAACAGGAATAGAAAGGAAGTACTGTAAAAAAAATAAACTAAGGAGCATCAAATAACTAAGGAAATAGCTAAGCTTCAACTTGTTCTTCTGCTCCGTCTGCAAGGCACTCCTGCTGAGAATATCCTGGCTTTGGCACATCTCCAAGTTGAACATGTTCGTCCTCTAAATCTGACATACACCAGAAAAAATAGGTATATGTCAGCGTGCATGGCACATGACAAGACCCCAAATATGGTGAATGCACCTTTATTTGGCCCTTCTGTATTGGCCCTTCTATATTGGCCCTTCTAAAATTTGGTCTGGCCCCTCTGTATTTGGCCAGTAACCTATGGTACTGTTAGGTGCATTCGATTCTCGAGAATTATCTGTTATGTGATGCGTTTTACGCATTCTCATGCTACTGGGCTATAATTCGTAGCCTTAGTGTGACCTATGAGGTGACTTTCACATTCACGAATAACTCATCGAGAATTAATGTCATACCCCGGTTCCTAAAATACTATGAGGTGACTTTCACATTCACGAATAACTCATCGAGAATTAATGTCATACCCCGGTTCCTAAAATACCGGGGAATCGAAACGTGAACAAGCCTGCGACATATTAGATTGAGGAGAATAAATAAAAATAAACATTTCTTCTCAACCTAATACGCTAAGCGTCAAGCAATATAAAGCGAAGTCACAGGTCCCCGATCATAATTAGCAAGAACATAATAAACAACTCAGAATAAAGAAACGTCATATCACAAATGGGATAACATCCGAGACATAAAGTCTGGATCAAACATGCCCTTATTACAAAACAGTCTAAATAAGTACTAAAAAAATATGAAAATACATCGTTCAACATGAATAGAAAGGAAGTACTGTAAAAAAATAAACTAAGGAGCATCAAATAACTAAGGAAATAGCTAAGCTTCAACTTGTTCTTTTGCTCCGTCTGCAAGGCACTCCTGCTGAGAATATCCTGGCTTTGGCACATCTCCAAGCTGAACATGTTCGTCCTCTAAATCTGACATACACCAGAAAAAATAGGTATACGTCAGCATGCATGGCACATGACAAGACCCCACAAAAGAAAATAGAAACGATTGAATGACCAACACAAAAATCGTTGCAACAACAGAAATGAAATAGAACGTGCAATTGGAAATCTAACAAATCAAAATACAATCCACCACTAGAGTATAACAATCAGAAGAATCCATAAACATCCGAGTAACAAGATTATACAACTAGACAGAATTAATACTTAGAAATCTACAACAAGAGACGTAGTACGTCGAGTGAAATAATCCAAACAAGAAAACCCTCATGTATATACCACATGTCTCAAATTATAGATAATTAAATATTAACTCTGATCTATATATGAAAAGAAATATAACTGACCTACATCTCACAAGAATTCATACTTAGCCAAGAAACGATGTCATGTAACTAGCCATCCTAAAACAGGTCAATGGTCCACATCTCACATAGAGTTAACGTTCATATTACCGGATAACTGACTGTTCACAAATCCCATACGTGCATCCAATCCCGCTACACATGCGGCCAGAGGACTACACGTAAACCGTTTTCTACATGGTCCGAACTCAAGCAAAACTCGGGTGACGGAATAAATCCGCACTGACTAAAGTGATGTACACACTTCACTTTAGCCCTAAAAACCAACCCCAGTGACGACACTAACCACTGGTACGAGCCTAGAAGATACATCAACAGCCACATCCGATCACATGAACAAAGACTTCCCTATCCCAACTCTTCTCGCTTTTCTAAGTCAACAACATAATCCACACTAGATCTTTGGTTCACCTCCTAAATTCAGTCAACGTACCCACACATGTCACTAAGTCTGTTCATGACGCACGAGGCCTCTAAGTCATGAACTACTAATGGTTCTCAAACAATATAAGAAAATAATAATTGAAAACAATCAATCATGTACAACGTTATCATGACATGTCAAATATATTAAATTTAAGAATCATAAATCATAAAATTGTTCTAAAATTAATCTTCTAAAATAATAAATTTATTTACTTAAAATAATCATTTTCCAAAATAAATTCATTTAAATATTTATTATTATAATAAAATTATTCTTTTTCCAAAATAACTTCTTATAATTTATCATAATTTTCCTTAAATGATTTTGTTGCCAGAAATAATTCTTTTAAAATATTATAATTAATTTAAAAATACTACTTATCATATTTATTATAAAACCAACCCTTTTTACAAAATAAATTTCTTTAAATAAATTCTTTAATCTATTATAATTATTCTGAAAATACTATTTATCACATAATTATGATTTATTTAATCACAAATTAACATAAGCAGATAATTCACAATTTCATCAACAAGCCCACGC
The DNA here is from genome assembly GCF_001876935.1 of Asparagus officinalis. Lineage (NCBI taxonomy): Eukaryota > Viridiplantae > Streptophyta > Magnoliopsida > Asparagales > Asparagaceae > Asparagus > Asparagus officinalis. Next base: position 82,009,414 of record NC_033795.1, read on the forward strand.
AGAAAATTATTAACAGATCTAAAAAATTACAGATAATTCATAATAAATACAAAAATTCAGATCTCAGCAAGTGGGATCTTGCCTACGAGTTTCTGTCGAACGTATCGACGTTGACGCGCGAGTCCGCGGCGAGCGTCGGCTGAGGCTGAGGCTGAGTCCGCGAGGCAGCGGGTGTCGGCGCTGGGCTGAGAGGAGATGATGGTGGCGAGGCTACGGGAGGAGGCGCTGGAGGTTCGGCAGCGACGACGATGAGCTGTAGGGACGACGACAGGCTGGATTGGGTTGGAGGGAGGCATTAGCAAGAGGGCGTGGCGACGTCGGTTGCTTTGACGGCGAGGCTGAGCTCGAGAGAGCTGGGTAGGCGGCCGAGGCGGAGGATCTCATCTTTTCTCATGAATTGATGCTATTCAAAGGAATCATTGACCAGAGTACAACCGATAAATGAAAATTAATTCTTTATGTGGGCCGAGTTATGAGTGGGCCAAATTTAGATTATCCAGCTGGGCCTAGGTATTAGTGGGCCATTCAGCACTCACATTCCCTTTCCCTTAAAAGCATTCACTTGACTCATTCATTAGGCCTTTGAGTCTGATCTTAACTAATAGTGTTTGCGTTTGTTTCTTCTTGTCTTCATGGATAAGAGCCCCCCCAAAGCATTTATAATGGACTTCCCAATTAAAACTAGAGTGCTGCTACAGGGATCCCAAAATAGGGGACCCTGAGTGGGACATGTGAGGTGTCGCATCCTTGTCCCGTGATGCACTGTTCATGAACAGTGCATCACGGGACAGGGAGGCGACACCTCACATGTCCCACTCAGGGTCCCGTATTTTGGGGTCCCTGAGGCATTTTTCTTAAAACTGCTTTGAACATCTACAAAGGATCTAGACAAAACCTCCTTAAACGTCTGTAAGGCGTCCAGACAAATACCCATCCGAACGTCTCCAGACAGAAATTCCCCATGGCTAGAGGTTATAATTACATTTATATCCTCAATAATGATCTCAATATGTATCTTTTTGCATCAGACAAGAGCAATATAATTCTTCTTTCGAAACAGAATTATAATTCTTTATTTTAAAATAGCTTTAAATGATCTTTTTCTATGCCAAATATTTCATGAAATTTCAATAGATGTCTGGTGTTTAATTTCTATAAGTTAAATCTAAATGTATAAGAAAACCCATAGGAAACAAAAGAAAATTCCATAGGAAACAAAAATAAACTTAGGTCATGATTGTAGCTCATTTTGCTAAACATTAAGTTTAGATATAGTGGCAATTCTAAATTCTCACCAATAAAATAGTTTGAGTAATCACCCTACGCTGTAGCATGGCCCAATCTTTACTTTCCTGCATCACTAACTACTTAAAATAATTGGTTTCATAAAAATACTACATGATAGCATCGAGATTTTGAACCCATCATGAGCGTGAATGAACATGTACAAAACCAAAGTTCGACTACTTAAACTAACCCATAGGAAAATAAAATAGCACATAATATATCTTAATTAAACTCTTCCTTATGATTTAGTTAAATAAATTTTAAAGATATTAATAGTTCATAGATGATAGCGAACTGGTAATTCTGTTCTTAATTTGATGTAATATTATTAGACAAAAAATATCTAATTAATCTCTGTATCTATTATTTCTCTCTGACATAGGTATCTATATTATATATTGCATATCATTCATGTTGATTTTCCATCAAGGTAAAATAATATTCTTCTTATTTTCCTCTTTAAACAATAGCACTCACTGCTAAAAAATTAGGCATCCTAGACGGAAAATTCCGTCCAGGATACACAGAATTCCCTCTAGGATGCGTATCCTAGACGGAATTCGCAACGGCATAGCTTCATACGTCAATGAGCAACAACTAGATATAAACTAGAAATTAGAAAGGAGATGAACTAGAAATTAGAAAGCCTAACTCAACCTCCTCTAGGCTAATGACTGCCGCACTTACGCGTGAGTGGGATCTCAAGAATACGTAGTGCATTCTCTCAACTATTATGGCGGTTCTCCCAAAAAAGTGTAGCTAGGTGCTCTTATGTAAAGCCGCATTAATTAGATCGTAGCTGTGGGGTTTTGATTGGCTAGACATAAGATTGAATGTTAATTAAACTAGAGGGGGCTTGCAAAAGGTAGTACTTATCTACCAATGTATCATGCTATATATGTACAAAATTTATGTTATCAAGATAACTCTCTTCCTCCTTTACCCGTTTCCACTTCATAATCTCTCTCTCTCTCTCTCTCTCTCTCTCTCTCTCCAAGAGTCTAAATATAGTAGATTAGCTATAAGCACGATGTATTAAAATATCTCATATACTATATATAGATGTTCAAGACATTATAAACAAATAAATGTAGCATCGATATCTGCGTTGGATTTCATCAAAATAAATTAATTCCTTATTAATAAAAGCAATCATCGCTCTATTCCAAATGGAAAATGATTTAAGAACCCAAAATATGGGACCAATGGAGGGGACATGTGAGGTGTCTCCTCCCTATTGCATAATGAGTTGGTTGTGCCAACTCATTATGCATTAGGGAGGAGACACCTTACCTGTCTCCTCCCTTGGTCCCATATTTTGGGTCCCCGTAGCAACACTCATTCCAAATACTAGATTATAATGTTTAGTTAGTAGATGTAGCACATAGGGGGTAGCCGTCTTTTATTTATAATAAAGCAAATAAATTACAATTGCATAATCTTCCTTTAACAGATCAAATGTTTTCTAATTTTAAAATGTACAAACTACTCTAATAATATTAACTAATAAGCCTACACCTTATTGCAATGTTTAAAACGGCGGAAGTTCAAGGCAAAATAATGAATCTTTTTACGGAGTGAGGCATAAGTTTTAAGGTGTACTCGTAGGCCTCATAAATTACTAGTGTTTTAAATTTAAAATTTATAAATATTACAAGTATAAAAATATCTTGGTATAATAATTACAAATAGATACATTAAGGTCTTGGACAGTAACTACGAGGGTGATATTTGCTAACTATAGACAAATTGATTTAAACTAAGCTACACATATAGAAATTTATTATTTATAGTCCAATAAAGTATGGACAAACTATATTGATGAAACATTGCTAAAAGTTATAGTTTCTTATTAAAAGAAAGAAACTGAACTACTACGGAAATTCAAGAGTCCAGATAAAAATGAACAAGGAAATACGCACAACGCACAAAATTGAAATGGTCGAATGCCAGAGACGAATATAAAACCCATCAGAACACAATAAACAAGAAATCAACCTGAAATTCAAAATAGTTAATAAACAGTTAGCTTAATAGAAGGAAATGTTTGCCCATATCACACGAAAGAAGCTGTTATGGTGTTCGCTCACCTAAGATATAGTATTCACAAAATGATACGATAAGAGTCCTAGTCAACTCCTAAGGGTTCTAGGCATTTCGACTCCTAAGTTGAATATCAAGACCTTGGCTCTTTATCAAGATAAGCCCAAGGCACAGCGGCTCCTCAATCGAGTATCAAACCATTGGCTCTTTGTCAAGGTAAGTCCAAGGGACCACATATGGTCGAATCCTCCAGTACAACAAGACCATCATGGCTAGATTACAAGATCTCGGTACCTTACCAAAGTATATGAAAGCACCTTATTGCCACTAGGAAGGAACCCTAGAGGGGGTGATTAGCGTTTATGTTAATCTAATCTGATTTTATGCCAATTAAAACTAATTAACAAATATATCCTAGCAAGAATGATATATTATAAATATATGTGTAAGGATATATAAGTAACACAATGGTAAACAAACTACTAAAGTGATAGGGCAACATAAACAACAACAAATTGACAAAGGCGATATAAATGATAAGCACAAATATAAACGAACGCCAATGACAAACACAAACAAATGATATGATCACGGAGTTCGGTCCCCACGACCTACGTCTCCACTCCTCACCTCGAGGAGATCTCCACTATCATAACCGGATTTTCTACGCTCACCCGAATAACGTTTACACCACACAATATCGGTTTTCAACGCTCACCGATCAACGTTCACAATCACTCACAATGTAACTATACTAACTACCACCTCAAGTGTTGGTCTCTAGCACGTGTCTCCCTTAAGTGTTAGGAATTACAACCTCTCTCTAGGTATTACCACCTATCCCACTCCTCTTGGGACGACCCCGTCTCTCACCACACACTCATCTTGGTGTACTAGTGTATTACAAAGTGAACCTCACAATTATAGCTCATAACAAATGATTTGTTCTCTAATACAAGGCGAGAACTCAATTAAGCACAACTCAAAGTTACAATCTCTCACAACCCCAATTATACTATGTATGAAAATACTAAAAGCTCAAGTTGGTGTGTGTAACAATAAGATTTAATAAAATAAAATTAAACTAAACTCAATTTAAATCTAGCTTATGGAAATTATTAACAAAACAATAAATAGCTAGAAATAGAGTTTAGGAAAACTTCTCTAATAATAACAAGAGAGAGGGGGAAGAGTGAATGCTCAAACACCAAAGGATAATCTCCACTTACTCTTGTGAAATTCTCTTCACAAACTGAAACTAGAAAAATATTTAAAAGCTTTTTAAACAAACTTAAACCAAACTTTAAACCATTGTTAAACTTTCTTAAAACATTCTCTTGATTAATTTTTGGTCTGAGGTATGAGGGATATTTATAGAGACCCCAAAACACAAGAAAAACAAAGCAAAAAGACCAAAACCCCAAAAACTAGAACAGACTAGAAAAAACTAGTCGTTACAGCATTAGTCGACTGATGGCTTTCATCAGTCGACTGATGAGCTGATCGTTAGAGGCGTTTTTCAGCTTATCAGTCGACTGATCAGTCGACCAAAACAAAACAAAAACTTTTTTTGAATTACAGGCACTTTCTTCAGTCGACTGATCGGTCGACTGATAACAGATATACAGCCTGTTTAAAGCAGAAATCTGATTTTTTTTAAACTACCTTAAAAAATATCAAACAAATTCAGAAAAATATAAAACTTTGGAAAATGATTATAGACATGATAATACACATGTTGCAAAAACTGGTTTTCAAAAATCACCTCAATATGAAAACTCTTCACTTTTCAAATATGTTCAAAAACATAAAAACTAAACATACATGTTTTTTACATTTGACTTAACAAACTTTTGAAACTTTATGAAATATTTTTATAGACTTTATAAACTATGTATAAAGTGATGTTGAAGTCTATAAACTAACAAAACAATATTTTATCAAAAACACCTATATTTTGATAAAATCAACAAGTACATGTGTGTGAATAATATGAGCTTAAAGCATTAACACACAAGTATAAACCTATACTATAAATACTATAAACTATATACTCAAGCTTGATGAAGGTCTTCAATGAGCTCGACTTGGTAAACATACGGATGAAGCTTGAACTTGGATCTTCAACTTGAATTGCATAGGCTTCAATTCACTATTTCCGTCAACCTCCGTTTGATATGATCGTTATGGAGCAATTCCATCCAACCTCCAACGTATTGTTTGCCTAGAATAAATACAAAATACAAACACTAGACAAATAATATTAGAAGTAAATTGTTTGTAAATCATCATCAAAACAAAAGGACCCACGGTATAAACCCAAGGCACAATTACAGAGGTCTCGACCCCACCGACTCATCAAGCTGGCACCCTTATGTCGACACAAGAGGCGATACTAGCCAATACGAGAGATCCTGACATGCCAGACGAGTCGGCATCTTTATATCGACCAGAAAGGTGGTTATTAAGCTAAGATAAGACGACGTCTCACTCAGTCGGACAAGCCGACACTCCTAAGTCAACACAAAAGACAGTGACAGTCAACCCTTTTATCAAGGACGAACCTATTTAAGGCACTCGGCCACTCACTGGGCATTTCTCAGAAATGACTTAAGGGACGTTCCATGTTGTCGACTAAGTTGAGGATTTGACCCTGGTCTCAAGCCTCTCCCCCCGAGCAAATGTCAACATCTCAGTCCACCTTGAACAAGGCTTATCTAGATATTAGCCTGACAATGTCTTCATGACTCGTCAGCTCAATTACTTCCCAAAAAAGGCGGAGAGTAATTCTCTCATAATGAAGTGACTTCCCCTCCAATCGCCAGTCGACACTTGTAAAGTAAGGGACGACTCAGCATGCATGCGTACCTTCTGCCATGCTCACAAGTCACTTCCCGGATATCGCAGAGATGCCATCTCCCATGCTGAAATGACTTCTGTTCCAGTCGCCAGCTGACACTTGTAAAGAGAGAGATGACTCATCTTCCAGCTCACGCTTTGTCATCACCATTCTGTATGGCCAAAATGACCAATCTACCACGGACATCCGCGCTATATATGGATATTATTCATCATCAGAAAAGAAGCCCCCCCACCCCCCCGGCTCCCATGAAATCAAGGCAAGAAAACAAATTACAATCTAATTCTTCTAGTCCATGCAATCTGAGAGGGATGATAATCTCTAATGCACATAGCATAAGAACGCATAATTCTAAACACCACTCAAGCTTATGTTTATCTACCGACTTCATCGTCAGAGGAACCACGTGGGAACCGGTCCCTACCCTCTCACGCATTATTTCTATCTGTGTAGTGCGGACATCAAACCCTCATTCAAGAACTAGGCGTAAAGCTAGAGAAGGGAACGGGCCCTCCATCATCTTTTACCACCCCACAACAATCCTTTTCTAGATTAATTGGCTGTTTGATATCGAGCATCAACAGAAGCAAACCTAGAATATGATTAGAATTGATAATTGTTTTTGATTTAATTTTAATAAAAAGAAATGGAAAAGCCCTTAAGATTGGGAAAAAGTAAATGTAGAGGTATAAGCATTTTAGTTTTTATCAAAAAAAATTTCTTACCCGTCTATTCTGTTTGATGCATGCTATGTTACCCGAGTACTTCTATCATGAAGCTATACTTATATTGAACACGTACGCGACACAATCTCGTACCCAAACTTCATGGACAATCCTTGAAGATATGCATATATTTGTTCAGAGATGTCTTAACTATATGATATATGTCTAATTTAAAACAATTGTCATGCACTTCTTGGATATATATCATACAATTTACATTATTTTTTGAAACTTGATACTCGTTAAACATGGGTCAGACTTGTTTTAGCCTATATCCAAGTTCAAAAACTTTGGTTTTAATGGGTCACTTGGGTGTCTAGCCCAATTTATAATAACATAATGAAAGAAACTTTAGATTGTGATAGGAATTTCAATTCGAGTAACAAATAAATTAAAAAACAATAATGATTCTCACGTAAATGCATATCAACTTGAAGGGGCCTAAGAACAATATATGTCAGAGATAAGACACTTTGTGATTAAAAAACAAAAAATAAATGAAAGAGATGGGTTTCTTTGAGGGGGCTCCGATAATGGGTAAGGAGGATTGATTCTCAGTTGTATTCTGCAAGTAGAACATACTACTATATATAGGCCAAAACCCCATCATCTCCACCCCTCTTAAAACTACATCTGAGAGATTTTCTCTCAACAAATCCCATTTCCCACATTTTCCACGTTTTTCTCAACTGAGAAATGTTGATTTGGTCACACAAGACCAAGTCAAAGTTACATCTCCCACTTGACCAAATTAACCAAGTGATATGCCTCCCACTATCCGTGAGATCAGATATTTCTTCTTACCATACTCCCACTATTCATAGAGAGTAACTCTTATTTCATTATTCATAAAATTTTACTTAGACTTATTTATTCCTCAATCCCATCAAACTTACATGTTTGATAAAAAATTTCGTTGTTATTCCTTTTGTCAAAGGATCAGCAATCATATCTGTAGTGGGGATATAAGTCATTTGACTTCTCCCTTTTCTACCATATCTTGAATATAGTGATACTGGATCTCAATGTGATTTCCTGTGGAGCTATTCGTGCTACTATAGATTAAGCTAATTGCTGCTTGATTATCATAATAAATATCAATAGGTCCTTCTAACAAATTGAGATCTAGATCAATCAAAAACCATCTTATCCAGATAGCATGTGTAACTGTCATACTGCAAGCTATATATTTAGCTTCTTGCGTCTATCTAGCAACATACTCTTGTTTCTTGCTACTCCAAGAAACAACTCCTCTTCCAAAGATGAACAAGTGTCCTGAAGTGGATTTTATTTCACTTGCTTTGTCGTATTCATTCATCACCAATGGGGTTGAGAGTAGTAACTTCTATATCGGCTTAGACTTCAGAGGGTGTCATTTCTCCGCATTATTAATTTCGTGCCAAGCAATTGGTGTATTGGTCACTTGTTTTTGTGCTATCTAGTTGATGCGCAATCTTGGTAGGGCACCAACCGGGTCAAAATTACAAAAGATGCAGAAAGATATAGAGAACACTAATAAGCGGCTGTGGCCAACATACTAGAGTTTTATTCTACAAGAGCTCCTCTCTACATCCAGAAAAACTCCTCTCTACATCTAGAAAAGATTTTTTTTTGTAGACTCTAAAATAAAAGGAAAAAAGATAAAATAATATCTTTTTAAATAAAAATAGAAAAATGCCAAAAACTAGAAAATATCCTTCTACTAGGAAAGAATATCATCGATATCAATTTTCAGCCAAAACAAAATCCGTTTACCTCTCCAAATTGGACGGTCAAACACTGTCTAAAATAGAATGAAAATCTTTGACCATAACTTTGAGACCCAAAATGATGGAATTTTGCAAACTCGGCAAGGTCACATAAGTTGCCTTTGACATTCTTTATGATCTTGAAAATTTTGCGAGATCTTTGAAACAACTTCTTTTTCGTAATCTCGAGCTATTTGAAGTTCCACTTATCTTGATCCTTATAGGCTCGAACTGATCCACATAGGCTAGCACCACCTCTAGAGCCGCATCACCCTCCTCGAGCTGAAAAGATCGACCCTGAGCTTGCACCATCCTCCCTAACCTGAAAATATCTTGACTTAAAGCTCAAATCTTCATTCTTGGACAAGGTATCACTATCAAGATATTGTATTAGGTGCTTCACATTGAACATATTTGAGGTCTTCATATGGCTATGTAGTTTCAATTGATGTGCATTATCACTAATTTTCTTCAAAAACTCGCACAAATTAACCTTTCTATTTTTTAGCTTGTTGTATTTTCCCACAGATAGTGGTCTTTCTTAAGTATGGTCCAGACAAGATCACCCACCTCGAATACCATGCGACAATGATGTTTATTCATAGTAGCTTCATACTTAGAATTGGCGGCCTCAATTTGTTGCCCAACTTGATTAGAGATACCCTTCAGATTCTCGGTCATATCTTCAGCTTTGACATTGGGTCGATCGGATCCAGGATCTAAAATCAAATCATGGGCGCCCTGCAGATTATTACCATACACGATCCTAAATGGGTTTCTCGTGCGATTATGTGAAAGGTCGTAACAAACTCAGCTGTATAAAGCACAAGATCCTAATTCTTTGGATTTCTCCAAACTAAACTACAAAGAAGATTCCCTAAACTTCTGTTCGCTACCTCTGCTTAGCCTCCGTTTGTGGATGATAAGCACTATTATAAGAGAGCTTGATTCACAACCTCCTCCATAAGGATCTCAAAAAATGGGTCAAAAATTTAGTATCCTGATTTGTGGTGATGGATTTTAGGACTTCATGAAGATGCACAATCTCCTTGAGGTATAGGTCAGGTATCCGAGATGCATCCATTGTCTTCTTGCAAGCCAGGTAGTGAGCCATCTTTGAGAATTGATTGACAACTATACAAGTTGAATCCTTTCCTCTCTGAATTCAGAGTAGCCTAAGAACAAAGTCCATGCTGACATCCTTCCAAGACACTGTAGGAACCAAAAGTAGTGTGTACAGTCCACATTAGTGGCCGCTCTTTGACATTTGATACATAGCATCGTTTCCCAAAACATATCACCTCTCTCTTCATGTTAGGCTAGTAATAGTCATGATAGACCAGTGCAAAAACTTACCTTACCAAAAGTGCCATCATTATGAAGCTCGTCCACAATCTTCTTTTGCAGCGAGCAATCTGGAATGTAAAGTTATAATCCTAAGAACAGATAGCCATCCACTATGAGATACCTCGGGGGATGTTATCGTTGTTCCACATCTTTATAAATAGGACCAAAGAAGGGATTTATCTGATAGAGATCTAGAAAAGTATCAAAACCCATGTCTTGAGCTTGCATGGTAGAGAACAAAGTCTGTCATCTGCTCAGTGCATATGCCACTTGATTATTGACCCCCATAATGTACTGTTTGCGTCGGAAATCAATTTCTTAGTGGAATCCATTACAAATCGTTTATCGATTACAATAGATTCACGAGATTGTTTGGAGGGAAAATTCAAAAAGACAATTAAGAATATGATTTATTGTATTATCTCTCTAACTGGCTTTAGAAAAAAAATGAATACAATTATCTTAAAGTAATCTCTCTCTAACAAGCTTAGAAAAAAAGAAATTACAATATTCTCGATTAGTTTCCCGATGTTTACAAAAGAGAAGAAGATTGATGGAGATCTTCCCCTTTATTTAAGACTAGGTTCTTTACGGTGGCGATGAGATACCTCCCTCGACATTCGTATCGAGTTTACTTTTCGTTGACGATCCGACGTTTTACTTCACTGGAACAATTGATGGAACTTGTGTGGCAAGTGTGAAACTCTTAACAAGTTAAAGAACTCTGAACGAGTTGAAAAACTTTGTGAAAGAGTTGATTTGAATTGAAAATCGGTTAATAAGCCAAGGTCGAAAGCTCCAATCACTACTCCAAAAGATGAATGTCGATCTCTCCTTTGTGCAGTTTTGATCTCCAAAATTTCAGATCGAAGATCCCCGAACTCAGCTAAATTTTTTACCATTTATAAGGGTTTTTTAGGGGTGTAACCGCCTCCCTAAAATCTCTCCTTAATAGGGTGTAACCTATACCATTTTGTGGAAAACGTTTTTGAAACCGTTCAAGTCGTTTAAGGGGTGTAATCCCCCCCCCCTAAAATCATGGGAGAACGTTTTTAGAACCGTTTAACTCGTATTTGAATGAGTCAAACACAAAATCTATGTTTTAGGCATGAACACTGTGTTTTGGGACTGAAATGCAGAGTTGGAACCTGCGTTGGCGACTGAGAACGCACAAGTCGCATAGCATTTTTTAAATCTAGACTGTAAGGCTGACCCTTACGTTTGGAAGTTGGAACACAGCTCTTGAGCTTTGCGTCTCATTCTGGAACATAACTACGGGCTCTGCGTTTTGCTTCAGGGAGTTTGGAACGCGGCCACGAACTATGCGTTTTGAATCTGGGACGCAGAGGTGAGCTCTGTGTCTGGATTTGAAGAGCCTGTCAATTTGTAGTCTCTTTTACTAGAACGTTATAAAGACTATCATCTTGTAATCTTTACCTTGTCTCTTTGAAAATATAAGAGTCGTTAGATTGTAACTCTCGGTGTTGATTGTGAAGGCTGTTGGTTAGATCTTTCATCAGTTGTTATGAAGGTCGTCAGATTGTAACCTTTATCGGTCTATATGAAAGTTTTTAAATTGTAGCCTTCTGGAAGCCGTCAAATTGTAACTTTCATCATCGGTATTTAATGGAGATCAACTATCTGTAGTGATTTTTAGATAATCTATAAAGATTTAGCCTTTTTATAAGACTTCTCTACATAAAAGAAATACACACAAGACTTCCTATAAACACACGCAGAGATCGTTTATCGGTTGCTGCTTGCATGGGATCTTTGCCTGTGTTAGGGATGCTTTGATCTGTGGACCGCCGAATAACAGATCCAGGTTGACCTGAAATAAGGGTTGGTGTTCTTTGTTTCAATAGAGAAAACTTAGAACAGAAGTGAATAACCTTAACAAAGTGAAATTACTACACATCTCAAGATCAAAATAAGGTCTGATCCCAAGGGAATGGGTGAAAAGCTTGCAGATCTCTTGAAATACTCTCTTTATGCGCAGGAATTGGCCAAGATCTTGCCTCTCCTTCTCTGAAATTCATGGGTTTTTCTCTCAAAATGTCAGCAACTCACTTAAAAGCTCCGATCTTGTCAGTATTCGTCTGTACCCTTCACAAATGCATGAAGGGGGGGTATTTATAGGTTTCGAACATCGTGTTTGTGGATAAGAATTTATGATTTGGACATATCTTCAACTGGTAACGACTTTCTCGTGTTTGAGTATATTCTCAAAGTAGTTAGGAAGCCAACGGTATACACGAATCTCGAGAAAATCTATCAAAAAGTGCATCGGGGAGTCCTGTTTGTACGAGACACATTATGTGTCTCGCACTTGGGTGAGAGACACACTTTGTGTCTTGCGCATGTGTGCAAGACACATTGTGTGTCTCGCACTTGGGTGCGAGACACCTTTTGGTGTCTCACTTGCGAGACACATTATTGTGTCTTGCATGAGACACATTATCGTGTCTTGCAAGTGAGACACATTATGGTGTTTTGCAAGTTAGACACCTTCTGGCTGTCTCATTTCGCCATTTTGTTGATTTGTGTGCTTTGTTGTTTCGTCGATTCGTGTGTTTCTTTACTTTATTTTGGCATCGGGTGATCTTCTTTAACTTAGATAGCAACGTTCTTCGTCTTCTCTTCATCTCGAACTGTGTGCGGGAGTCTATAAGTAATTTTTTATGCCTACATGTACTTCAAAGAAAAAGTCAATTGTTAGAGATATTCAAACCCACGCAGTATGCTTGTAGTTCAGTTGAAATGAACCATTGATATATTTTGGAGCTTCATGGTCAGAATATAGGATAAATTCTCATTACAATAGCTCCCAATATCATGGGGACTGTACAATGGCATAGAACTCTAGATCATAAGTTCTGTAGGTTACCTTTGAGTCATTTAAACGTCTCATTAGAAATGGTCTCCGGTCATCCCTCTTGAATAAGTACTCCACCAATGCTTACGCTCGATGCATCACAAGCCACCTCATACGCTTCTTCAAATCAAGCCAGACCAGCACCGTGTTTGTAGTCTTAAAATTGATAACAAAGACGAGGAATTAAAATCACAAGAAATAAGAAACAAGAAAATTTTATAAAGATCTAAGATGAATGATTAGCTTGATTAGAGAGAATGGTCTGTGAAGATCAAATTGAAGAAGGGGTCGAAGAAGTTTGATGTCCACAAGTCTTCTTTCTTTTTGCCGAAAGCTTTGCTAGTAGCCGATTCTCTTTTAATTGCTTAGCCAATTATGTAGCCTCTTGTGTGTAGCCCTTTTACGTAGATTCTCAAGCCCCTCCTCTCTTTTTTTTGAGTAATTTTCTCTCCAATTATAAGCAAAGAGATGGAGTCAATGATCATTAAATGTAGGTTAATGGCCATTAAATCGAGGTTAGTGGGGTTAACCCAAGTTTCATTGAAGATAGCTCGTAAAACAGCTATATAGGAAGTTCTTTGAATGAACTTCGCCAGATGTGGCTAGTAACGACCATGGGCAAGGTTTGCTAAGAGAACTTCGCTATAACATGGGTAGCCCACGTTCTTTAGAATGGGGTTTCATGTGAGTAATGTGGACTATGTGGGCTAAGCAAACATCACTTCCCCTTGAGATTGAGTTCTGGGCAAAATTTGCTTGGGCGAACTTCACTTAGAGCCTCATATAGGCTTGCTTCACATTGACTTGGGCTTGAGCAAAATTCACATGAGACTTGAGCAAACTTCGCTTTGGCTTAGAGTTTTGCTATGGGCTTGTATTTAAGCCATTCTAATTTGAATTAGTCTTTAGCCCTTTAGTGTCCACTTCTTGAGCTTATGTTACTCTTGAACATCAGATTTGTGTTATTTGCACTGAGTATCAATCTAGGCCTCTCATGAATTGAGAGATTCGCTTGTTCGTTAGAGGAGCTTGTATATTTTGGTTGTTTATAAGACCACCCAAAAGTTTTCAAGATCTTGCATTTGACTTGTAATAGGGATCAAAATACTTTAGGTTAATAGCCAGAGGTGTATTGTTGAACATAGCTTCTATTGTTGTAGATTCATCTTTTGTTGAATACTTAGTCACATTTGCATGTCCCCTCATAAAGAGTTCATCTAATTCTATATTTTGAAGGAAGTTCATTCTCCCTTGAATTAGGAAACAACTTATGTCAAGCGAAGTTCACCATGAATTTGGTGAAGTTTGCTTAATTTTAAGCTTTGAGCGAGGTTTGTTTGGCCATTGACGAGGATTGCAGAGACTATTCTAAATTTTAAAATCTTCTAAATTAGAGCCTTGATTTGTGGGGAGGATCACTCCTAGGTGAAATTAGGGCCAAATTTTAGGCAAGATTTGGTGAAAGCCTATAAATAGGCTAATGCCCTCTCTTCCCTTTCATATGTTCTTCCAAAACCCTAAACCCTTTTCAATCTTTAAAAACCCTTCTTCACCAATAGCGCTCAACAACAGTTCTCCTAGGGCAAGCAAACTGCCACATCTTCACATCGACCTCGACCGAATCTTGTTCTCACATTGCCACAGCTCGAGATGGCTTCAGGTGGGTTTTGCTTCCTGTTAACGAGGTTTCATCATCAATGGCAATGCTCTTGGTCACCTTGATCGCCATTAATGTCTCCCTCGAGCTTGAGTGGTGCTTCAAAGTCGCCTAAGCTATTTTCACGGTCGATGGTGAGATTGTTTCCATAGCCATCAATGTGATTGTCTAAGAGAACTTTGCTCTTCAGACAAAGTTTATTGTTTATTCTTTTGTTCTTGTGAGGGAACTTCACCGTTGAATTGAAGTTTGCTAGTGCGACGGTTTCAAGTATGTCCTTGTGAACTAAAAAGGATGTAGTCATTTTGTTTTGATTACTACTACTTAATCTATTTCCTCTATAGCTGTCGAGTCCGAGCCAGGAGTCGATGTGTTTATAACTTCTGAGTCTATGCTCACCATCAAGCCTACATTTCCTATTGAAGGCTTAGAGCTATACAAGCTAGCTGGGGATACAACAACTTTTGAATTCTACAAGGAGGATGAAGTAAGGATTGAGTTGCTGAGTGAAGCTAAAGCTGAGGCTGGAGTTGACATTGTAAGGGATGATCACGTGATTGCAGATACAACATCAGCTATGATCGTACAGCTTTCTGAGCCTTCTCTTGTATCAACTCAAACTTCTTCTGAACCTACAGCCTTGTCCATTTTGGCTACACTTGCCGCTTTCTTGCTTACAGCTAGGGGTCAACCTTCAATGACTTTTGCTGCTTTGACAACTACAACTGATGCTTTAGCCATTTTGACTAAAGCTAGTTCATCATACATGAATCGATTGAAGTTCCTTTATCTTCAGATTCATATGGCTCTGCTAAATTGGAAATTCAGATCTTGATTGAGAGTCTGATGAAGCTATTCGGTCAGAGTGATGAGACAACTCTCACTAACAGTAATGGGCTATCAGCTTAACGTAAACACTTATTACAAAGTTAGGCTGACACCCTTGTGCTGGCGGCTGGAGCGAAGCCCCGAACCTTATCGTCAGATGATTGACCATGCAGAGATAAGTTTTTTGGAGCTAAAATGCATTCGAGAAGCCGATGTCACTACCATCACGGACGTGGAGTTTAGGCAACTTTCAGAGAAGTGTTGTATGCTCAAAAAGGCTGCTCAACAAGAGATTGAAGGGCTCGCTCAAAGTATGGGAGAATTAACTTCTCATCTTAAGATCTTGGATGATGAATGTGAAAGTGTTACCGATTCGCCGCTAGTGTGCAAATCAGGACGGTCAGAAAGATGTCTAACAAGTGGTAAAATGAGTGAATGGGTTTGTGCACATATATTTATGGATGCATGGCTAGTATAAACATAAGAAAGACCGTATAATTTTATCACTTACTTCACTTCATAATTAGTAAATATGCAACATAAATCCAGAGTGGAAATAGGACTAGCAGGTGAACAGATACACAAACAAACAACACACATCATAAGAGTGAGTGTGCACCTTGATCCTTAGGTGTATGCATAAGGTAGTGTGTGCATCTACCTACTCGTAGATTTTACTTAGTCTTGTTTGAAAAATCTCTCACCGGATAATGTATGTTTAGTATACAAGCCCATTGGGAATAGTACTTGGGTTCTTACTACCCTCGGTATTTGTTCATATAACTCGTCTAGTAGTAGCGATCAAACAGAACCCATACCATACATTATCTATGAGATGTCCAATTCCCTCCCAATAATTAACCCACGTGAACTTTTTCATTACTTGGTTATACATGATATGTAATACACTAGGCCCGAATAACTCAATCCATAGGAAACATCTTATTATATGGGTGCCTTCTCTGACTGGGTTTCCAAAGCAATGGAACATGCCCATCATATACCAAATGCAAGTCAATCATGATAAGATACATGCAGATACCTAATCAGTTTCATTGTTTATCATGTTTTATATTTGATCAAGATTTTGTTGGTAGAGAATCATGAGCCTCCACTCACAATCACAATGTCTCCCAAACATATAACTTTCTTGATTTTAAAACAAAATTTGTTCTTAATTTAGTGTGACAAGGCACACGCTCAATACCTAAACATAAATAATCATCATCATCATCATGTATAAGCCACATCATTGAACCTAATCATGCATACCTGTAAGGGTAAGTCTCATGATAACAAACCGAGCACAATAAAAGTCTAAGGTATGACCTAGGTCAACTTGCATTATGTCCATCAATTCTAAGGAATAAATAATATGCATAGCATGAAAAAATATACAATATAATACTATGTGATAACATAGCACAACTATCTTTACTTGAATCAAAACATGAATATTTAATGCTTTCAATAAACCGAACATAAGTAAAAGAACTATTGAAAATATGAGGTATAAAATTTACAATCTATAGAACATATATTGAAAATATTGTTAGTCTAAGTGTGTAGACCCAAAGCTGAATAAAAAAGATGAAGAAAACAGTCCAGTCGTTGGCTGATCGACCAACGGAGGAGGTCTGGTCGACTGCGATGCCTATAGGAAACTGAGAAAAAATCGATACTCTGGTCGTTCGACCGACATGAGGAGTCCGGTCGACCAAAACGTATACGCCAGACCCTGCAAAATTCGTCGTTCTGGCCGGTCGGCCGACTTTACATGTCTGGTCGACTGGAGTCAGGATTTCCAGAATCCTGGTTCTTTTGGGAATTTGTTTTGGGTTGGGACTCTATATATACCTTAAACGTTTTTAGGTTTTATGTGCAATAGAAAAAGAGGGTTTTTTTAGAGGATTCTTCAGAGAGATCTCAGAGAGATAAAAACGTATTTGTGAGCATTGTAATCTTCTTCAACTAATCAAAAAATTGTATGGTGTGGCACCCGAGGATGTAGACATGTTGCCGAACCATGTTAAATCTGGTGTGTTCTTTCTTGTTCACTTTCCTATAAGTTTTATCTTTTATTTGTGATGATTTTCCTATTTTCTACTCTCAAACACAAGGTCTGGAAAGGCACGGATTCGATTTAACTGTTTCGAATCCTCAGCAACTAGTATCAGCGCTTTGTTCAGAAGGTTTGTGTGAGAGCTATGACAGAGGAAAAAAATCTAAGATCGAAAAGTTTGACGGCTTGGACTTCGCCTACTAGAAGTCGCAGATGGATGACTATCTGTACCAGAAGGATTTGTATCATCCGTTGATGGGCAAAGCTAAAGAAAAGAAGAAAGAGGAATCAGACGAGGAGTGGGAGATACTGGATAGGAAGGCTCTAGGGTAAATCTAGTTATCGCTTACCAAGACAGTCGCACACAATTTATTGAAGGAGAAGACGACAGTGGGGCTTATGGAAGCACTCATGAAAATGTACGGGCAATCGTCAGCCACAAACAAGTTGCATCTCATCAAAACACTCTTCAACCTCAAGATAGCAGAAGGACACTCCTTCACGATGCACCTCAGTGAGTTCAACACGATTGTTGATCAACTTATCTCCGTGGACATCATGTTTGATGACGAAGTGTAGGTACTATTGATTCTATCACAGTTATAGGATAGTTAGGCAGGTTGTGTGACCGCAATTAGTAATTCGACAGGGAAGGAAAAGTTGAAGCTAAGTGAGGTTGTTAGCATGATTCTATCCAAAGAGGTTAGAAGAAAATCGTCTCAATCAGAAGGTTTAGGATCAGCCCTAAATCTCGAGCAGAGAGGCAGAAGCCAGAAAAAGGATAACCAGAACAGGAATCGGTCAAAGTCAACTAAGAAGAAATCAAACTCGAAAGTCAGGCCTATTAAAAGGAAGTTTTGAAACTGCGGCCAGGTGGGTCATATGTCTTCAGCATGTAAAGCACAAAAGAAGGATGCGAATGAGTAGGAGGCCCATCTCGTGCAAGATGCATTTGTAGGTTGTCTAAAAATTACTATAGATAGTTGATCTCCATAAAACAACAGATGATGAAAGATACAATCTGACGTCTGTTTGTGGAAAAATTTGCAGTAAAAGAAATGAAGGAAATTTGATTTGTATTCTTTTAATCTTAGTTACAATTGAATTTCCTGATTATAAAAGAGAAGAGGATTGATCTGAATCCTCCCCTTTGTTTAAATCTGGGTTCTTCACGGTAGCGATGAGATGCCTCCCTCGAATATTTGCGTCGAGTTTGCTTCTCGTTGACGATCCGAACATCTCAACTCACTGGAACATGATCTTCTCCTCACAATTTGACGTTGTGGAGAACTCTGAACGAGTTTGAAACTCTATGAAAGAGTTGATTTAACCGAAATCGGTCTATAAGCCAATGTAGGCATCGAAAATTACCTATAGGTCTCCACGAACAGCTCAGTGTTAAGAAACGATAATGAACGTCACTATCCGGTTCACAGGAGTTCAATTGATGTTGGTGAACGGTTGAAGTGAATCGACGAACTACGTGGACTAACAGAATTTCGGAATAACGAAGGTACGGGCTAATCGGGAGCCCCACGATGTTTACAAAAAAAAGAACAATACCCTTCGTATCTCATTCATTCTACAGATGATCCAATCATTGGAGCTGATAGAACTCCTTGTCGGCTTTCCAACGCACTTCGAACCACTCAAACCCGAGTTCGGACGAGGAAGTTACGGCGGAAACGAATAAACATACAAAAAAGCGGCGTCTCAACACTTCGAGGTGTCTCGGCCAAGCGAGACACCCCAAGGTGTCTCGGCCCAAACCGAGACACCCTAGGGTGTCTCGGATCAAGGGGAGACACCCTAGGGTGTCTCGGATCGAGTGGAGACACCCTGGGGTGTCTCCAACGTAGATTTGGGCCTTTAGGTGGTTTTAACCGCTCCCAACTCCCCCGGGCCTATAAATACAAGCCTCAGGCCCTCATTTTTTAAGATCTGGAATTTTGGAAGATTAGGCGAAGCCCTGTCGGATTGAAGACTGAAGGTGCACGGATTTCAGAGAGGAGGAGGAGAGATCGGATCGAGTTCTTCAACGCAAGAGAGAGAGATTCGTCAGATCTACAGTTTCCCGGATCCGTTCCTTAGGATTATCCCGTTGCAGTAATCTTAAGAAGAGTGATTATCTCGCTTCGTCGAGATAAGAGCTACGGTTTTCTCGATCCCTTCGCGGGTAGACGAAGCTCTGCCTAATTTTTCAGCAATCAGATCTGATCGACGGTGGTCCACGGATAAACCCCGACACAGGCAAAGATCCCACGCAAGCAGAAGACCGATAAACGATCTCTGCATTTGTTTGATAAAGTTGTAAACTTTCTATTTTCATTATGTAAGGAGATCTTATAAAAAGATCAACTTTTTGTTTCATTCGAGTTTATTGTAACGACTAAAGTTGTAATAGATTCGATAGCAATGAAAACATCAACTTTCACTGCAAACAGCCAAGGATGAAGAAAGCTCTTGTTGCCGAATGTTACTGAGGGATGACGTCAATCTCCTCAAAAGCCTGCCCAAGGATCTCTTCTATTGCTGCCAAGAAGTTCCAACAGACCGAACCCCTGAACTGAATTGATTTTTAGTTATTTATAAGGGATTAAGAGGTGTAACCGCCCCCTTAATTCGCTCATAAGTGGGGCTAATGGGATATAACCACCCCTTAAATCACTCCTGAATGGAGTTGTGATCCCCTCAAATTGTGGAAAACTGTTTTGAAACTGTTCAGCTCGTATTTGAACAAGTCAAATGCAAAATCCGCGTTCTGGCATGAATTCTGCGTTCAAACGCAGTGTTTGGAAGCTCAGACGCAGCAATTTGGAAGCTGCGTTGGCATCTTGTTGAAAGCTGCGTTTGGCAGCTTGGAAGCTGTGTTTGGCAGCGGATGAAAGCTGCGTTGACAGCTTTCGGAGATTGCGTTTGTGGCCGAACATGAGCTGCGTTGGCAGCTGGATCTGAGCTGCGTTTGTAGCGTTTGGAGCTGAATGTGAGCTGCGTTTGGCAGCAGATGGAAGCTGCGTTGGCAGCTTTCGGAGGCTACGTCTGAGCTGCGTTCGTGGCTATGAACGCGGTGCGTCTTGATGCTGGTACGCGGGGAGGACTTCCACGTCTTGGTTTGAAGAGACCGTCGATTTGTAGTCTCTTTCTGTCAGAGCGTTGCAAAGATCGTCGTTTTGTAATCTTTGCTTTAGCTCTTTGATATGTGAGAGTCGTCAGATTATAACTCTCAATGTTGATTGTGAAGGTTGTTGATTAGAGCTTTCATCAGTTGTTTGTGAAGGCCGTCAGATTATAACCTTCATCAGTCTACGTGAAAGTCTTCAAATTGTAACCTTCTGGAAGTCGTCAGAGTGTAACTTTCATCATCGGTGTTTTGATGGGGATCAGCTATCTATTGTGATTTTTTGACAGCCTACAACGTCCTTCACATCAACAAGCGAAAGTTATAATCTGGCGACCTCCGCAACAGTCGATGAAAATTACAATATGAAAACTTTCATAGTAACATGCGAGAGTTACAAATTGACAACTCTCACATTCCACAAGCGCCAAGTTTAAAGATTACAAGATGAATCTGCACAAAAGTCAAAGAAAAGAGATTACAATTAACGATCTCTACAAATCCAAACATGGAAGCCCTCTTCCGCGTCCTAGAAGCTCAAACGCAGAGGTCACCCTACACTTCCAAGGCAAAATGCAGGGTTCACCCCACATTGCCAAGCTCAAATGCAGAGGTGGTCATGCGTTCCAGATCCCAAACGTAGGGTTCGTCCCACGTTCCAGATCCCAAACACAATGGTCACAATGTGCTTCCAGATCTCAAACGCAGAGGTCGCCATGCGTTCCAGATCCCAAATGCAGGGGTCACCATGCGCTTATAGATCTCAAACGTAGAGGTCACCATGCATTCTAGATCCTAAACGTAGGGGTAACCATGCACTTCCAGATCTCAAACGCAGAGGTTGTCATGCACTTCAAGATCTCAAACGCAGAGGTCGTCATGTGTTCTAGATCCCAAACGCAGGGGTCGCCATGTGCTTCCAGATCTCAAACATAGAGGTCACCATGTG
Organism: Asparagus officinalis; assembly: GCF_001876935.1. NCBI lineage: Eukaryota > Viridiplantae > Streptophyta > Magnoliopsida > Asparagales > Asparagaceae > Asparagus > Asparagus officinalis. The sequence goes on from NC_033795.1 coordinate 82,030,913, forward strand.
TTCCAGATCCCAAAAGCAGAGGTCACCATACACTTCCAGATCCCAAACACAGGGGTCGCCCCACATTCCAGATCCCAAACGTAGGGGTCACCCTGTACTTCTAGTTCCCAGACGTAGGGTTCACCCCGCGTCCTTTTCTCCAAAACACGACCCCTGCGGTTTTGACTCAGGAACTATTTTTAAAACTATCTTGTCAATGTTTGGGCACAGTTAAGGGCCAGTTAAGGGGTGCCTTACCCCCTGATTGCCTTATATATATATGGCTGGATCTCCAGCAAAGAAAAAAAAAGGAGAAAAGGTGGGCCAAGAGAAAAGAAAAAGAGAGAAGAAAGAGAAGAAGAGTGGATTCTTGGAGAGGCCTTTTGGAGCATTCTTGGAGCTCTTGATTTGCACTTTAAACCCATTTCGGTGAGTTCTATTAGAGGTTTATCTTCTCTCTGAAATTAACTCTTCTTTGGAGTTCAAACTCGGCTAGAGTGTCCAACTTGTTCAACAAGTTCCTTTCAAACTCGCCTAGAGTTCACAACTTGCCCAGCAAGTTCCGTAAACTCGTGTAGAGTTCTGAACTTGTCTTGCAAGTTCTTAACACTCTTACAGAGAGTTCTCAAAACTCAACTAGAGTTATAAACTTACCTTGCAAGTTCTCTCAAGACGTCAAGTCTAGGAGAGAGTACCAACACCCCACGAAGTTGAAGCTCGGATCGTCAACAGGATACAAGATTTAAACTCCTATCGCCACAAAGAAAGAACCCAGTTTTAAATAACGATAAAGAGAGTTATAGTTTTTTTTCTAAGTTAGTTAGAGAGAAAAGTTATATTGAGAGGATTATAATCATTCTTTTTCTAAGTCAGTTAGAGAGAATAATACAGATTTAATTTTTAATTTTCTCACAATTTCTCGCACCTACAAAAGATGGCGACTCCGCTAGGGACGTGCTCTTTCACCAATGAAGAAGTAGTGGCGCAATCCGATACCCAACTCGTTGGGATGTCTGTTGAAACTCTAACCATGGAGTTTGACCAAGCCAAGTATGAGGAGTTTCTCTTCTCCGAGTCACTTAGCCCCAAGGCTATGCGCAGGGCCCATAATGTTTCTAAAGAGACTAAAGCTCCACCCATGGCTGACCCACCAAAGGAGAGTCTCTCCCTTAGGTTGGACTGTTCAGACAGTACCTCCTCCAAAGGAGAAGACTTAGCTCCAATGGAACTCATCAATCAAGTTGAAGATCCTACATCCATGCCCAAACAATAGGTATTACATCTTAAAAGGCCCATTGAAGTGGCGAAATTGATCTCTATGGAGGAAGATGACGCTGTAAAAGCCTTAAGACAGGCCAAGAAGAATGTCGCTCGTTGAAGAAGAAGATCCCATCGATGAGCACAACTTCGAGAAAGTCGACTCTCCATTCAATACGAACCTCGTGTTTGTGAGCCCTAACATAGCCCTGAGCTTCGCGTTTCTACTTCAGAGTATGAGATCCGCGTTTGTGTGCCCAAACACAAGCTTCGCCGAAGCCAGACCAAACATAGCCCTCAGTGGCATGTTTTTCAATCAAGACGCAGACCTCAAGACTGCTCTGAACGCGGGCCTCAAGATTGCTCTGAACGTAAACCTCAATACTATGTTACCCAGTCGGAGCACAGTTCTCACAACCACGTAGAGCGCAGCCCTCGCATTGCCAAGCCTGAGCGCAGAAGCCAGCTCCGTGTTGAGCGTGAGCATCAGCTCCACATAGCTCAACCAAAACATGACCTTTGCATTTACTCTCCTCCACGTGACCCTTGCATTTCAATATTAAAATGTGACCCTCGTGTTTCTAATGTTAAACGTAATGTGAGCCATCGCGTTCAAGGAAATCAACACGGATTCAAGATCCATATTCGTCAAGAGCCTGCCTCATCTAGCCACAGACAGGGGATGTCGATCCAAGTCTCCCCTTCAATAAGTAACTCTTCTCAAAGCTTTGTAATAGATTTGAGAGAGTTGTTATCGAGAGAAAGACCGGTTCAACCAGTCACGCATTCATGTCAATATGAACAATTGATTTCCGCAGTCCTCTCAGAATGCTGGTGTTGCTCACATGTAACCAAGCCATCAGTGTTCGACCAATTAACAAATGTCACCTCGTCGAGGCCATACAAGTGACGACGCTCCCACAGGAAGAAGGTTTCAGAGGATGAGTACCTTAGAGCCACTTCTAATGTGATCAGAATGAGGAGGTCACCAATCCCTAGCTCTGACGAGTCAGAGGAGGATCAACCCCATGGCTTGAAAGAGGCTTTGAATGAATCTGATGGAATTTTCTAACGTACTCAGATGCCGAAAGGAGTCATACTCCCTATTAACTACTGAAGACTAGATAGAGGGATGAAGTCTGACGACGAACATTCAGCTATCGTAGAGTCTCAATCCTCTAGCTCCTCCGCTAAACATGAGAGCTCCGCTTATATGGCAGGAGGCTCCGAATATCTAACAAAGAGACTTGACGAGCAGCAAGTCATACTCAGATCACAACAAGAGACCATCAATGAACTTTGAAACATGATGGCACAGCTTGTTAAAGACAAAACTAAATCCCAAAGAGCAAACTTCCCACCTAGGCATAAGACTTTCCAAAAGTAAAGATCGTCTTCATGAAAGGGAAAGAAAAAGGTGATTGATAATACTGCTTCCGACAAAAAAACCCATAATACAGGTTCTTCCTCTGAAGAAAAGGAGGAAACAGAACATGAGCAAAACCCTCAATCTACTAAGATAGAGGAATTGGAAGCCCGCCTCAATGTCATTATAAATAGAAGTGAACTCCAAGAGGAGGGGGTTGTTAGGCCCTATGCTGCCGAATAGGATGCTGCCCTGTATCCTCCAAAGTTCAAGGTCCCGACCCTAAAGGCTTTTGATGACACAGGATCTCCAATCGTCATATCTATTACTTCAAGTCACAGATTAGAAATGTGATAGCAAATGATACGTTGTTGACTCGTTTGTTCATTGGCACCCTCAAGGGGATTGTCTTTGAATGGTTCATGAAACTGTCTGTAGGATCTATTCGGAAGTGGGCAGACTTAGAGAGATTATTTTTTGCCAGATTCTTTGAAGACGACTTAGAAGTTTTGGTCCCTTTTCTTCTTGCCACCAAGCAAAGGAGAGGAGAACCCATAAAAGTCTTCGTTGAAAGATTTTGAAGCATGGCTCTCTGATGCCCAACAGGTATGACGCAAGCAACTCTGGTGGAAACCTATCGACACAACTTACAGATTGGTCTCTTAGCTTAGATGAGGGTCACAGAATATCATTTGTGGAAGCAACTAGTCTCTCAAGGCAAACAAGCTGAGGAAATTATCGCCAGGGTTAAAGCTAAAGACGAAGGCAAGCAAAGACAATCAGCGTAACGTGGCCAAAATAATGCTCCCCGATCTAAGGGGAAAGATATTCTTGTCGCTGAAGCTAATACTCGAGCGTCACCTGCTAAGCAGGGTAAGGCATCTAGTCAACCGAGAACATCCAAGTAGTACTCCTTCAAAGAGGATCATGTGATCACTCTTTTTAAGCTACTTCAGAAGAATAACAAGTTGAAGCTTCCTGAAGTTAAGAAACTTAAAGAAGCAGGAAAGGTGAAAGACCCTAACTACTACCTGTATCATAGAATGTTGGGACATCCAATGAAGAGATGTTATACCTTTAAGGATATCCTACAAGCTTTGATTGATGCCGAAGTTCTTAAATTGAGGCCAGAACAGAAGACTGTGTCTACTAATATGATATCAGTCCAATTTGGAGATTCCCTACATGTTGTAGCCCCGGATGGTGTTGTTCCTATCCCTAAAGGGGAGTTACACATGAGAAACATTGATCCGCATGGTCAAAAGGTAAAGGATTGGTACCTCTTACCATTCCGAAAGAAGAGATAATGTGGGTCCATCCTGATCTGCTTGATGACCAACAGTGAACCGGAGTATCAGGGAAGAAGAAGAGAAACCAGGCTAAAGCTTATAATATGATTAGCCCCTCTCTGAATGAGGATGATGCACATCTGGCCCCTCTCATTGACTCAGAGGAAGAGAAAATAGCCCTAGCAGCCGAGCAAGGAGCAAACCGTGGAGCAGGCACTAGGTCAGGAAAGACATACCTGAAGAGGTATGATCAAACTACCGAAGAAGCAGAAAAGCCAGCTGAAGAGGCTGGGGGTTCCCTCCCCAAGAAGCCAACCAATAAAGGGAAGCCGAAAGAAGTTCGTTATAACAAGAACCTCCTCCAACCAGAGGCAGGAGGGTCAAGCGCTCCCTTCCGCTTCAATATCATGGCGCAACTGGCTAATATCCCTACCAGAATCACTCTTTATGAGCTTTTGAGGTTGTCCAAGTCCACGAGAAGGGCTCTGATTGAAGCTTTAATGGATACAGAGAGCTTTATTGCTCAAGTGCTTGTCATCCCAGAAGCTACTGAAGGATCTTCTTGCAAACAATGTTTACAAGCCACAAGGAGTCTGCCTTGCATATCGTTCACCCAAGTAGATGTTCAAATCAAGCACAAGCATGACCGACCCTTATACTGCACAGGGTATATCAGGTCTTCGAAGATCAACCGTGTCCAAGTCGACCTGGGATCCGTTCCTAGTATTATGCCATACAGAGTTATGCAGTTCTTAGGGATTCCTCTACACCGGCTAAACTCAACACAGACCACTATCTTCGCGTTTAATGCTAACAACACACGACCCATGAGCAAGATCAAACTCAGATGCAAAATCAGAGACCTCAGATCGGAAGTGACTTGCTACATTATAGATGCGGACACGTCCTACAGCCTATTGTTGGGACGACCTTGGATTCATGCAAATCGTATTATCCCGTCTACCCTCTATCAAGTGATGAAGTATGTCGATGACATGAGAGAAGTCAGAACCTTGATAGCCCAGGGATAACCATTCAAGGGTGTGGAAAACTACCACACTGATTTAGTTTTCTACCTGGACTCCCAAGAATAGGAGCAACCAAAAGAAGATTCTGATAGCGGCAACGAAATAAACGACGAACCCGAACCTGAACCTGAGGAAGAATGTCTGTGGGAGTTAGATTTGAATATAATGAGCCAGAATAAGCTCAACAACAATGATGTATCTAGTGAGGGCGAGTGGTACATTAATGAAAATTTTAACTTAGCTTACTTGTCTGATGTATCCTCTGATACAGGTGCGGGAACAGATCCATGACATGCAATGTATACCAAAGCATCACTTAGCCTGCCATTCAAATCATCTTTCACTACATTCAAAGAGATGGAAGATGCCCAGAGAGCATTCTTCATAGTCCCAACCAAGAAGAGAGGCCAAAAGCTAATCTATTTTGGAAAATTTAACCCTAGGCCACCTGTTCAGGGAAGTTCAAAGGAAGACCTCAGAATCCCACAATTCCATCATTATGGGTTCAAGTCCCTCGGTATTATGAAGAAGATGGGTTATAACTTTAATAACCTGAAAGGTTTAAACTTCAGGAAAGGAAAACGAGCACTAATTCGGTCTTTCACTCTAGAAGGAAAACCTCCTGATTATTATCATAAAATTAGGAGAGGATTAGGCTATATTTCAATGCCCCCTCTTCAGAAAGCGGATGTCTATGTCAAGGCCACTCATCTGGAACACCATCATGGGACTCAGACGTTAGCATTGGTGCAATCTTCAAGGGCTTGTCTGTGAACATGACCTCATCTAGTCATCTAGACGATAACGAATAGGATGACGAAGAGTTGATTAAATCGACTGGCGATCCTTGGATCAAACACCTTAATTTTATGGGATATGCGTTTCGAGCAACGCGAGCCACTTACAGAAGATAAGGTGATCCAGATAAACATGGGAGATGAAACCGATCCCAAGCCCATTTTTATAAATGAAAGCTTATCACCATCTGAGAAAGAGAACCTTATATCTCTCATCCTAGAATATATAGATGTCTTCATCTGGAACTATGAAGACATACCTGGTCTTGACCCAAAAGTGGTCATGCATTGTCTCAACATTAATCTGGATGCGAAACCCGTTAAACAACAACAACGTCGATTCCGTTGAGAGATCATAGAAGCAATTGAATCAGAAGTTAAAAAGCTTATCGATTCAGGCTTCATCAG
>NC_033795.1:82042036-82074971 GCF_001876935.1 Asparagus officinalis
AAGCTTATAAACACACTTTAAACAAACTTAAACCCTTGTTAAACTCTTGTTTAAAAACTTCTTGGATGACTCTAAGAACTGAGGTATAAGGGGGTATTTATATGAAACCGTAAAGCCAAGAGAAAACCAAGAAAAGACCAAAAAAAAACCAACTCAGCAACGACTCTGGAAACTAGCCGTTAGAACTGATATGACAGTGTGGCGGTCGACCACGACGGTCGACCGCGAGCAACAAAAAACAGAACTATGGCTGTGGACAAGCGACGGTCGACCGCGACGGTCGATCGTGAAAGTCTCTGGACTTGCTACGGCGACCGCCACGATCGACCGTGAGCCAACAAAACATAACCTGAGTCTTGAACTCATGGCGGTCGACCGCGAACTGACACAGACTAAAAACAAGTTTTGAAAGCTGTTATTTTGATTTTGAAACCCTGTTTAAAAATATCAAATAAATTCAAAAAAATATAAAACTTTGAGGAATGATTGTAGACATGATAATAAACATGCTACAAAGACTGGTTTGCAAAAAGGACTTCACAAATGAAAAATATCATTATTTTGCAAAATAGTCGAAAACACGAAAATGTAAACATATGAATTTTGACATTTAGGCTAAACCATGTTTTGAAACATTACAAAATAATTTTATAGACTTGAGGAAAGATGTAAACTATTGTTATGAAGTCTATAAATAATGAATGTAGTATTTTATCAAAATACACATAATACACTAAAACATGATTTCATTGAACTAAATAAAATTGATATTGATGAAATCATATTTATGTATATAAGTATGAAACTAAAATATGTTTTCTAATTATATTTAATTGTTTCATAGTAAAACTTGAAAACTATCAAACCAAAACATATATGTATATATATATAACTATATATATACAAAACCAAAACGTGTATGTGTGTATATGATTGAGCTTAAAGTACTAACACACATAATATAAACTCCTAAACTAAATGTTACCCAAGCTTGATCTTGATCTTCATTGTAGCTCAACTTGGTAAACTAGGATGAAGCTTGTAATTGGATCTTTAACTTGATAGCAAGGCTTCACTCCACTATTCCGCTAACCTCCATTGGATATGATCGTTGAAGCTCTATTCCATCCATCCTCCAACTTGTTGTTTGCCTAGAATAAATACGAAAACACAAACACTAGACAAACAACATTAGAAGTAAATTGTTTGTTAAACATCATCAAAACAAGAAGGCCAACACTTATAGTATTTACATTCATAATATATTTTGGGTTGTGGCGTTTGTGACTTAGAGTTGTGCCTAATTGAGTTCTCACCTTATTTAGAGAATAATCATTTGTTGTGCTTAATTTGTGAAGTTCACTTTGTAATACACTTGTACACCAAGAGGAGTGTGTGGTGAGGACGGAGTCGATACCGAGAGGAGTGGCGTCGGTGGCCTAGTGAGAGGTGATAATTCCGAGCACTTGAGGGAGTCGATACGTGAGGACCAAACTTGAGGTTGTAGCTTGTCTATGTACTTTATGAGGATTTATGAGAGTTGTCGGTTGACTTGATAACCGAGTGTGTAGAGTTTTCAGTTAGCTAGAAAACCGAGTGTGTAGAGAAGTTCCGGCTTTTAAACCGGGTTGTGTAGTGGATTCTCCTCGAGAGTGGGGAGCGGGGACGTAGGACGGAAGGTCCGAACCTCGTAAACATATAGCATGTTTGGTTTGCATTGGCGCACTTATAACTATTCATCTTATAGCCTATTGCATCTTGTTTATATTGTCCACCCGTTTGTTTCCCCTTGTGATAGTTTAAATATATCCTTGCATATACCATATAGTATATCTCATTGTTAGGATATATCACCTTAGTTATATTGTTTATTCTTGCTCATATCACATTGTATATTTATCTTACAAGAATAATTTATTAATAAGTTTTAATTAGCATTTAAATCGGATTAAATTAGCATAAACCCTATTCACCCTACCCCCCCCCCCCACCCCCCCCCCCCCCCCACCCCCCTCTAAGGTTCTTTCATAGCGACCTTAGGATCTAACAGGAGTATGTGATGCAAGAAGAAATGGATTCTCTCCACTCGAATGAGACATGGGAGTTAGTCTAGCTACCTACACAGAAGAAAGCCTTGCATAACAAATGGGTCTATCGGGTCAAACAGGAGAATGATAGAAGCAAGAGGTATAAGGCTAGATTAGTCATAAAGGGGTTCTAACAGCGGGAAGGAGTGGATTATACGGATATATTTCCCCCGTTGTGAAGCTTATAACCATCAGAGTAGTGTTGAGCTTAGTAGCTATAGAAGATCTCTACTTTGAGCAGTTAGATGTGAAGACTATCTTTCTTCATGGTGACTTAGATGAAAAAATCTGCATGAAACAACATGTTTGCTTTATTGAAGAAGGAAAGGAAGAGATGGTGTGTAGGCTCAAGAAGAGCTTGTACGGTTTGAAACAAGCTCCGAGACAGTAGTATAAGAAGTTTGACAACTTCATGCAGAGCAATGGCTATGGAAGATACAATTTAGATCATTGTTGCTACTTTAAGAGGTTCAAGTCCAGCTATATTGTGTTATTATTATATGTTGATGACATGTTAGTTGCAGGACCATGTTCAGAGGATATAAACAACTTGAAGAAGCAGTTGGCGGATGATTTTGCTATGAAGAATCTGGGTGCAGCGAAGCAAATTCTTAGGATGCAAATCAGTAGAGATGAAGCTGAAGGGACGTTGAAGTTATGTCAAGCTGAATACATCAAGAAAGTATTTCAGATGTTCAACATGCAGAATGCTAAGGTTGTTAGCACGCTCCTTAGAAGTCAGTTCAAGTTATCTGAGGAGAAATCACACAAGACAGATGCAGAGAAGGATCATATGAGCAGAGTATCATATTCATCAGCGATTGGTAGTCTTATGTACGTGATGGTTTGCATGAGGCTGGATATTGCCCTTGCAGTGGGAGTTGTGAGGAGGTTTGCAAGCAATCCAGGGAAGCAGCATTAGGAGGTCGTAAAGCGGATATTGCGTTACTTGAGAGGGACTACGAACAAGCCACTATGCTTTAGGAGGAAGGATTTGGTACTACGGGGATACGTAGATGCGGATTTCACCGGTAATTATGATATGAGGTGAAGTACCATGGGGTATGTTTATTCCTTGGCATTGGCAGCAGTGAGCTGGGTCTCACATCTGTAGAAGATTGTAACATTGTCCACAATTAAGGCAGAGTATGTCGCAGTGACTGAAGTCAATAAGGAGATGATTTGGTTGACTGGGTGCCTGGAAGAGTTAGATATGAAGCGGGGGAACGGAGTTCTTTATTGTGATAGTCAGAACACTATACACCTTACCAAGAATCTAGTATATCATGCCAGAACAAAACACATTGACATACGATACTATTTCATATGCTCGCTGATTGAGGATGGGAAGTTACAGCTATAGAAGATTTTGGGGAGTCAAAATCCTGCGGATATGTTGACAAAAGCAGTGACCATAGAGAAACAGGAGTTGTGCGTAACTTCAGTTGGCCTTCACGCGTAGGAGATGAAGGCGGAGCCACACCAGGAGGCTGGTGGACCGATGGAGGAGGTATGGTCGACTGTGATGCCTGCAGGAAACTAAGAAGAAATCAACACTATGGTCGGTCGACCGACATGAGGAATCCAGTCGACCGAAATGTGCACGTCAGACCCTGCAAAATTCATCGTTCTGACTGGTCGATCGACTTTGCATGTCCGGTCGACCGGAGTCGGAATTTCTAGAATCCTGATTCTTTTGGGAAACTGTTTTGGGCTGGGACTCTATATATACCTTAAACGTTTTTAGGTTTTATGTGCAATAGAAAAAGAGGGTTTTTGAGAGGATTCTTCAGAGAAATCTCAGAGAGATAAAAACCTATTTGTGGGCATTGTAATCTTCTTCAATTAATCAAAGAATTGTGTGGTGTGGCTTCCGAGGACGTAGGCACGTTGTCGAATCTCGTTAAATCTGGTGTGTTCTTTCTTGTTTACTTTCCTTCAGGTTTTATCTTTTATTTGTGGTGATTTTCTTACTTTCTTATTCTCAAACACAAAGTCTGGAAGGGCACGGATTTGATTTGACTGTTTCGAATCCCCAACAAATATATAAGGATTTCATGATTGTGTGCGTATGTGTCAAAATTCCAAGTAGAACTGAATTATGAATAATATTTTAGAGGCTAAAAGCGCAGCTATGTAAAGTGAGCAAGAGCAAATCCAAAGTATGTAATTAATAGGTTAGTAGTAATAAATTTTACACTATTTTCCTACATAGTACAACTCAACATCAAGGATAATTAGTGAAAGAATTTGGTATTTATTGGGGTAATCTTCTTTATGACAGTCTTAATAAGCACTACCCCCACTAGATGACTAAGTTACCTGGATCCTGCCTACACCAAATGTATCCATAAAAATTTAGGTAGCAATCACTGTATACGATATAATAATAAGTAATATTTTATTCAATCTCAACCTAAATCAATCACTCAATCTAATTTCTTATACAACAATCATGAACACTAATCAATAGTTAAAAGAGAGAAAAATATAGCATAATCAATAAGATAAGCACAAATCCAATTTAGAGATTGAGTAGGGACCGAAGCTTTGGCTAATGGACAACACATAGGACAAAGTTGATGAGCAAGTTATTTGGGGTAGTGAACAGCCTAAATTAAACTTATGTTCAAATATGATTTATTCATTGATGCATTTTGAAGACTGGGGCTTGAGACAGTGACCTAAGATCACGGCCTGTATCTTCATATTAAACTTTTGTTAGTGCTAAACATTGAGCAGTGAGGTAAGCCAACTGCATTGAAACTTTACTAAGACGCCCTCCCTAATCTTAATTATATTGTAATTTGGAGCTACGTTTTTATTTTCCTCAGTGGATGATAACTGTTATGGCATTCTCCATCCGTCAGAGTATAATTTATTTACCAAGTGTACATTTGCGAACTCTGCCCCAATCAATTCGACGGCCAGAGATTAATAGAGGTGACCACTCCGCTGACTCAACCACTCGGCATCCCATCATGTCGACTCGAATGAGGGAACTTGTCGTCTCCTTTTGTCGAAGACGGCTCGTCCCGAGTCCACTCGACCATTTGACAGACGATTCGAAAGACGTTGCCTCTCGGCAAAGGCAAAGAACACCCCCTGCCTCGGGCTCATCCCCTTTAGCTACGTGTCAACACCACACTCAGCACTGGACAATTCACATCAGGACCTTAGCCCCAGTAGCCTTCATGACTTGTCACATCGGCGTATGCTCTGCCACACTATTAATCACTCTTCATTCGATGCTAAAGACGATTTCTCCAATACCAAAATGATCTTTCCCCCAGTCACCAGGCGCCACCTGTAAAACCGAAGCTGACTCAGCTGTTACTCCATGCCCTACCATGCCATTGGTTACTTCCCACCTGATACCGAAGAGACCTCTCCTCCAGTCGTCAGCCGACACCTACCAAGAAGGTGCTAACACAACCACCAGCCCATACCTTGCCACTACTTCTCCGTATTCAACTAAAGTAACCAATCTACCCTTACTCTTCAGTATAAATACAAGTACTATTCGCTTCAAACGGGAGTCTCTCTGTTGAAAAGCTACCAGCTAGAAAAAATACAGAGGAGGGGCTATTAGTTGGGACTCTTCTTTTACCCAACGCCAAGTTTTCCATATAATTGGATCGTCGGAGGTACAACGGGGAACTAGTCCCCATCCTCTCATGAGTTTCTACTTGTACAGACTCCTCAGCTATCTCATTCAAGAGCTAGACATAAAGTCGAGGAAGAGGGCGGCCCCCTCATCAATCTCCTTTACTTCATCTCAAAGCAGAGACACTTTGACTGTGTGATCACTAGCACATCAACAATAACCACGGATTGGAAAATTGATTCTGATCCTCTCTCCTATTACGATGAAAAGTTCACTTAGTTGAGAAATATGTTGTCGATATAAATGGAATATTGGAGGATTTATGTGAAAAATATTCTTTGAAAGGTTATTGTTTATATGGTTGGATTTCATAGATGAAAAATATGTTAATTAGTAGTATGTGAGTATTAGTCTCAAATTGACTAATTAAATACAATACTAAAGACCTCAGTCTAGAAAAGTATTTTGTGTCTAAGTTTTTAAATTTTTAAATGATCAAGGGTAAATCTGTAAGAGAACAAGTATATGAACTTCTGTTCATTCTTCATGCACTTCAAGAAGCTGAAATGGAGCTTCATGAAAAGTTTTAGGTCATGAAAATTATCAAGAAGTTTCCTCATTCTTGGGAGAGTTTTGGAATGTCTCTCAAGCATCAAAAGGAAAAGATAAATCTCGATTACTTGATAATTGCCACAGCCATAGTGAAATAGCATAAAAATCTAAAACATGTGTTTGTTTAGCACCAACCCAAAGTAAATATTATAACTTATGTGGAAAAGTTTAAGAACAAACCTAATGGTAAACCTTGTGACAAAATCAATGTCATGGCTAAGATCCAAAAGAATCTAAAAGTAAACAAACTATGTTGAAATTGTGGACAGTTTGGATATGGTTATGACTGAGCTTGTTGGATCCATTGAAGGGTATGTTTCTAGTAACCCTAAGTTACTATCTATTTATGAACCTAGTGAGTGATTGGTAGACACTAATGCAAATGCATGCATTTCTATTTATAAATGGCTATTTGTGTGTTACCAGCCTGCACATGAAAATACCATAAAGATGGAGAATCAATCTGCATCCAAGGCATTCGGATATGGACAAGTGGACCAGAAGTTCCCTTTAGGGGCGAGTTCTTTCATTACATAGGGTGTGTCATGCTCTTGTTGTTCAACGCTACATAATTAGTAGTCCATACTTAGTTAATGAGGGTTTTAAATTTTCAAAATATAATAAAGTGATTATGTTGCATTTTGGATATTTTATTTTTAAGGGCTATGATTCTGATGGATGTATAAGGTTAGAGCAGAACCTATTTTAAATTACAAATTGAATAAAATTTTTGTTCCTGATTATCATGTTAGTAATAATATTGAATCATTTGATATTTAACATAAACGTCTTGAAAATGTTAACTGTAATTCAATAAAAAGAATGATGAATCTTTATTTACTCTATTAATCACAACAAAAAATGCCAAACATGTATAACAACTAAACAAATAAGAAAAACCCTTCATTCTATTGATAGGAATTCAAAATTGTTTGATTCAATTCATATTGATATTTGTGAATTTAATGGTGTTTTGATCAAAAACATGAGAAATATTTTACCACCTTTATAGATGACTATAGAAAATATTTTTATGTTTATTTGCTTAAAACCAAAGATGAGGTGCAAGAAAGTTTATCATTTTTAAGAATGAAGCTGAAAATTCAAACTGAAATTTAAAAGGTTAAGATTTGATAGAGAAGGAGAATATACATTGAATCAGTTCACTCTTCTATGTTAATCTTTTGGCATAATGTATAAAAATGCTCCTTATTTTCCTTAGTCTAATGATTAATAATCTATTTGAAAGTTCTGGACTTCTATATATAAGTGAGAAGATGCTTTGAATACAACTTGCCATATTTTGAATAGAATCTCTCAGAAGCATAAGGAAAGTAGTCTATTTGAACTTTGGAGAGATCGAAAGACTAGTTTGAAATACCTAAAACTATAGGTGTCTTGCAAAAGTACTTATCTGAAAACACAAGAGGAAAAAGCTAGGTCCTATGACTGTAGATGTTATCTTTCTAGGTTATGTGGAGAACATCTATGCAATGAGATTCTTAATGACTAAGTCTAAAATCTCTAGCATAGATGTTAACACAATTATTGAGTTTCATGATGCAACATTTTTATTAGAATATTTTCCCAATGTAAATTGGAATGCCTCAAAATATTTTTTAAGGAAGATTACTTCTCTATCTCGACTATCATTCTTGATCATATGGAAAGATGACAAGTGTGGGGCTGGAAAGTTCTAAATTTGGAGAGATCCGTGTGTTTAGATGAATCTAGAAGGAGTAAAAGAGCGAGGATTATAAAGAATTTTGGAAGTGACTTTGTCACTTCCAATATCAAGGAAGATCCTACATCCTACCGATCTGCTATGGCCTCAAAAGAGGCTAAACAGTGTAAGGATGCTTCCAAAAGTGAGATAAATTATATTATCTGTAATGGGACATAGGAATTAGTTGATCTCTCTCTTGGATGCAAGATAATTAGATATAAATGGATCTTTAAGAGAAAACTAAAACTACATGGAGTCATAGAAAAGTTTAAGGCTATATTTGTTACCAATGATTTATAAAAGTTGAAGGAATTGATTTATTTGACACTTACTCTCTAACTACCTGAATGACTATGATCAGAATGCTTACTACATCAGCTTCTGTTGATGTCTGATATCAAACAGTCAAATTGAAGAATTGATTAAGTTGATGGAGGTCCTCTAACCCTCTGAATATCTGATTCTGGAGTAAGATATTCTTCCTTGTACAAGTGGCAAATCATAAAAGGACTGTTGGGGTGTAAAAATTGACTTCCTGATGAGGGGTCGTTTGTGTTTATAAGAATGGCTTATTACAAACTACAATCAATATTTTATAATAGAGGAGAAGGTAATGGCCCTCCTTGTTTAACATGGGTTCATTGGTAGCAGTAGGACACCTCTCTCGATGCTCGCGTCGAGTTTGCTTCTATTGGACGATCCGATCTAAGTTGCGAATGGAGCTTCAATGCGCAATAGAGGCTCCATAGCAATTGAGTTCGACTATACCCGAGCTTGAATAGTACCAAAGCCTCGAGCTTGGAGAGAGCTACAATGTAAAGGTTTGCAGAGAGCTGATGAGCCTCAAATTTGAGGGTTCGGATTGAGTCTGCTTCAACAATCCAAGCAATGAGCTAGGAATGTTCTTGCCAAGTAAGTGAGTCAAAACAAGCCTCTAATTGAAGAGCCTTGAGAATAAAAATGCCAAGCCCATCCAATCAACCTCCTTTCATGTTGGCTGAAGAAGGCTTTAAATAGGCCAGGGATGGCATGGGTCATCCCTTGATTTGTGGGTTTTGACCACTAGTGGGTGAGGAGCACCAAGCCCTCTCCTAGCTGTGGGATGTGACCACTATAGGGGAGGTGAGAGTCATGCATCATTATCACCCATGATGTGGGAAGTGTGTAGGCCTACTCCCACAAGAAAGAAACCCATTTGCATTACTCAGGCGAGGCTGGCAAAGATACGGGCAAGCTCGAGAACTGTCTGAATGCTCAGGCGAGCTTGCAAGCGAGCTTGGTGAACGGACAGGGTCGGCTGGTGGGCCCCTCCAACGTATGAGCTGGCATTTGTTGGCAAGCGGAGTTCATGTGGACAAACTCCCTATAGACGTGCTTGGCTCATGTGGACAAGCGAAGCATTCAGGCAAGGTTGAACTCGTGCTGGCAAGCTCAACAAACAGGCGAGGTTTAGATCTATGAGCGAGCTCAATAAGGAGGCAAGGTTAAGCTCTACGGGTAAGCTCAATAAGAAGAGGTGACTGAGCTCTGCGAGCGAGCTCAATGAACAAATGAGGTTAGCTCTACGGGCGAGCTCAAATAGGAGGTAAGGTTAAGCTTTACCGGCAAGCTCAGCAAGGAGAGACAACTAAGCTCTACGGGCGAGCTCAATAGACAGGCGAGGTTGAGCTCTACGGGTGAGCTCAAATAAGGAGATGAGGTTGAGCTCTACGAGCGAGCTCAATAAGGAGGCGAAGCAAATCAGGCAACATTTAAGTAGAGCGTGTTAGTGAGCTCGCTTGTGCTTGTAGGCGAGATTTGCTGGGCTCGCTAAATGCAGATGAGCTCAAGCTATCAGTGGATAGGGCCAGTCAGATGAGCTTTGACACTTAGGTAATTTTTACTACCTACAAGACCCTCTTTAAAGTTTTCAAACCTAAATCAGGTTGAATATAGTCTTGAATACTTTGAATGAAAGTGATTGTAGGCTATCTAAAAATCACAATAGATAGCTGATCCCCATCAAAACACCGATGATGGAAGTTACACTCTGACGACTTCCAGAAGGTTACAATTTGAAGACTTTCACGTAGATCGCTAAAGGTTACAATCTGACGACCTTCACGACAACTGATGGAAGCTCTAATCAAACAGCCTTCATAATCAACATCGGGAGTTACAATCTGATGACTCTTATATATCAGAGAGCTAAAGCAAAGATTACAAAATGACGATCTTTGCAACGCTTCGACAGAAAGAGACTACAAATCGACGATCTCTTCAAATCAAACTGTGGAAGTCCTCCCCGCACACCAGCATCAAGACGCATCGCGTTCATAGCCACGAACGCAGCTCAACGCAGCTCATACCGCAGCTCAACGCAGCTCCGAACGCAGCTCAACGTAGCTCCGAATGCAGCTCAACGCAGCTCCAACCGCTGCTCAACGCAGCTCTATACCGCTGCCCAACGCAGCTCCAAGCGCTGCCAGACGTAACTCTATACCGCTACCAAAAGTAGCTTCACTCGCTGCCAGACGCAACTCTAACCGCCGCCAGACGCAGCTCGCAAACACTGCGTTCAAACGCAGATTTCATTCCAGAATACAGGGCCTGCATTTGACTCATTCAAACATGAGCTGAACGGTTCCAAAACCGTTTCCCACGATCTGAGGGGATCACAACTCCACTCAGGAGTGATTTAAGGGGCGGTTACATCCCATTAGCCCCACTTAGGAGCGAATTAAGGAGGTGGTTACACCCCTTAATCCCCTATAAATAACTGAAAATCAATTCAGTTAAGGGGCGGTCGGTTGGAACTTCTTGGCAGCGAAAAGAGGATCCTTCATCCTTCGGTTGGAGCTTTGGAGATCGGCAATAAGATATTCTTCATCCTTGGCTTATAACCGACTTTCGGTTAAATCAACTCTTTCATAGAGTTTTAAACTCGTTCAGAGTTCTCCACAACGTCAAATCGTGAGGAGAAGACCACATTCCAGTGAAACAAGACATCGGATCGTCAACGAGAAGCAAACTCGACGCGAGCATTCGAGGGAGGCATCTCATCGCCACCGTGAAGAACCCAGAATTAAACAAAGGGGAGAATCCAGATCATTCTCCTCTCTTTTGTAATCAGGAAATCTAATTGTAATTGAGATCAAAGGAATACAAATCAATTTTCCTTCATTTCTTTTTATTACAAATTTTCCACAAACAAAAGATGGCGACTCCGCTGGGGACGAGCTTCTCTGATGAAGAAGTGGTGGTGCAATCCGATGTTCATCTCACTGGAAAGACAGTTGAAACTCTCGTCGTAGAGTTCAATCAAGCCAAGTACGAGGAAGCCCTCTCCTCCGGATCCCTTAGCCCCAAGGCTATGCGCAAGGTCCGCAATCAAGCCAAGTACGAGGAAGCCCTCTCCTCCGGATCCCTTAGCCCCAAGGCTATGCGCAAGGTCCGCAAGATCTCCAAGAAGACTAAAACTCCAATCTCTGCCGAACCGCCAAAGGAAGTCCTCTCCTTTGGATTAGATGGCTTGGACAGCCCCTCCTTTGAAGGAGTGGGCTCAACCTTGAAGAAACTCGTCAATCGAGTCGAAGAATCTATACCCTCGCCAAATCAATGGGTGGTGGGTCACAAGAGGCCTATTGAGGTGACAAACCTGATCAACACAGATGGTGACGTCGCTACAAAGGCCTTGAAGCAGGCTAAGAAGAACGCCGCTCGACGGAGGAGGAGATCCCTACGACGAGCGTATCTCCGAGAATGCCGATCCTCAAGTCAACACGAGCTTCGTGTTTGTGAGCCTAAACGCGACCCTGTTTCTGTTTCAGAACACAAGCCTCGCGTCTATGAGCCAAAACATAGGCTCTGTGTGAATAAGATTGAACGCAGCCCTAAATGGCGCGTTATACAATCGAAACGCAAAGCTCAGGCATACATTACTGAGCCAGAACGCAACCCTCAAGGGAGCGTTACAAAACAAAAACGCAGGTCTCGACACCGCATTAACCATCCTGAACGTAATCCTCAGCAAAGCATTCCAGAATCCAAATGCGGACATCAGACATGTGTTCGGGTAAGGAGACCCCCGAATACTCTGCGTAGCGCAACTAGATTGAGGGGCGGATATCAAAAGTCCATGGATTCAAGGCATCTCAACCAGATCCATGTTCACCAAGAGCCAGTCTTGTCCAATCATGGGCTGGGGGTTCCAATTCAAAGCTCACGATCAGTGAGTAACTCTCCTCGAATCTTTACAACAGATTTGAAAGAGTTCATATTGAGAGAAAGACCGATGCAACAAGTCCTTCGTTCATTCCAATGTGAACGACTGATTCCTACGGTCATCTCAGGATGTCAATGCTACTCATATACGGTCAAACTGTTGGTGCTCGACCAATTTACGAACGTTGCTTTGCCCAACCAACGACAACGTTCTCACAGGAAGGAGTCTCCAGAGACCGAATATCCTGGGGTCACTATCAATGTGATCGGTAGAAGAGGAAAAGCCTCAGGTCCTAGTTCCGATGACTCTGAGATAAGTCGTTTACCGACTGTCAGAGAAATCGCTAACGAGTTTGAAGGGATCTACCGATGCACTCGGACGCGAACAGGAGCCATTCCCCCTGTCAACTATCAGAGGTTAGCTAGAGAAACCAATTCTGATGATGAACACTCAGCCATTGCGGAGTCTCAATCATCAAGCTCTTTCATTGGGCATGAGAGCTTCACCCACATGGCAGAACATTCTGAAGATCTTTCAAAGAGGGTTGTTGAGCAAGACGCCATGCTCAAATCACAGCAGAAGACCCTCAATGAACTCCTAGACCTGTTGACTCAAATCGTCGCAAACAAGGCCAAATCTCAAAAGACATATTCACCACCTAGGCAAGAATCCTCCCGGAGAGGAAAAACGTCTTCATCCCGACCTCACACAAGCAAAGGGAAGGGAAAAGTGGTTGATGACACGGCTTCTGACCAAGAAGCTCACAACCTAGAATCTTCCTCTGATGAAGGAAGAGAGACGGAGAATGAGCATAATCTCCAGTCTACTAAAATGGAAGAATTAGAAGCCCGCCTCAATGTCATTGCCAACAGAAGCGAACTCCAAGACGAGGGAGTTATCAGACTCTATCCTGCCGAATGGGATGCAACCCCTTATCCTCCAAAATTCGAGGTCCCGACGCTACAAACCTTTGACGGCACGGGATCACCGAACCAACATATCTATCATTTCAAGTCACAGACTGGGAATGTGATATCAAATGACGCCATACTGGCTCGATTATTCATTGGCACCCTCAAGGGAGTTGCATTTGAATGGTTCAGGAAACTTCATGTGGGATGTATCCAAAAGTGGACAGATCTAGAGAGACTCTTCCTGTCAAGATTCTTTGAAGAGGATACAGAAGTCTCCATCCATACCCTTCTCGCCACTAAGTAGAAGAAGAGGGAGTCCGTCAAAGCCTTCGTCAAGAGGTTCCGAACCATGGCTCTTCTGTAACAACCGTAATTTTTCGATACGTATTTAAATAATTTTGCTAGTATTTAAAATGTTATATTATATTTTATTAATATTTTTCCTAATTTCTGAAATTTTCTGAGTTTTCAAAATAAATAAATAATAAAATATATAGTCTTGTATTTATTAATTCTGTTAAATATTAATTTATAGTTTAATGATTTTTTTTATATATAATCATTTGATGGCTAATATTATTAGTGACCTTGTTATTATTAATGTAAACCTGAGCTTAGTACATTAGTACATATGTAAATATATAAATAATTAGTTGTTAACTATTTTGGTTTATTTGTAGTCCATTGGATTATAAGTAATAAATTTTCTGAGTTGTCATGTTCAACAAAATACCTCTGTCAACCATAAAATCTACCAAAACTATCACGTTAACCGTCACCTCTGATAGTCCTTTTCCTCCAAATTCTCCCACCAATCCTCTTTAAGTAGGATGGTGGGTCCACCAAAACTATCACGTTAACCGTCACCTCTGATAGTCATTTTCCTCCAAATTCTCCCACCAATCCTCTTTAAGTAGGATGGTGGGTCCACCAAAACTATCACGTTAACAGTTACCTCTGATAGTCAAACTCATCAGATAATGGCCTACCGCCGCCGTCTCCCCTGCCGCGCCGAGCCGCTGTCGAGTTGTCGCCAACATCGGAGCGCTCCCGTCGTCTCATCCCCGCCTATCGCTGCACTCGTCATCAGACCCCCACGGTCTCGTAGGCAAGACCCCTCTCCTCAAGTTGGTTTTTTATTCATTAAGATTTTAGATCTGTTGCTTGTCTTTTAATAATTATTTCTGTTATTATTAATATGCATAGATTAGACTGCGATATTCTGCGTGGGTTGTTAATGAATGATATTAATTACTGCTATATTCGTGAAGAGATGAGTACGATATGTATTTTGAGCCGTATGTGATGAAAAGATATTTTGACAATGAGGTTATGATTCATTATGAGAAGTTTTTGGAAGAAAGAATAATTTCTAAGGATTATTTTGAATTAATTATAGTAATAAATAAATTAAAAGAGTTATTTTGGAATAAGGATTATTTTGAATTATTAAGAAATAATTTTAAAAGATTTTATTTTTTTTAAAAAAGATTATTTTTGGAATTAATTATGATTGTATTTTTTGATGGTTGCGGACTGTGGCATTTCATGTGTATAATCCATGCTAATAGTAGTTTAATTTTGTACTAAATCTTAGTAGTTATTCATGCTTCTAATCATGATTCACAACACTAATAATAGTAGTTGTTCATGATTTTTGTTATGTAGTATTTATTGCATTTAATTGAGACTCGCGAGAAATGCATGATTATAGTTAATTGTGTAAGATGAATAAGAACAGAGGTTGTGTGTTGTTGGCTTAGAAATACAGAGAGCTTGTGATGGGAAGTCTTAGTATAGGTAATTAGATGTGACTGTTTATGTATCCTCTAGAGTCGCTCCAGTGAACCGATACGCACTGGATTAGTTTGTCAGGCCAGTGAACCGATACGCACTGGGTTAGTTTGTTAGGCCAGTGAACCGATACGCACTGGGTTAGTCTGTTGGGCCAGTGAACTGATACGCACTGGGGTTAGATAGCGGACCAGTGACTTGTTATAGAATGGCTAGTTACATGAATTGTTACTTGGATGAGTTTTGATCCTTGTGAGATATAGGCCAGTTATGTTTCTTTCCATACCTAGATCGGGATTAATATTTAATCATCTACAATTTGAGGCATATGGTATATACATGAGGGTTTCCTTGTTTGGATTATTTCGCTCGACGTACTACGCCTCGAGTTGTAGATTTTTAAGTATTAATTTCATCTAGTGTATGAACATGTTACTTGGATGATTATTTTGATCGCTAGCTGCATGATTTCGTTACCCGGTTGATTTACGGATTCTTATGATTATCATGTTTTGGTAGTGGATTTCATGTTGATTTTGTTGGATTCTCAGTTGTACGTCCTTTTATCATTTCTATTATTGTATCGATTTCTGTTTTGGTTTCCGTTAGTTCGTTATTTTTCTTTGTGGGGTCGGGTCTTGCTGTGCGCCATGCACCTGACGTACACCTGTTTTCTCTGGTGTACGTCAGACTTAGAGGGAGAACAGGTTCAACAGGAGCCAAAAGATTCTCAGCAGGAGTGCCTTGTAGATGAAGCAGAAGAAGAAGCCGAAGATTAGTTATTCCCTCCAGTTGTTCGATGGTCTTAGCTTATTTTTGTAGTTCTTTCTTTTCAGTGATCGATGTATTTTTGTATCTCCTCAGCATTCATTTGTTCAGTTTTGTATAAGGGTATGTTGGACCCATATTTTCATGTCTGGGATGATTCACCATTGATGATATGTCTATTTTTATTCTGGGTTGTCTTTATATTCTTTCTATGTGTGATCGGGGACTTGTGCCTTTGCATTGTATTATTTCCAGACGCTTAGCGTATTAGGTAGAGAAGAAAAGAAAGGAAAAAAAAGATAGTGTATATTTTCTTCTCAATCTAATACGTCGCGGGCTTGTTCACGTCCCGATTCCCTGGTATTTTGGGAAGCGGGGCGTGACAGGTTTTTTTGGTGGCCCATGCAGGTCACGGTCCCGAGTCATCACTAGTGAGAATATAGTGGATAATTTAGATACATATCATATTTCATCCGTGGGACTATTCGTGAGCTTTATCCCATTTTCTTGATAGATTTCCGTTCATCCCTACCTTATCACTTTTTGACTCCGGATCTTTCCACTATTTCTTGTCTCGTAACTTTCCATTGTTTTGACTCCGGATCTTTCCACTATTTCTTGTCTCGTAACTTTCCATTGTTCCTTGTTTCTTGTCTCCTTTGTTTATGGATATCGTCCCATATTTTCTTGTCTCGTAACTTTCCATTGTTCCTTGTTTCTTGTCTCCTTTGTTTATGGATATCGTCCCATATATGTCCTTTGGTTTTTATTTTAATTCCGAGGACGGAATTTGTTTTAAGGGGGGTAGGATGTAACAACCGTAATTTTTCGATACGTATTTAAATAATTTTGCTAGTATTAAAATGTTATATTATATTTTATTAATATTTTTCCTAATTTCTAAAAAATTTTGAGTTTTCAAAATAAATAAATAATAAAATATATAGTCTTGTATTTATTAATTCTGTTAAATATTAATTTATAGTTTAATGATTTTTTTATATATAATCATTTGATGGCTAATATTATTAGTGACCTTGTTATTATTAATGTAAACCTGAGCTTAGTACATTAGTACATATGTAAATATATAAATAATTAGTTGTTAACTATTTATTAATATTATTATATGGTTAATTATTATTATGATGATTATTTTTAAATATTATGAATAAATAAATAAATATTTTGTAATCTTTTCTCTCCCTGATTTACTCTCATTTGAATTCTTTCCATAACTCCAATCAATCAATTCCTTAATCACCTTTTAATTATTTCCTATTCACTCCCTTGATTTTCTCCCCCCAAATCACGTGCATATCCTCCTCCTCTCTCTCTCTCCAATCAGCCAACTCACACCTCCTATCTCTCTCTCTCTCTCTTACTGTCATTTTCTCTCTCCCCTCAACTCCAGAAAACCCAAACGAAAACAACCCCAAACAGCCCCGCTCCGACGAACTCGGCGCGCTCCCGTCGTCTCATCCCCGCCTATCGCTGCACTCGTCATCAGACCCCCACGGTCTCGTAGGCAAGACCCCTCTCCTCAAGTTGGTTTTTTATTCATTAAGATTTTAGATCTGTTGCTTGTCTTTTAATAATTATTTCTGTTATTATTAAAATGCATAGATTAGACTGCGATATTCTGCGTGGGTTGTTAATGAATGATATTAATTACTGCTATATTCGTGAAGAGATGAGTACGATATGTATTTTGAGCCGTATGTGATGAAAAGATATTTTGACAATGAGGTTATGATTCATTATGAGAAGTTTTTGGAAGAAAGAATAATTTCTAAGGATTATTTTGAATTAATTATAGTAATAAATAAATTAAAAGAGTTATTTTGGAATAAGGATTATTTTGAATTATTAAGAAATAATTTTAAAAGATTTTTTTTAAAAAAAAGATTATTTTTGGAATTAATTATGATTGTATTTTTGATGGTTGCGGACTGTGGCATTTCATGTGTATAATCCATGCTAATAGTAGTTTAATTTTGTACTAAATCTTAGTAGTTATTCATGCTTCTAATCATGATTCACAACACTAATAGTAGTAGTTGTTCATGATTTTTGTTATGTAGTATTTATTGCATTTAATTGAGACTCACGAGAAATGCATGATTATAGTTATTTGTGTAAGATGAATAAGAACAGAGGTTGTGTGTTGTTGGCTTAGAAATACAGAGAGCTTGTGATGGGAAGTCTTAGTATAGGTAATTAGATGTGACTGTTTATGTATCCTCTAGAGTCGCTCCAGTGAACCGATACGCACTGGATTAGTTTGTCAGGCCAGTGAACCGATACGCACTGGGTTAGTTTGTTAGGCCAGTGAACCGATACGCACTGGGTTAGTCTGTTGGGCCAGTGAACTGATACGCACTGGGGTTAGATAGCGGACCAGTGACTTGTTATAGAATGGCTAGTTACATGAATTGTTACTTGGATGAGTTTTGATCCTTGTGAGATATAGGCCAGTTATGTTTCTTTCCATACCTAGATCGGGATTAATATTTAATCATCTACAATTTGAGGCATCTGGTATATACATGAGGGTTTCCTTGTTTGGATTATTTCGCTATACGTACTACGCCTCGAGTTGTAGATTTTTAAGTATTAATTTCATCTAGTGTATGAACATGTTACTTGGATGAATATTTTGATCGCTAGCTGCATGATTTCGTTACCCGGTTGATTTACGGATTCTTATGATTATCATGTTTTGGTAGTGGATTTCATGTTGATTTTGTTGGATTCTCAGTTGTACGTCCTTTTATCATTTCTATTATTGTATCGATTTCTGTTTTGGTTTCCGTTAGTTCGTTATTTTTCTTTGTGGGGTCGGGTCTTGCTGTGCACCATGCACCTAACGTACACCTGTTTTCTCTGGTGTACGTCAGACTTAGAGGGAGAACAGGTTCAACAGGAGCCAGAAGATTCTCAGCAGGAGTGCCTTGTAGATGAAGCAGAAGAAGAAGCCGAAGATTAGTTATTCCCTCCAGTTGTTCGATGGTCTTAGCTTATTTTTGTAGTTCTTTCTTTTCAGTGATCGATGTATTTTTGTATCTCCTCAGCATTCATTTGTTCAGTTTTGTATAAGGGTATGTTGGACCCATATTTTCATGTCTGGGATGATTCACCATTGATGATATGTTTATTTTTATTCTGGGTTGTCTTTATATTCTTGCTATGTGTGATCGGGGACTTGTGCCTTTGCATTGTATTATTTCCAGACGCTTAGCGTATTAGGTTGAGAAGAAAAGAAAAGAAAAAAAAGATAGTGTATATTTTCTTCTCAATCTAATACGTCGCGGGCTTGTTCACGTCCTGATTCCCTGGTATTTTGGGAAGCGGGGCGTGACATCTTAGGTGTTCGTCAGGTATGATACAGTCTACCTTAGTAGAGGCCTGTCGACACAACTTGCAGACCGACCTTCTAGCACAAATGAGGGTTGCAGAATGCCGTTCTTGGAGACAACTAATCTCTCAAGGCGAACAGGCTCAAAAGATTATTGTCAGGATCAAAGCTGAAGAACCAAGTAGGAAGGATCAACTTGAGCAATCGGACCAAGCCCAACCTTCACCTGAGCAATCGGACCAAGCTCACTCTTCCCAGTCAGAACCGAAAGATGCTACGACCACTGAAGCTAATCCTCCTCTTCAGTAGGATGGCAGGTCCAACAACTATCACGTTAATGATCACCTCTGATAGTCCATTTTCTCCAAATTCCCCCACCAATCCTCCTCAATAGGATGGCGGGTCCACCAAAACTATCACGTTAACAGTTACCTCTGATAGTCTATTTTCTCCAAATTCCCCCACCAATCCTCATCAATAGGATGGCGGGTCTACCAAAACTATCACGTTAACAGTTACCTCTAATAGTCTATTTTTTCCAAATTCCCCCACCAATCCTCCTCAATAGGATGGCGGGTCCACCAAAACTATCACGTTAACCGTCACCTCTGATAGTCCTTTTCCTCCAAATTCCCCCACCAATCCTCTTCAAGTAGGATGGCGGGTCCACAAAACTATCACGATAACAGTTACCTCTGATAGTCAAACTCATCAGATAATGGCCTACCAGGTGATGTGCCTCTATTCCGACTTCATGGATAGTACCCCACTAGGTGATGTGTCTTGTCTATCTCTTCTTATTCCCCTGCTAAGTCTTAATCAAGACTGGGGGTTGGTTACTTAGAATCCATTGGATTAAGAGTAATGAATCTTTCATATCGTCGAGTTAACATTACACTTCTGACGATCATCATCCCCACAGAGTATGCATTCAACTCGCATTACTCCTAATTTGTCACGTTAACAATATACACCTCTGACAATCAACTTATCAATCCTCTTCAATAGGATGATAGGTCCTCAAAATTGCTCAAATCGCAATCTTCCCCAGCAAGACACTAAGTCTTTAGAATCTTAGTATCAAAATTCATCGCTTCTGATGATAAACTCATTTAGCACTTCTCTCCAGCGAGATGCTAGTCCCCAAAATCTTGTTCAAATTACAAGTACACAAATCATGTCACGTTAACACTAAACCTCTAACAAAACCTACTTATCAATCCTCATCAATAGGATGATAAGTCCACAAAGTTGCTCCAATCGCAACACAAATCTTGTCACGTTAACACTAAACCTCTGACAAAACCCACTTATCAATCCTCGTCAATAGGATGATAAGTCCACAAAGTTGCTCCAATCGTAACACAAATCCTGTCACGTTAACACTAAACCTCTGACAAAACCCACTTATCAATCCTCATTAATAGGATGATAAGTCCATAAAGTTGCTCTAATCGCAACACAAATCCTCCAGTCACGTTAACATCACACCTCTGATACAATCCACTTATCGACTCTCTCTAATAGAGCGATAGGTCCTCAAAGTTGCCCTGATCGCAATATCTTCTTGTCACGTTAATATCACACCTCTGACAAAATCCACTTATCAATCCTCGTCAATAGGATGATAAGTCCCCAAAGTTGCTCCAATCGCAACATCCTCCTGTCACGTTAACATCACACATCTGACACAATCCACTTATCGACTCTCTCTAATAGAGCGATAGGTCCTCAAAGTTGCCCTGATCGTAACACACAATCCACTTATCGACTCTCTCTAATAGAGCGATAGGTCCTCAAAGTTGCCCTGATCGTAACAATCAACTTATCGACTCTCTTCAGTAGAGCGATAGGTCCACGAACCAGTCAAGTTAACATCACACCTCTGACGACCAAATCAACTTATCGACTCTCTTCAATAGAGCGATAAGCCCATAAAATACTGTTAGGTTAACATCACACCTATAACAGTCAAACCCTCTTCAATGAACTTGTTAATCCTTTTTTCAACAAGAATAGCAAGTTTTCATTATAAAATCCCCAGTGGATTAAAGATTTTCTGGAATTATCCTAGTGATAATAAAGAAAATTTCTGAATTTCACTCTAAGTGAAAACTCATGCCAAGTTAATATTACACCTCTGGCACTTCTAATTTTCTTTCAGTATTTCGAATAACACAGGAAGAAACAGTGACAAAGTCTACGTATTCAATATCGTAGGCAGTGATTATCATTAAATTGATAATCTCTGAATCCATACATTGCATGTATGGGGAATCTTATCCCGAATCCTAAGAAGGGATAAGTCAACGCCTAATACGCGTTACCGGTGAGTCTTTGACCGTAAAAAAGGACAAAAACCCACGTATTATACCTTTCACGTATGGGGGACTTTATCTCGATCCCTAATTAGAGATAAGTCTTCATCTAACACATGCTGCCGGGTAGCGCATTCCCGCAATAATGGCAAAGCCCACGTATTCAACATCGTGGCAGGTTGTTATTAATAACGCCAAAATCCATGCTTCACACGCATGAGGGACTTTATCTCGATCCCTAATTAGAGATAAGCCTACACCTAACACGCGTTGCCGTTTAGTCTTTTTCCGTTAAAATGACAAAGTCTATGTATTCAAAATCATAGCATCAAGTCTAAGAGAGTTCATTCTCTTAGCACAACGTTACATGTGGAACGGACTTAGACAATCCACATGCTAGCCCGACTCAAACGGTAGTCGGTAAAGGCTTATCAAATCCGTTGATGGCTGAGGGTTTGCCAAAAATCCTATGCACGTTTGCAGGTCCATCAGCTTAATGGATGTGAGCCGAGACTTAAAACAGATGAGCCAAAGACAAGTCTCAAAGACTTAGTCAAAAATGCATGGAAGCCACTTCATGTCTTAAGTCAAAACGTTGAGGTCAGACCCGCGATGCAAAAACCGAACGCCGAGGTCACACCCGTGTTCCAAATTCAACATGCAAGGGTGAGACTCGCATCTTAAGTTCAAAATGCAGGGTTCACCCCCACAGTCCAGAAGCAGGATTATGGCGCATACCTTCACACAGGTCCTACGTGGCAAATCCCTTTAACCAAGATGCCTTCGAAGCAAGTACAGAGAACAAATCCTTTACCACAAGGAATCAACAGCTCCAAGATCAGAGTTGAGATCCAAAGTATTCAGAAATTTTGTCCCAGTCAACCGCGAACTTTCGAAAACTTTGGAGGGGGTTCTGTAGGCTGTCTAAAAATCACAATAGATAGTTGATCCCCATCAAAACACCGATGATGGAAGTTACACTCTGACGACTTCCAGAAGGTTACAATTTGAAGACTTTCACGTAGATCGCTAAATGTTACAATCTGACGACCTTCACGACAACTGATGGAAGCTCTAATCAAACAGCCTTCATAATCAACATCGGGAGTTACAATCTGATGACTCTCATATATCAGAGAGCTAAAGCAAAGATTACAAAATGACGATCTTTGCAACGCTTCGACAGAAAGAGACTACAAATCAATGGTCTCTTCAAATCAAGCTGCGGAAGTCCCCCCCGCACACCAGCATCAAGACGCATCGCGTTCATAGCCACGAACGCAGCTCATACCGCAGCTCAACGCAGCTCCGAACGCAGCTCAACGCAGCTCCAACCGCTGCTCAACGCAGCTCCAACCACTGCTCAACGCAGCTCCAACCGCTGCCCAACGCAGCTCTATACCGCTGCCCAACGCAGTTCCAAGCGCTGCCAGACGCAACTCTATACCGCTACCAAACGTAGCTTCACTCGCTGCCAGACGCAACTCTAACCGTCGCCAGACGCAGCTTGCAAACACTGCGTTCAAACGCAGATTTCATTCCAGAATACAGGGCCTGCGTTTGACTCGTTCAAACATGAGCTGAACGGTTCTAAAACCGTTTCCCACGATCTGAGGGGATCACAACTCCACTCAGGAGTGATTTAAGGGGCAGTTACATCCTATTAGCCCCACTTAGGAGCGAATTAAGGAGGTGGTTACACCCCTTAATCCCCTATAAATAACTGAAAATCAATTCAGTTAAGGGGCGGTCGGTTGGAACTTCTTAGCAGCGAAAAGAGGATCCTTCATCCTTCGGTTGGAGCTTTGGAGATCGGCAACAAGATCTTCTTCATCCTTGGCTTATAACCGATTTTTGGTTAAATCAACTCTTTCATAGATTTTTAAACTCGTTCAGAGTTCTCCACAACGTCAAATCGTGAGGAGAAGACCACGTTCCAGTGAATCAAGATATTCGGATCGTCAACGGAGAGCAAACTCGACGCGAGCATTCGAGGGAGGCACTCCATCGCCACCGTGAAGAACCCAGAATTAAACAAAGGGGAGAATCCAGATCATTCTCTTCTCTTTTGTAATCAGGAAATCCAATTGTAACTAAGATTAAAGGAATACAAATCAATTTTTCTTCGTTTCTTTTACTGCAAATTTTTCCACAAACAGTGATCACTGCTCATTGATCGAGTTGAACTCTTCAGGCGACCTCAATGAAGCGTAGGCGAGCTCGAGTCTTCGGGTGAGCTCAAACCATTGGCAGATGAGCTCTAAATGTACAGATGAGCTTGAGCTATTTGGCAGGTGAATTGGCTCACTACAAGCGAGGTTCAAGCTTGTGAGGGCAAACTCTGTGCATCAAGTGACCTTCGTGTTTGCAAGCGAGATTTAGATGGCATCAGGCAAGCCTCATTCTTGAAGGCAAGCTCAAACCCATAGGTAATGCCTAAAACCAATGGACGGGTCACGTGTCCAGAGGTGGGCTACGTGTCTGCAGGCGTGCACTCTGCACTTGCCAGTTAAGGTGGCATGGTCATGTCAGATCATAATAAATGTGATCTGACAGGGTGGCCTCGTCTTCCCGTGCTTGATCCTGAGCCATGGATTTGACGGCTCTTTTGATCTCGATCATCATTTCGATGAGAGATCGTGGCCGCTGATTTCAAAAGATTTGATCTCGGTCGTTGATTTGAAGGTGAACCGCCTCGTCGGTTGGGTCTCGAATCCAATAACTGTTTGATTCGAGATTTGCTCTCGACCATTCGATTCAAACTGTCGAATGTGAACCATTGCAGGTGATTTGAGCCATTAGTTTTAGTTTGAGATGATGGATCTTAGCCGTTAGAGGATCAGCTATAAATAGGCTTCATCTCCCTCCTTGGGAGATTTCTGCCTGCTCAAAATTTTTGCTCACTTAAGCTTTTGCAAAGAGAAAAATTCTCAGTTTTCCTCGTTTCAAATTTGATATGGTCCCTAGGAAGATGCTTGTCTCCAAGGGAAAGGAGAAAGCTTCCTTTTTCACCGCTTCTAGTGCTATCGCAGTCGCTGCCATTACCCGATCCCATTCTGGTAGGTTTGAGAACTGTTTGGACTAGTTGGGGAAGATGAATTGTAGTTGTTCATCTATCGTGATGAGCTCTGCTATTTATGCGAGCTTTGTCTTTGTTAGGCAAGCTTTGCTTATCAGGCGAGCTCTGCTATTCAGACGAGCTCTACCTTTGTCAAGCGAGCTTTGCTTATTAGGCGAGCTCTGGTTTGGTCAGGCGAGCTTCACCTGTCATGCAAGTTCAACCTAGTCAGACGAGCTCAGTCTTATCAGGCGAACTCTGCTTTATTCAGGTGAGGTTAGCCTTATTAGGCGAGCTTCGTCTATCATGGCACGTCGCCTGTTTCGCAGACTTAAATTTTTTTTCAAAAAGTTTGAAAATTTCCTAACTCCTTGTTGTACTTTACAGCGGCCTTCTCTGATGGGGCCCTCCCGAGGGGCAGCACCACTAGACTTGCTAGCGATACTAGTTTCGTGGCTTCTCCCCAGTTTTCGCTCCTTGACCCAGTGCCGGTGTTTAATGTTGATAGGATGAGCGAGCTGAAGCAAGTGGTGTCTGATGGACACTATTTGATGTTGCGAGAACTATCTACAGACGTGGCGCTGGTGGCCTCTCAATGTCAGGAGATGGGGAAACCTAATTTTATATTTGGACCCCTCCATCATATTTCTTAGCGAGAGCATGTAGCTTCGCGAGATAGATGGGGTTCGTTACTTCCTCCCCCGAATGGTGAGGGGGTTCTCGTTGGTAGAACTACGTTCCCTCCCCGTCCCCTGTATCATTAACTGGGAGCTAACTCCATCTTAAGACGGTGTTACTTGCGGACTTTTCATAGGTTCTTCGGCTGGTTATAGGGTTGACAGCTCTAGTAAGCATGTTATCGCTCTGCACTTGGGCCCCCTACAGGGTGACCTGCCTGTGGGAGGAACACCTACGATGGTCGAGACCTTTCATCGTTGTTTCTTCAGAGCTGGGGGTAAGTTCCCCCTAAAGGATTTCAGAGCTCCCGGGTGGGTTCACTCGTCGATGGGCAATGGCCCATGATGGTATAGAATCACCGAATACGTGTTAGCGGAGAACTTTGACTTGCATAGGTCAGATCTATATAGGGCTATCAGGGCTACTCAGCACGGCCTCAAGATCAATGCTCCCCAGCTTCACAGCATTATGGAACTCTATTGTCTGGATAACGGCATATTTTTCACACTGAACGGGGAGTTAGGGCTGGTGCTTCATGAGATGTATGAAGTGTCTGGACTGCCGATGGGAGAGTTCCCGTACGAAGAGTACGTCCCCAGCCGACAAGAAATCAACCACCTTTCTGATCAGGCCCCTTAGATGATGGAGACTCTATGGGAGCTTCTCTGTCACTACCATGTATTCCTTCGAGTCAATTCTGGTGGATGTAGTCTACCCAGCTATCTGCTTGGCATATGAATGACCATATACCTTAGTGTCAGCTATGACGGCTAGTATTCAGAGCGGGCTTCGGAAGCTATTGACGTAGTTTGTCGCATCTCGTTTGTTGATGGGGAAAGGGGAGAAGAGGTGGCCAAGACCCCGAACCCCCGGGTTCACCTGCCTTACACGTATTTGATGGCCTAGTTTGTCAGACACTGTGAGTGTTTGATGTCTTCACCCTCGGTGTGCCCAGAAGGAGGGTTCATACCATTTGTTCAGCGATTGGAGAGCTACTCTTGGAAGCTCAAAGACATAGTTGACATGAGGAGGGAGCTATCCTTCTTCGGTAATTATGACTTCTTCCGCTTTTTTCCATACTTCTCTAGTGGGAGATATGGTGAGTCGCTTCAGGATGCGCTGGCTATGGATGGGCACACCTCTCTATCTTTTGATGCTTTCCGATGGATGGTGAACATCCGCCCGGGTTATCACATCCTCCGGACGGGTCCAACATGCTATTTGGAACCCTATATCCTCTGCCGATTTGCCAGCCAATTCGGGTATGATTAGTTGTATGTAGGGAATATCAACCCCCGACTGAGTTTTGAAGGGGGTTGGTGTAGGCTGTCTAAAAATCACAATAGATAGCTGATCCCCATCAAACACCGATGATGGAAGTTACAATCTGACGACTTCCAGAAGGCTACAATTTGAAGACTTTCACGTAGATCGCTGAAGGTTACAATCTGACGACCTTCACGACAACCGATGAGAGCTCTAGTTTAACAGCCTTCACCATCAACATCGAGAGTTACAATCTGACGACTCTTGCATATCAAAGAGCTAAAGTAAAGATTACAAAATGACGATCTTTGCAACGCTTCGACAGAAAGAGACTACAAATCAATGGTCTCTTCAAATCAAGACGTGGAAGTCCTCCCCGCGTACCAGCATCAAGATGCGCCGTGTTCATAGTCACGAACGCAGCTCAAATACAGCTCCAAAAGTTGCAAACGCAGCTTAAATCGCCACTGGACGCAGCTCTATTCGCTGCCCGACGCAGCTCAACATCGCTGCACAACGCAGCTCAATATCGCTGCCCAACGCAGCTCCATCGCTGCCCAAACGCAGCTCTTCACCGCTGTCAAACGCAGCTCAGATCCGCTGCCAAACGCAGCACAAACGTAGCTCCATCCACTGCCCAACGCAACTCTATACCGCTGTCAAACGCAGCTCCATCGCTGCTCAAACGCAGCTCAAAACCGCTGCCAAACGCAGCTTTCATCCGCTGCAAACGCAGCTTCCAATCACTGCGTTCAAGCTTCCAGACACTGCCAGAATGCAGGATCTGCGTTTGACTCGTTCAAACACGAGTTGAACGGTTTCAAAACCGTTTCCCACGATCTGAGGGGATCACAACTCCACTCAGGAGTGATTTAAGGGGCGGTTACATCCCATTAGCCCCACTTAGGAGCGAATTAAGGAGGTGGTTACACCCCTTAATCCCCTATAAATAACAACAAACTCAACAGAGTTAAGGATCGGATTTTTGATAATCAGATCGGGGCTGGATCTTTCGAGGCGGTCGGTTGGAACTTCTTGGCAGCGAAAAGAGGATCCTTCATCCTTCGGTTGGAGCTTTGGAGATCGGCAACAAGATCTTCTTCATCCTTGGCTTATAACCGACTTTCGGTTAAATCAACTCTTTCATAGAGTTTTAAACTCGTTCAGAGTTCTCCACAACGTCAAATCGTGAGGAGAAGACCACGTTCCAGTGAAACAAGACATCGGATCGTCAACGAGAAGCAAACTCGACGCGAGCATTCGAGGGAGGCATCTCATCGCCACCGTGAAGAACCCAGAATTAAACAAAGGGGAGAATCCAGATCATTCTCCTCTCTTTTGTAATCAGGAAATCCAATTGTAACTGAGATTAAAGGAATACAAATCAATTTTCCTTCGTTTCTTTTACTGCAAATTTTCCACCAAACAAAAGATGGCGACTCCGCTGGGGACAAGCTTCTGTGACGAAGAAGTGGTGGCGCAATTCGATGTTCATCTCACTGGAACAACCGTCGAAACTCTCGTGGTAGAGTTTGATCAAGCCAAGTATGAGGAAGCCATTTCCTCTGGATCCCTTAGCCCCAAGGCTATGCACAAGATCCGCAAAGTCTCCAAGAAGACTAAAGCCCCAACTGTTGCTCCTATGCCGAAGGAAGACCTCTCCTTTGGGCCAGATTGCTTGGACAGCCCCTCCCCCGATGGAGTGGGCTCAGCTTCAACCAAACCCGCGCCAAGACGACGGGTATCGGGTCGAAAGATGTCCATTGAGGCGACAAAGGCCTTGAAGCAGGCTAAGAAGAATGCCGCTCGACGCAGGAGGAGATCCCTACGACGAGCACGCGAGCCTCGCGTTCGTAAGCCTAAACGCAACCATGCGCTCTGCGTTTCTGTTTCAGAATGCAAGTCTCGCGTCTATGAGCCCAAACATAGGCTCTGTGTGAAGAAGACTGAGCGCAACCCTCAGGGGCGCGTTCCACAAAATGAACGCAACCCTCAGGGGTGCGTTCCACAAAATAAACGCAACTCTCAAATATGCGTTTCATCAGCAAAACCTGAAGCTCAGGCATGCGTTCAATTGACGAAATCCGATACAGAGCGAGACCCCCGAATACTCTGCGTAGCGCGACTTGGTTGAGGGGCGGATATAAAAAGTCCATGGATTCAAAGTATCTCAACCAGATCCATGTTCACCAAGAGCCAGTCATGTCCAATCATAGACTGGGGGTTCCAATTCAAACCTCACGATCAGTGAGTAGTTCTCCTCGAATCTTCACAACAGATTTGAGAGAGTTCATATCGAGAGAAAGACCGATGCAACAAGTCATTCCTACGGTCCTCTCGGGATGTCAATGTTGTTCATATGCGACCAAACAATTGGTGTTCGACCGATTAACGCATGTTACCTTGCCCAACCAACAACGACGTTCTCACAAGAAGAAGTCTCCCGAGACCGAATATCCTGGGGTCACTATCAATGTGATCGGCAGAGGAAAAGTCTCAGCTCCTAGTTCCAATGACTCTGAGACAAGTCGTTCACCGACCGTCAGAGAAATCGCTAACGAGTTTGAAGGAGTCTACCAACGCACTCGGACGTGAACAGGAACCATTCTCCCTGTCAATTATCGGAGGTTAGCCAGAGGAACCAATTCCGATAATGAACACTCAGCCATTGCAGAGTCCCAATCATCAAGCTCTTTTGTTGAACATGAGAGCTCCGCCTATATGACAGAAAGCCATGAAGATCTCGCGAAGAGACTTGATGAGCAGGAGGCCATGCTCAAATCTCAGCAAGAGGCCATCAATGAACTCATGGCCCTGTTGACTCAAATTGTCACAGACAAGGCCAAATCTCAGAAGACAGATTCGCCACCTAGGCAAGAACTCTCCCGGAGAGGAAAGACGTCTTCGTCCCGACCTCACACAGGCAAAGGGAAGGGAAAAATGGTTGATGACACGGCTTCTGACCAAGAAGCCCACAACCTGGAATCTTCCTCTGATGAAGGAAGAGAGACTGAGAACGAGCAGAATCTCCAATCTGCTAAAATGGAAGAATTGGAAGCCCGCCTCAATGCCATGGCCAACAGAAGCGAGCTCCAAGAAGAGGGAGCTGTCAGACCCTATCCTGCCGAATGGGATGCAGCCCCTTATCCTCCAAAATTCGAAGTCCCGACGCTACAAACTTTTGACGGCACGGGATCACCGAACCAACATATCTATCATTTCAAGTCACAAACTGGGAATGTGATATCAAACGACGCCATACTGGAACTCGATTGTTCATTGGCACCCTTAAGGGAGTTGCCTTTGAATGGTTCAGGAAACTACCTGCCGGATGTATCCAAAGGTGGGCAGATTTAGAGAGACTCTTCCTGTCAAGATTTTTTGAAGAGGATACAGAAGTCTCCATCCATACCCTTCTTGCCACTAAGCAGAAGAAGAGGGAGTCCGTCAAAGCCTTCGTCAAGAGGTTCCGAACCATGGCTCTCCGGTGTTCGTCAGGTATGACACAGTCTACCCTAGTGGAGACCTGTCGGCACAATTTGCAAACCAACCTCCTAGCCCGAATCGGAGTTGCAGAATGTCGTTCCTGGAGACAATTAATCTCTCAAGGCGAACATGCTCAAAAGATTATTGCCAGGATCAAAGCTGTTTTCTGAGTTGTTATGTTTAATAGGATACCTCTGTCAACCATAAAATCTACCAGAACTATCATCAACTTGTCAATCCGCTTCAATAGGATGACAGGTCCACTAAAACTATCACGTTAATGATCACCTCTGATAGTCTGCTTTCTCCAAATTCCCCCACCAATCCTCTTCAAATAGGATGGCGGGTCTATCAAAACTATCACGTTAATGATTACCTCTGATAGTCCATTCACTCCAAATTCTTTTGCTAATCCTCTTCAAGTAGGATGGCGGGTCCACAAAACTATCACGTTAACAGTTACCTCTGATAGTCAAACTCATCAGATAATGGCCTACCAGGTGATGTGCCTCTATTTCGACTTCATGGATAGTGCCTCACTAGGCGATGTGCCTTGTCTACCTCTTTTTATTCCCCTGCTAAGTCTTAATCAAGACTGGGGGTTGGTTACTTGGAATCCACTGGATTAAGAGTAATGAATCTTTCACATCGTCGAGTTAACATTACACTTCTGACGATCATCATCCCCACAGAGTATGCATTCAACTTGCATCACGCCCAATTTGTCACGTTAACAATACACCTCTGACAATCAACCTATCAATCCTTTTCAATAGGATGATAGGTCATCAAAATTGCTCAAATCACAATCTTCCCCAGCAAGACACTAAGTCTTCAAAATCTTAGTATCAAAATTCATCGTTTCTGATGATACACTCACTTAGCAATTCTCCCCAGCGAGACGCTAGTCTTCAAAATCTTGTTCAAATCACAAGTACACATTCTTGTCACGTTAACATCATACCTCTGACAACCTACTTATCAATCCTCTTCAATCGGATGATAAGTCCACAAAGTTGCTCCAATCGCAACACCTTCCTGTCACGTTAACATCATACCTCTGACAAAATCCACTTATCGACTCTCCCCAATAGAGCGATAGGTCCTCAAAATTGCCCTGATCGCAATATTCTTCCTGTCACGTTAATATCACACCTCTGACAAAATCCACTTATCGACTCTCCTCATTAGAGCGATAGGTCTTCAAAGTTGCTCCGATCGCAACATTCTCTTGTCACGTTAATATCAAACACCTCTGACAAAATCAACTTATCTCTTGTCACGTTAATATCAAACACCTCTGACAAAATCAACTTATCGACTCTCGTCAATAGAGCGATAGGTCTTCAAAGTTGCTCCGATCGCAACGTTCTCTTGTCACGTTAATATCAAACACCTCGTCAATGGAGCGATAGGTCCATAAAAATACTGTTAGGTTAACATCACACCTCTAATAGTCAAACCCCCTAATGAACTTGTTAATCCTTTTTCAATAAGAATAGCAAGTTGTCATTATAAAATCCCCAACGGATTAAAGATTTTCTGAAGTTATCCCAGTGATAATAAAGAAAATTTCTGAATTTCACTCTAAGTGAAAATTCATGCCAAGTTAATATTACACTTCTGGCACTTCCAACTTTCTTTCAGTGTTTCAAGTAACACAGGAAGAAATAACGACAAAGTCTACATATTCAACATCGTAGCACCAAAATCCATGCCTTTTACGCATGGGGAACTTTATCCCGATCCCTAATTAGAGATAAGCCTACGCCTAACACGCGTTGCCGGTTAGTCGTTTCCCGTGAAAATGACAAAGTCTATGTATTCAAAATCATAGCATCAAGTCTAAGAGGGTTCATCCTCTTAGCACAACGTTACATGTGGAACGGACTTAGACAATCCACATGCTAGCCCGACTCAAACGGTAGTCGGTAAAGGCTTATCAAATCCGTTGATGGCTGAGGGTTTGCCAAAAATCCTATGCACGTTTGCAGATCCATCAGCTTAATGGATGTGAGCCGAGACTTAAAACAGATGAGCCAAAGACAAGTCTCAAAGACTTAGTCAAAAATGCACGGAAGCCACTTCCATGTCTTAAGTCAAAACGTTGAGGTCAGACCCGCGATGCAAAAACCGAACGCCGAGGTCACACCCGTGTTCCAAATTCAACATGCAAGGATGAGACCCACATCTCAAAGTTCAAAATGCAGGGTCTACCCCCACAGTCCAGAAGCAGGATTATGGCGCATACCTTCACACAGGTCCTACGTGGCAAATCCCTTCAACCAAGATGCCTTCGAAGCAAGTGCAGAGAACAAATCCTTTACCACAAGGAATCAACAGCTCCAAGACCAGAGTTGAGATCCAAAGTATTCCGAAAATTCGTCCCAGTCAACCGCGAACTTTCGAAAACTTTGGAGGGGGTTCTGTAGGCTGTCAAAAAAATCACAATAGATAGCTGATCCCCATCAAAACACCGATGATGGAAGTTACAATCTGACGACTTCCAGAAGGCTACAATTTGAAGACTTTCACGTAGATCGCTGAAGGTTACAATCTGACGACCTTCACGACAACTGATGGAAGCTCTAATCAAACAGCCTTCATAATCAACATCGGGAGTTACAATCTGACGACTCTCATATTCTCAAGGAGCCAAGACGAAGATTACAAGACAATGATCTTTGCAACGCTATGACAAAAAGAGATTACTTGGTGATAATCTCTGCAAGGCAAGACGCGGAGGTCCTCCCCATGTTTCAACATCAAGATGCGCCGTGTTCATAGTCACGAACGCAGCTCAAATACAGCTCCAAAAGTGCAAACGCAGCTTAAATCGCCACTGGACGCAGCTCTATTCGCTGCCCGACGCAGCTCAACATCGCTGCACAACGCAGCTCAATATCGCTGCCCAACGCAGCTCCATCGCTGCCCAAACGCAGCTCTTCACCGCTGTCAAACGCAGCTCAGATCCGCTGCCAAACGCAACACAAACGCAGCTCCATCGCTGCTCAAACGCAGCTCCATCACTGCCCAAACGCAGCTTCCAAGCTGCCAAA